>NC_137956.1:13026678-13406678 GCF_963924665.1 Micromys minutus
AATGGTACCTCAAAACTAGAAAAAAAATCAGAGAAGTATCTACCAGATCCAAGCCATATGCCAGGTACAACTCAGAGTTATGACACTATTTCCAGGGACATTTTGAATCCGGATATAAAAAGTGCTTTGTAATTAACCTAAAATCAAGTTATTTTCTATAACCCTGGTATCACAAAGTCCTCAGTATCTTTGAGTTGCTCCTATATCAATAATCTATTTTCTTAATAAGTCAATGAGGTTAGAGCAATCACTTGTTTTCCACAGTAGGGCTCAAGTCAGGTATTACAAATCAACCCTAATCCAAAGAGTTACACACGGATGGACCAGTGTACTGCATAACCGCTGTCTTCATTGATTCTGTTTGCTTTTCTTAGTCTCTCATCCATCACGTAGTATCTACTCAAAGTCTCCTAATCCCAGATAACCCACACTCCAGTCCTTGCTCCAGCACTTATACCATGACCACAGAACAGAGTCGTCACCCTCGTGGTGTGTCCGCTATGTCAGGTGCATATGTTCTAAGTATGTTGTTCTTGGCCAGCCTCCTAAACCACGGCTATATCCCAACCAAACTTTAAGTAAGTGTAATACATTTCCAAGCACTTATATTTACAGACAGAAACCCAAACTTGTGTTTTTAGGAGAAAAGTCTTGAAGAGAGCTGATGCCATTATACTTGAGTGGCTAGAGAAATGGTCCAAGCACTAGAATACTCTTATCTTTAAAAAATAAAATTGTTATTACATTTATTAATCTATTGGGGGAGGACATGTCTGCATGGCACATGTATGAAATCCAAAGGACAACTTGCATGAGATAACCCTTTCATTCTACATTGTGGGGGTTAGGGATCGTTCGGGTTTGGCAGTAAGCACTTTTACCTGCTCACTCATCTTGCCGGCTCCTAATTCTTGATTTACTTCATTTCAGATCACAAAGTCTATTATAAATATGGCTGGAAATTTAGCATACTCTAGCATCGAAAACACAAATGGGTAAAAAAGCATTTTATGACCGCCATACTGACAAACAGGTGATCACTCCAAAGATCCTCCTCCAAAACCGACTTTCAAAATAAAACAATAAGCAACTATGTCTGTTTCCTTACTGCAGGGCCTGGGGGGCCTGGAGGTCCAACGCTGTCCTGTGTACACGTGCAAGCGTTCGGAAGAGCAGGGCATTTTGCTTCATCTCTCTGAAAATTTGAAAAGATTATTTGCACATAAGCTCAGTGAGACAGAGAGGGTGACACCTCGTCCACTAGCCCTATTTACACACATGGGAATCCGGCTCCCAACTGGAACAAATAACTGCTATTTAATCATCGCTTATAAAATGATCTAAGGTTAAAACTTGCTCTGGTTCTTCGTGCTATACTTGAGCAGACCACACATAAGGAAGTAATGTTAATAAGATTAACAGGAGCCCTGGTAACTGAGCCCAATTTTCTTTATTCTCTGGTATAGAAAATGCTATATATCTTTTTAAGAATCATCTCATATTCTATTCAGAATAAAAAATGCAAAGCCCTTTTCATGGTCTCCACAAGTCTCCCTGCTCCGTTAACCATGTGTCTCACTGTGGGCCACGTTCCTACTTTACTTTTATGTGCCTCAGATAAGAAGAGCACACGGTGGACATTATAGCTGGAGTGTCTTCCTCTGCCATCCACGTAGCTTGCTCCCTTGCTTCACTGGGTCCTCTGCTTAACTCTCATCACTGAGAGTTGATGGCACCTCCCATCATCCCCCATGCCTTTACCTGTTCGTGGTTTCATCCCAGGACCCCTGCTCTGCACCATAACCCAGATCCTACTTAGTTTATCTAAGGAGTGTTTGTTCCAGGACCTCCAGAAAACACCAAAACCTAAGGATACTGTAAGTCACTCAGATAAAACACTGTCGTTTTTGCATGTGTATGCTCCTGCAGGCTTCGGGTCACGTCTAATTACTTAGCATAAGTGCTGCGAATAGCTGTTACATTAGGCTATTTGGGAGATAATAGCAATGAAAATGTCTCTGTGAGGTTGACAAATATCCCAGTTAGGAAAGCATTAGAGCAGCAACTATGATTGTAAGTTCAATAGATTTGGTCTTTTGCATATTCCCAGTCTGTATTTGGTTGAGTCCACACAGGAAAGCCAATGCATCCCATTTTTAATTTCTCTCACTGGCTTTCACAGATACTCCCTTTGTACTGCTACCACCCTGTCCTACTGAAGTGTTGATGGTTTATAATACATGTTCACTAAATATTAAATAGTATACATTTATCAGGCAGATGTATGAAGCTGTGCTTGCCAAGAGCTTCATATCACCAACACTGAACTTTATAATTACCTACATACCACATGTATGTATGCATGTATGTATGTATGAATGTATGTATGTATGTATGCATGTATATATGTATGTATGTATTCCTTCCATCAAAAGACCCTCAGTAATCCAGAAAAGTGATAGCTTATTTAGTAAAAGGCTGTTAAGCAGTGGGAGGTCTGCAGTAAGCGCGTTTATCAGACACGTTGACTCAGCATGACCTTCCTGGCTGTTGTTGAGAGAATTTCCAGATATGGTCTTGTACATTCCTATCCTTCCAGCAAAAGGTCACGTGAGCCCTGGCACGAGCAGTGGTAACTGAAGAGCACACACACGTTGCAAGTCCCTGGGCTCCAATCTGCAGCTGTTGAGTGCTATTTCCTCTCCCAGACCATTTGCATGAGAAGACTTCGGCCTTGGGGATTTGAAGCCAGGGCTGGGCTTACTCACCCTAGAGGGAATATCACAGCATCTGTCTCTGCTGGTCCACACTGGGCTGCAGACAATGTCAAAGCTCTGGATTTGGAACTGCAAATAACCAACGGGAACATCAGCTAAGCATGCGGAAAGATGGTTTAAAATTTTTTCTCCTTATTAATCATTTTATTTGTTTACATCTCAAATGTTATCCCCTTCCTAGTCTCCCTCCCACAGATTCCCCCATCCTATCCCCCATTGCATGCAAAAGGGTTTAAACGTTTTAATTTTGCCAATTTCAGACAGATTCTCTCAAGAGCTTACACTCTTGAGAGCATTGTGATGCTTTCCTGGTGAGGAAAATGGTTGAAACTGAATAGACAGAAATGGGGACAGCATCTGAGCAGCTCCCATTCCTGATTCACTAGCTGAAAGGAAGTGTTTGATTGAGGTATCTAAAAACATTACTTTCTGCCTCTAGATGAATTTGAATACTACCCACATTTAAATCAATCTTTTAAAGTGTGTCTTTGTAGAAAGGCAACATTAAAGAAACTGCCTCCTTATTCTATGGATGATGACCTTTGCTTTAGAAATTATTATCTAGGAGTAGACTAATAATTTTTCAGGCCCTCAACTGAGCTATTTCAGTGAGGTATATGCCTCTGTCTTTTTAGAGTTTAAGATAGAACTGTTTAGACAAAAAGAAAAATGCTGTCTAGACACAGCCATTCTTTAAAAACTATGTTGGTCTCTTCCTTCCTGAAGTCAAAAGGTACCATATCAGGGTTATCAGGGAAGAAAAGACATTGACATCTTACCCAGCTATCACCTCTACAAACTACAGTACTCTGATCCAGTAGAGAGAATTCTAACTAAACCCAGTCAAAATCCCATGCCTGTGGAGGTCTTAGGCCCTAGGGGTGAGCTTATTACAGTTCTTAAGTTAACATCACCTTGATCTGCCTTCTAATTATTTATAGATAAATACTATCCCCAGCGTTAATCAGAGAACTTTCTCTTTGCAATTAATGCCAGTGGGTGCAGAGATACATGGCCGCTGAAGGCGCTGAGAATACAAGATAGTGAGTGCTCAGTCCTGAGTGGGACATTTATCACACACACACACACACACACACACACACACACACACACACACATACACACACACACACACACACACCAGGGCCTCTTTCTATGGCCTCCTCCATGGACCAGGAGAAGCTGCAGAAGAGAGAGTGGAGAGGATGTGACCTGGAAGCAGGCATTTCACCATGACTATGACTGTTTGCAACTGGCCTGCACGTCAATCAGGGGTCAGCAAGAAACTCATGAGGCCCTGCCTCTCCCTGTTGAACTACTAGCTACCGATAAATTTCTGGAAAAGGGAAGACATCTTTTTCAGTTATGTAACCACTCATGAGCCCATCAGACACCAGGACTAGTTCCAAACTATGGCCACGCAGCCAACTATTATGAAACTTAGTGCCCACCCCTGGAAATAAAAAAAGAAAGAAGGAAAGAAAAAAAGAATGTGCACAAATTCAGGCTAACAATTATTTTGGAGGAATAAAAAAGAAACCTATAATGATCTTGCTGGGTGTATAAGCAGTTATTTGTCTTGTTTCTTTCCAGAATGACCTTGTTTTCAAAGATTACATGATGTTTCTTGGTGCCTGAATCTCTTATTATGACTGCAGTAGTAAAAAAGTATATTGTCATGTTCTCCCGGTAGCAAGTTTTCTTAGTGTGATTTTCCACACCTCCAAGCTAACTAAGAAATGTGACAGTTTAAAACTCACTGAGGAAAATGACAAAAGCAAATAAAATTTACTGACTTAGAAAATGCCATCTTACCATAAGGCACTAAACATCAAAAGCATCGCAATGCGTTACTCACGGTGGCTGATTTCCTCTCTCCTTTAAGAAGCTTTCCAAGAACTTCATAGCCATCAGTTGTTATATTTCCAGCTTCTTTGATGTCTTTTTCTACAATTTCATAGCAGTCAATATAAATCTTAACACTCTTCGAGGTCACTACAATATGGACCTAAAAAATTAATTTTCATTATAGAATTTCTCTCAGAAAAATAAGCTGACTTCTGCATTACTTTATATACCAAGTTATTCTTCTCTCATAACAATACATCGAGACTGCAGTTTCCCCTCCCTCTACTCCTCCCAGTTTTCCCCAACCTCTCCTCCCCACCCAAAGATGCATTCCCATAAGTTGTTTCTTGAACCATCCAAGAACCTAGGTTTCAAACCAATGATGTCATATGAAACTGTACTAGGCATTTACTACATTTCAGAGTCTGTCACCTAGGTCTTTGGGTATAATTTTATATTTTCCTACTGTGTACTCTCACTGAGACAAAAAAGAGATGATGCAGGGCATGACAAAATTTTGTAAACTGTAAAAGACTGATCTAAACAGATGTCAATAAACCACTAATATATTTCATTCAATACAGTGGAGGTGTAGATATCTTCCACAGACTGATTCATTCATTGATTGATTGATTCTGATTCATTCATTCCCATCCCTTCGCTGTGTATCTTACAGGTCTCTTACATAGTAGGTGCTAGAACATCATCTACAGTCAAACCTGGAAATCAGCAGAACTTAAGATTCATTTAAGGAAAGGGGTGCATGTTGATTGTGTTATATCTGTTATTGAAGATGAGGACAATAGGAAATCAGAAAATGAGCAGAGACACATATGGAAGCAAGGAAGAGGCCAACTGGGAAAACTGTTGGCTTCATACGTAGACTCATGGATCCCAGTATCTCCATACAAATTCTTAAGTAAGAACTTGATAATTACTGTGAAAACTTTTACAGACAGATAGAAAGAGTGGAAATACTTTTAACTGCTCTGAAGCAGGTAGAATGGGAAGAATTTCTAAAGGTTTATTTTAAAGCTAAATATTTTTCCTACAAGGAGTCACCACAAAAGGACTGGTTCATAACATCTGTGCTAAGTAGGAATTACATGTTTCTATATACAAGTGATTCATAGCTTACTAAAAATAATATTTAAACATCCGTGAGATAGCCAACTAGCACTAATCTCAAGAACATCGCATACGCATTTCCAGGATATTTAGTATCTAATAAATTGTAAAAAAAAATCGTTTTTATGAACAACCACACAGACAAGTGTTCAAAGGGGTTATTGCAAAATCAAAACGATTTTTATTTGTTTATCTTTCACTGTGAACCATAAATCAGCACATCCTAAGAATACACTGCTTTCTAATTTCTTCACTCTTCCTACTGCATTTTAAACATATGCAAATTATATTGCATCATGGATTCTTGATCTATAGATCACTGGTCAAAGAATTCAGGATTATGGTTGCCTGCACTGGGCCTGAGTGAATGTGGAGACCCATGACTGCACAAGATGCTGAGAACAGAGGATGGTTGAGGGCTCAGCCCTCAATAAGACGTTTATATCACTCATCACTCGTTTGAGGCTCAGACAACCCCATGGAAGAAGAGGCAGAAAGAATATAAGACCCAGAAGATAAAGAGCAGAGCTACAAAAGCTAAAGGGACATGGTTATGGCAAACCTGCACTCACAACAGCTGTGTGTGTCCACGCCACTGGGCGCAAAGTTATAAAGCCTTCCTAAAAGTCAACCTTGAATGAGGAAGATGAGCACAGCACCTGCCACGTACTGTCGATCTATTGGCAACCTCCAGTCTCTGATGGTTAGTTCTAAACTTAGGATCATACAAATAGCCCAAATTAAACTCTGATGAGCACTATTACTAGTCAAAAGTTGGTAAATGTGGGAAAAAGATTGAAAAACAGGGGTGTGCTCAGAAAGGCATAAAACAGGGTAGGGAAGGTACCAAGAATATATATTTTTATACATGTATTAAATTTCATATTATATGTTTATATCAAATATAAATTATGTATATATACAGATTATATGCAATATCATTTGAAATTTAATATATATAAGAAATTTTCAAACAAAATATTATTAATAAAAAAGAATACAAAATAAGTGAACATAGAGAATTCGAGAAAAGAGAAAGCCAGTGAGAAGAAATAAATATGAAAAATATGAACAGTTCTCTAGGAAAACAAACAGTACAAGGAAAGAAATGCCAGAAAAAAATTATCTTTGTTTGCAATAATTAATTATTATCAGTACAGATCTCTCAAAGTACTACTCTTTTGGCTTAAATAAAATGGAGGGTTCCATGAAAGTTAAGAATTTTAAAATAGCTACAAAATGTTTACAAGTTGTTTAGGAGATTAGATTCTTAGCATCTCCAGTGACTGTGAAAGAAAAAGAAATTTATCTTTCTCAGCTTGCTACTCAATCATAACTTTAATAGCTTTATCAGTGAGCCAAGGTTGTTCCTAAGAACTTTGCCAGAACCAACATCTACTGGATAAGGATGAGTCAAGACCAATGACATTCCCAAACTAGAATTTGCTTTCCCAAGAAGAAACTTATCTACTGCATTGCATTAAATCTGCCGATGTTTTAAGCAAAATATACTACAGCACTTGGAAATTTTTTGTATTCTCTATAGCTATGTTGTTACTGTTGTCATGGCCATTATTGTTGGCTTCCATAGCCACAAGAAAGCCTCATGTCTATTTAAGCCAGATTAGGAAAGCCCTTCTTCGACCTTATCAAGAATCTATAACTACCTATTCTATTGTGGATGAAAAGGAGAGGACTGAATGAGAGGGTCAATCACTTCTGGAGAAGGGGATAATGGAGGGGATATGTGGAGAAATAGCTTAAACAAAGGGGCATTGGAAGGCTCACATAGAAACCCAATACAGAGGAAGCTTCCCATACACATTTGAAGTCTATCAAAATGGCACATCAAATAATAGGAAAAATATCTCTTATCACCAAATAAAGCTTCCAGTACTGAGAATGGGTCATATCTAATCAAATTGTTGGCCAACGGTGTCCCATGGGAACCCCCAAACAAATCAGGCTATTGTTAAGAATATTGGTGATTCTCCACAACTGACAACAAGGTCTTATTGCTGAAGACAACCTCTACCTAACTGATCAAACATGAATCAAGCTGGTACCTGCCTAGTGCCTTTGCCTCTATGGAAAAGTTTTCGTGGTACTAGAAGGTACTCTACACACTACCAGAGGAGAAACGTAAAAACCAACCTAGCTTCAATCCCTTCAATCTATAATAATGATGTAGCTGCCAGATGGACTGGTGCACTAGTGGTACAACATTTTTTGGAGTAACCAACCAACATCTGATTTGAGTTAAGGCCATTCCATCAGATGGAGCCTATACACAACACTGCTTGGGTGATGAAGAACCTAAAGCTAGATAGCCCAGGGATCTAAAGGAAAACAAAATGCTACTATTCTGCTAAAGTAATGTAGCAATAAAATGACTCCTAGCAAACATTCTGCTATACTCATAGATCTGAGTCTTCCTTATCAGAGTAAGCACACATAAGAACACATAGAGACCTACAGTCAGACATTATTCTTGTAGTAAGAGTCCTTATAACATTCCGTCCTAACTGGGATATCTCCAACAAATCACTCCCCTCAGGCTCAAGGAACTCTTTGGAAGAGGAGGCAGAAAGAGATATAGCCAGAGGGAATGGCGGACAAGAAAGAATCAAGGTCTTCCAGGAGCAGTAGGGCTGTTGCGCATAAGAACTCACAAAGACTGTTGCAGCAACTACAGCTTGCACTGTGCATTAGATGGTGTCCTAGGGATGAAAGGAAAAGTAAACGCACACATGCACACACACACACACTCATTCCTAACCAAAAAGCTAATCTTCCATTGACAGTCACATGGAAAGAAATCAGTTGCATCCTAGAGTCCTACTAGGGAAACAAACCAGTCCTAAGAGTAACCCCCAAACGCAGCAACAGAAAATGAACTCAACGGCAGCATTGGAAGGTCTTTGTTCCATAATGTTAAGTAACGGGTTTGGGGATTTTGTTTTGTTTTTTCTACCTTACACATCTTGTGTGTGTGTGTGTGTGTGTGTGTGTGTGTGTGTGTGTGTGTGTGTGTGTGTGTGCTTTTTTGGCTCTTTGATTTTGTTTTGTTCTTTTTATCATATTCCAGTTTGTTTGATTTTTATCTTATTTTTCTTATTATCTCTTAAATGTCTATTTGTTTCCTATTGACAATAATAGAAAGGCTGTTGATCCAGATGAGAGGGAAAATAGGGAGGAGCTGGGAGAAGTAAGGGGACAGGAATCAGTAATCAGAATAAAGTGTATGAAAAAAAAGGTCTATTTTCTGTAAAAGAAAAAAGAAAGTCTCAAAGAACTAATAATTTTTATATATGAGGGAATCTAATTCGTGAATTGGAAAGTGTATGGGAAGAAATTAAGCATGTCCAAGAACAGTAAGCAGGATGGGGCTGCACTGACCTTTGTGAGCAAGAGGAAGGCTGTTTGGTTTCACCTGGGGATCAGACTGAACTAGAAAGTGTGTTTTGTGTATGTGGCTTATCTTTTACCACACCACACATAGAAAAATTATACATGATCAATTTAATAACTTATATTCCTGTTAGCACAATCTAACATGTAAGAACATTAAAATGTATTCCTAAACTAGATCATTCCTTCTGTTCTACTATATCCTGTCTCATTACTGTCCTTTGTCAATTTATTGCCCCTCAGAAACCTGAAAGTTTCAATAATCCTCTGGACAGTGACAAAAACTCAAGATCTCCAAGAATGAGAAACCATCTTAAATATATCTTAGAGCTTTAATGTGGTTATTCGGAAAACTCTGTATTAAGATATTGGTGTCTGTAGACTTTGTGTTCATGTAATAATCTATTACACACTTGCTTTAATTATTTCACCAGTTATTGTTAATTTTTGAGCTTAAAATGCTGATTCTACAGTTCGCTTGCATGCTTGTAACTTTTTAATAGGCACGGACATAAAACGTTTGTTCTCTATAAAATTGTAACATGACCAATTAAACTGTAACCCATTAAATTATTAAGTTCATTAAAATAAATGACAGAAATGTTTACAATAAAGTAGTAAATAGAGTGGCCAGATAGGTGGTTCAAAGGTCAGCACTTGCTGTTCTCTCAGGGGACTTGAGTTTACTTCCCAGCTTCCAGGTCACATGGCACAAAACTGCCTGTGACTCCTATTCCAGAGAGATCTAACACCCTCTTCAGGACTGCAAGTACAGCCTCACTTACACAGCATACATACACATCAATATTTCTTAAATTTGAAAAACTGGTAAGCAGAAAAACAGGCAGGTTCATTATATATAAATAAATATATAAATACAAATGTATATATATACACGTATGTATATAACTATTGATTCAAACTTTGAAAGATACAGTGAAAATATATCAAAATGCTAATGGCATTTACTGTTTTGTTCAAATTTTATCTTTTGAATTAATCGAATTATTTAAAATAAAGGTTTATTTGTAAAAGACACAGCTAGGGTTCTAATTTAGCTTAAATACGGTAAAAATTAAGTTTGAGTTTTTGAATTCATATTCTTACTCTAAAAATGAGACTCAATCTTACATTTTTACCTTATGAAAGCTTCCATAAAACAGTGTCTTCACTTCATCGGTGTCAAATGTAACAGTTTGTACCTCGCCTCTCGTATCCTTATTGAAGAAAGATAGTGTCTTGCTAGAAGCTGCAATCAAGATAAGATTATTGTTAAATCACATGCACCGTACTTTTCGCTCACAGTATACAAAACAGTTCTTTGTTGGAGAATTGCAAATTAAAAAGAAGCCCAATATCTGCCAGGGAAGATGTGCCACCCACTGATACAATGGGGGCACAATTATGACAAAGCAGCCAGCGACTTCCTGGTTGAATCCACGGAAGGGATGGAAGGATTTCAGGCCTGGACTTGTATACCTGGTAAGGATCCCAGAGCTGAGGATGTCGTATGCCAGAGTCAGAGGAGGATCTACTTCTATCCTTTGATAGATAAACAGCCTATCAGACTACCTTCTGAATACTGGTTCATAACCATATTTGTCAGAGGAGCTTCTTTTGCTGCAGGCAGAGGTTGACGCTGAGACTCATAACTAGCTAAAGTACCGAGAGTAAGAGATGCTGGGGTGTTCAGCTCTAACCAAAGCATCTACGTCACTCCTTCCAAGACTCGGGGAATACTGAGGAAGTTGGGCAAAAGCAATGTAAGAACAAGTGCATGGGAAGATGTGCTATACAAACAAATGTCTTCTAAGTATGGTATGGTAACTGCACTCTTGAGCTCACCACGGTTTCAGTTACATGCACAGTGCCCGCACAAGACATGAGTCCATGATCATTCCAACATGGATAGAGGAGAACTCGCGAGGCCCTGCCTCACCATGAACAACTGCTGCTACTAATGAATGGTTGGATGAGGAGGAAGGTGTCATTTTCTTTGGTGGTGTAGCCACTAAAAAATTTCCCAGAGTTCAGTGAATAACTCCCTACCCATGCTCATGTTTGCCCCCCCCCCCAGTTAAACTCAATGCTTTGCCAGAAAAGACAAAAGAGTAAGGGGGCTTTGCGGGGAGAACCAGGGTTTCAGCAGAAGAAACGGGAGAAGAGGGGATAATGAATGTGAACAGAACTCAGACTCACTACATATAGGACAATTTTCAAAGAATGAATAAGTTAATTTTTAAAACTAAATAAATGATAAAAAACAATAGAATTATTTCAATTAGACTAAGATGCCATTTGAATATTTGTTGGCATGCTATTTTAATAAGTTTCAACTAAAAACATGTTCCAAGTAAATATATATATATGTATATATACATATATATATATATATATATACATCTACACATACACATATGCAAACGCATACATATGCATTCAGAAGATTTCTAAAGATATAAGGAAAAACATGATCAAAACTATACATGTGCTTTAAAATAAAATAAAGTTCCTTACGATCTGCAATTACTCCAACTTGTGGCCTGTAGTCTCTGTCTGTAATTTGCCAAATTGCAAAGGGGTCACTAGGAGTTTCTGGGAGAAGTCTAAACAATAATATAATCGTGTATGAAGGAGGGAGTCCATTAGGATGGAGTTCTCTGTTGAATAAAACAAAATAAACAATGAATAGATTATTCATCAGAGGCTGAATTTTTACACAAGTATATCATTATTGGTAGTGTTAGAACCTAATTATAGTCATCAAGCCTCATAGCAGAAGTAGAAAAACTTATGAAATGCATCAAAGAAACCAACACTAATCAATTACTTAATATTTAATAAAGTTACAAGTTTGAAAAACTTTCAAACAGTCTTTATCACCCTATCCATAACTATTTTTTTTCTAGACACATGGAAGCACTACTTTTAAAGTAAGAAACACTATAATTATAGATATTATAGATATAATATGAAGAGATGGGGCTTTACACAGCATACTTAATTTCCAGTGGCAGGAATATGGCAATGTAGATTAAATGGTTTTCATTTTCTCTTGGCCTCACAGTAGTTCCTACAACTCTAAATTCCTCCCTTGAAATCAAGTAAAGCACCTCAGTAAACTTACATATTCCCCCAAGAGAGGACCAATTTTTGTAAATGTTAAGGCCATGTACTTATGCAAACAATTAGAAGTGAAATAGAGATGTGACTCAACTAGAGGGAAATGAGTTTGGCTCTAACGACATGAGACAAATATTTCCATCTCTTGTGTCCCCCTAGCACTGTGTGAAATGCTGTTCTGGGAGAATGTTTGAAGGGGAGTTAATTGGTTTCTGTATGACATTTTCTACATGACATTTTCTCCCTGGAGATAGGACAAAGGCCTGAAGAGAAACTCCTGGGGAAAATGGCACAGGATGTCTCTGGAGGCTCCATGTCCTGATGCTGTATCACCAACATGCTCGGTGTGATTCGCTCTTGATCCCCAGGGGATAAGCTCTGAGAAAGCTAAGAGGGTGATTTTTATGTGGTTAAGAGCTGTCTTTTACTGTCCCAGGTTTAAAATGCTGGTTTTCTTTCCCTATATCATCCTCCTCTCTCAATTAGCCTATTTTTCTCCTTCTTCGGAAGAACAACAAAAATCTAATTACATTTATTCATCTTTCCTTCTAGTCAAAATTTGTGACTTCTGTAGAGACAAGAGTCTGCCATTATTTAAAATCATATCTCCAGGTGAGTGGAAAAAATTAAATATTGAGTACTGCTGCCCACTAGAAAACCTAGCATACTGAGCCACTGTAACTAAGCATAGAATAGAAAACCTAGCATACTGAGCCACTGTAACTAAGCATAGAATAGAAAACCTAGCATACTGAACCACTGTAACTAAGCATAGACTAGAAAACTTAGCATACTGAGCCACTGTCACTAAGCACAGACTAGAAAACCTAGCATACTGAGCCACTGTCACTAAGCACAGAAAGTGTGGGAATTTCTAGTGGGTCAAACCATGCTATGGACTCCTCCTTAAAACAGATTAGCTTTGGTTTTAGAATTGACTTTTCATTGGCATTCTCAGTGCATTTCAAATTTCAGACATTGTTTTCTGACCCTCTCCTAACTTTCTGAACAATTTGTTTCTTCTTCTCCTTTCTCCCCTGGAGTTGCCAAACACACTTTTTTTTCGACATAAAAAACTTTTCATTTTTAATGACTAAGAAACATAAATTTTTGTTATCAAACCCAGGTGCAAACTTTCATGAAAGAAAATACCATCTACTGCTGCCCAACAGACTGCTAAAGGATCTGCCAAGGAAAACGACCCTCCGCCTGTCTGATGGTGGGCAAGTGTGAGTGTCGCAGCCCTTCCTTCTCTGAGGTCTGAAACACGAGATAGAAAGTCTGTTCTCACTTACCCCACCCAGCTCATCTACAGCACAGGGGTGAAACGTTCAAAATAACAAACTGCCTTCCTGTATTCCCAGCCTTCCTTAGAAGAAGGGAGTAAACTAAAACCCTAGCCTACAGCTCAACAGCAAGCTAGCCAGACTGAGAGGCTGGGATAATAAGGATCTAGGAATAATAAGACATGAATGTCAGTCAGTGTTCTATACACACACTGTCACCCAGCCCTAGGAAGATAATTAAGCTGGGTTTAGGGAAAACAAACTGGGTTATCCATAAGGTAATTCTTAAGTTCCAAGATTCTAGAAAATCATCAAGTCTAAGAGCCTCTTGTCTACTCTAAGAAAAGGGGAGCCCCGTGTTTTCACACTTACGCTGTGGGCTGATTGATGAAGGCATTCTTCTGAAGCCTGTAGGCTGAATAGCTGGGGAAAGACCCTGATTCCAAAGAGACTCCTTGGACAGAGGCAAAATTCTTTTCTGTCAGGTTGTAAGCTTCAAGCATCTTAAAGCCTTGACATCAAAGAAGAGAATATTAAATGAGTATGTTACAGTTCTATTGTGCATATCTTGAAAATCATTAGCCAAAGGCTACACAAATGTCTTACCTGGTGATGTGTAGCCATCCAGATAGATGAGGGGACAACCTGAAAGAGTCACCAACATGGCTTACACAGATGCACAGAAAGTAGCAACACATGTGTACAAAGCAGAGTTTTTAATATGGCATTTAATTGTTGGTATTTAATAATGACATATAGTGTTCCCATCATCTAAACCACTAAAGAACTGTTGCTCATGGTTGAGGGGGAAGATGCATCAGTTTGGTCTTTATTTAGCATTTGTAGTTCAAAGCTAAATTTGAAATCTTAGCATTAAAAAAAAAAATCCTAAGACTAGACTAAGGACACAGGTCAGTGGTAGAAAACTGGCCTAGCGTATGCCAGATCCTAGGTTCAATCCCTAGCACTACAGAAAAAGAATAGCGAGTAAATAAAAGTAAAAGGCAAGTCTTCTCATTGTTCTCTTAGGGTACAAGCCAACAAGAGACCAGTTGATTATAAATAGGAAACCGCCTCACTGAAGCTCTCCCAAATATACAGTTCAAATGCCCTAGACACTGGGCTGGTAGGAAAGGGAGAGATTTTCCCATACGGGATTTATTACATCTGTAAGCTAAAAATGGACCTCTGGCAAGAAGCCATTTAGACAGATCTCAAAAGAGCAGTGATTCATCAGTTTCAAGAGATTTCCCAGAATCTATTTATGCCCTGGGCATGATCCCACACAGTATGGATAACTAACTACCTATAAGCAGTCATTTCTCACTGAGGCCATGGCTCTGTGCTGAGCATGACTTACTTGAAGTGGCAGTTTCACAAACAAATGTGATAAGATTGTCCTCGATCTTCTCAAAAGATTCAAAGTCATCCACAATGAACACATGTCTCTCGCTGGGCTTGCTGGCAATGTTGGCGAGCTCATTGTAGTCCACGTCAGCCACACCGACCACGAATACACTGAACCCTGCCGGTCACGTGCACAAAGGAATCACTTAGCTTCTTCCCATCATTTGGTATTTAAGAAATCCAAAATGAAAGCATCATCAACCAGGAAATACATCACAAACCATGCTGTATTTCCTCAGCATGGATGGCAAATCCTTTTATTTGACACAGACTCCTCTAAAGAGAAGAAAGTGTACTCTTTAATGAATATAAGCTGCTTCACTGACATCCTATTTTCTGGCTTAAAAAACTCAGTTTACTGAGCTTTTTCAAATGACACCCAAACAATTAAAACTTGAAGCTTTTAAGAGTAGAAGGGCTGTTCCGTATACGTTGTCTTCCATGGATTTACTGTTTAAACACTAAAGTTCAACAGTTCTGTTGATTCCATTAACAACATAAACCTGTTTTTAAGTTTTATATTTTAATTCTTAAAACTGATTTTAAAAGAAAAAAAAATTATCAAACTTGGGCTCAAGCACGTTGACCACTTTTTAAAAGAGATGCTACACCTCTTGCCGAGAACATTCTATTCTTTAAGTGTAAGTAGTTTTATTCTAAATGCTCTATTTGGCATCGTAACAAACAGGCTATATATAAGGACACTTGCAGACATAAACATTTGCATGTGCACTGTATTTTTATCATCAGTTCATCAGTTTCATTAAGTCAGGTAACTAAGGCTCAGCATGAGAATTGCTCCAGTCTCTCAAAGCAGATCCCACCTTCTATCGTGTATACACGTGTACTCATATGGCCGATAACTACAAAGAACCCATTGAAGAAGAAAATAAGCTTTAAGGGAGCAGGTATCAGCTCACATGTGATATGAAAGTAGCTGGAGGAACACCAGACATGGGGGGGGATACAAACAGGGAAGGGGCGCGAGCAGAAGGCAGAGAGGAGCAAGTTGGAGAGAGGCAATCAAAAGAAACTGAGTATGAGAATTCCAAAAAGAAAACTATTTTATATGATAACTTAAAATTAAAGCTAAAGAAAAATGAAATGACTTTGACACTCAGCATGACTTACAATATCAGCCACATAATTACAAAGGACCTGATGTTCCATTTAACAAAGTGCCATTCATTACAGCAGATCACACATAGTATAGGGTACTTTCTAGAATATTCTCACCAAGGCCCTGCGTGAGCCAATGGCAGGAAAGATGATGTTAATAAACATCCTAGAAAGGTCTGCTTTCACCTCTAATAAGTCTGAACAATAACTCAACAGAGACATGCTACCACGGGCTCCTACACTGTCTGGTTGGTATCCCCAGCACCATCTCCCAGAGACTTGCATAATTCTTATTTGCAGACTGCCTACTGACAATCTTCATTCAGTCTGCATCTGCAAGGATGAGCTACGGCAGAAGGAATCCTACCTATGACACTCCTTGCACAGGAACTAAAATCAAAACTCATCTGTGCTATAGCAAGAAGCCTGGCATAGGATTGTTCCATTGTCATAGCCTTCTGGACTCTCCCATTCTCTGTGGGGAGAGTCAGTGGATAGCCCTGAATCACATCTTTTGCAAGGAGAGCACGTGTCATTGATAAGGAATAAGCAACCTATTCCATAATTAAATGGAAATTATAGTTATGAAGTACACAGCGAAACAAAATTTGGCTCTTTTATTACCAAATGTAAAACTTGGAGTCTCCTACACCATGAAGTCTACGCTTCTGCTTACCTGATTGTTGGATGATAAAGGCTGCCTTCTTCACCTCATCCTGTGACCGGCCATCTGTGACCACAACCAGCACCTTTGGGACATTCTTCCTCATGCCACTCTCCCAGGTCAAGACCTTCTCCTTGATAAATGTGAGGGCCTTGCCTGCAGAGTGTGGAATGAGAACTTCAGTGTCACTTCAGTGAGAACTATTCACTGACTATGCCCAGGTGACAGGGCTATGACCATTAGACCACCCTGCCTACCCCAGGGAGAGGAGCCCCACACCAGCGCTGCCACAGGATACCTGTTCTTGTGTTTCCTCCTCTGTACCGAATATTCTGGAGGGCTCCGAGGGCTAGAGCTTTATCGTTGTATGTGTTGAGCTTGAATTCAGACTTGACCTCATCACTGTACTGCACAAAAGACACCTGAAAGAAAATGAGATGAGAGGGAAGTGTCAGTCATCCTGTTGGATCTCAGTCATCCCAGTTGTTCCTCCGACAGCAAAGCGGGATCTTGGATGTAACGAGATATTTTAAACTCGTAATGGCTGATAATATAACTGTGATTGCTGTAGTCTCATTACATTCGGATTTCTAATCTCCAATGGAACCGCCATCATTTAAATTATCGCCAAAAATAGTCACATGTGCGCTTCTCCAAAATGTAAAATGATGGTCAGCCAGCATAATGGTGAGATCCCGGTGTCAGAAACAAGAGCAAAACCATATTAACTCATGGGCAGTTGGCTCTCAGCCACCTTTTCCTTTCCATAGATGTAATTCATTCATCATAGTAAATAAAGATGCCATAGTATCATCATCATTACTATCAGGACAAAACAGTAGGATTTACTTGCAAGCATGATTTAGAGCTGTGCAGTCAAGATTCACCGGGCCCAAGTCTAACCATTGCTGCGTAACACTGGGCAGTTCCTCCTTTTCTGGGGGTTGGTTTCTTTATCAATAAGGTCCAGATGACTCTATTTACCCTGTAGAACTGCTTTAAGGACTGATAATCATGTGATCAAGTGAAGTTAATAAACTATAAGAGCCATCGTTTTTGGAAACTCAAGAAAGTGGCCAATAATAGCTTGGTTGACATTCTCAAAAGAGTTTGGAACATCACCTAGAAGGCTTTAGAGAACTGTGGAGTGTAGGTGTTCATCTTTTCAAGGGTATCCTGGGAAGAGCAGAAAAGGCTCTTTGTTTTGTGACAGATTACAATAAAATGATTAATTACTCTTTGATGTTTCTTGTAGAAACATAAATTTCTCTAAGCTCCTACTCAAGTACAAAAGAAAACATACTGGAAGTGATTCCACCGTAATATAATTGGTAATTACCATCTTAGAAAAACAAACTAAGTATCCTTTGGGTCACTAATGGACATGCTTCTGGCTGGGATAATGTATTCGATGTAATAACAGAGCAGACACACACACCCTTTCCAACCACTATTCTCATGTTAAGGGCACGACACAACAGCACACTTAATGTGCAGAACTTTGGATGGCCTTTCATGGAATGTGCTTTGTTGGAAGTTTCAAGTAGAATGTTAGAGTCAGGTTCTCCTAAGTTCTCCAACAGGATCATCCTCTGGACAAAGAGGAAAGCTAAAGATACGTATATATTACTATTTGTTTATCCCCAGGATCAACTTACTTCCCAAAGACTAACGTAATGGACATAACAAACTATAAAGGTAAAAAGAGTTTATACTGAAACAACTTCCTACTTTAACGGTGAGTAGAAAGAAAACCATAGGATTGCAAATAAGTAAACAGAAGAAACTACAAATAATAAAGTGCTCACCTGAATCCCAGCTGGGCTGATTTCATCAAAGGCCCCCACAGTATTAAAAATAAATTTTACAACTTTGTTAAAATTGTCATCTCCAATACTCCAAGAGGCATCCGTCAAGAACACAATATCTGCCTTGGCCCCTTTGCATACTGAAAGAAAAAAAGGAAAGAAAATCCAAATCTCCTTAATTTTCTTATCACGTGACACTGTATAATTGAATAGCGGCTAAAACCTTACTACTCTCCTCAGTATGACTACCTTGGGAACAGCACCATCTCTGAGCCAGGAAGAAATGTGGCCTTCTCAGCCAGGCCAGGATCATGAGTCAGAAATAGTAAGACATCCAGATGGCTCAAATGTAAAAAAAAAAAAAAAAAAAAAAAAAAAAGTTGAAAAGTTCTGATCTAAGTGACCCTCAGCTTTAGTTCTGGGAATTTGCTGATTAAATTCATTCTTCAGTGATAGCTTCTTGCCACATGCAATCCTTCAAGATGCCTCAACCAATAAATGAAGGGAATCGACTGAGAAGTGTCAATATCAAAAGTTTAAGGAAGGTCACCAGCGGGTTGGGAGATCTTCACTATAATTATCAAATATCTAGGACAAATAAAATGTTTTCTTGGCTTTGAAATTGTAGCATCAGAACCATAAGTAAGAAAAGAAGAAAAAGAGATAAATATCTTTTGTTAGCATTCTGTCTAGGCTCCACCCCATAATTACCTGGCAATAGCCAGATGTGCCTGACTCACTATAAAAGGAGCTGCTTACCCCCTCCTCTCTCTCTCTTGCCTTCTTGCTTCTGCTCTGTTCTTTTGTCTCTTGCCCTCTCTCCCTATTCCCCTCTCCTCTCTCTCTTTCAATTTGTTGATGGTCTTCTGCTTCTCTCTCCCTGTCTCTGTCTCTACTACCCTCTCAACTCCCCTCCCCATGCCCTGAATAAACTCTATTCTGTACTATACTATCATGTGGCTGGTACCCCACAGGAAAGGGGTGCCTCAGCATGTGCCCACGGAGGCACCCCCTTACCCCGCACCTTACCACACCTCTACCAAACATATTCCTCTCTTTATCTTTTTATAAAACACAACATCTTTGTCTTGACTTATTTTGAACTTACAACCTAAAAGAACAATTTCTGGGGCAATGTTTATAAAACCTTAGTTCATTCAAACTTATACAAATATAAATTCAAGAGCAAACTTGAAGATCAACTCTAGGCTGTGGGTTGTGATGATGTGTGTGTGTGAATGGAGCTTCAACCATTGCCCTGGATGTCCCAATCTGGTCATGAATAAAACTTTTATTTTAGTCTCTAAATGACACACTTTAATTTTTATTTTAATTAAATGGCACTTTTAATAAGGTTACAGCAATCTAAACCTTTATATTATGAAGGGCAAACACTAAAAATCGAAATGTTTTCTAAAAATCAAAGTGCAGAAAAAGAATAAACCAAATGCTTTCGCTTGAACTGGATTTGATGCAACACGAAGAAAAAGAAGATGAGGAGAAGAAGAGGGGAAAAAAGGCCCTCAAATCACTGAGACAGCCGTCTTAATAGCTCAGTGTGTTTTTTACCAGTTCACTGGAACTGACAATCGCGTCTCAGATTTTGATGAATGGAAATATTTTTAGCTTTGTGTAATCTGGGTCTCTTTTCAGTTCAGGAGCCAGGAATTCCAAAGTCAATGGCCTAAGTGATTAGATTTCGGATATAGCCAGAAAGGTTCACAGTGTCTGTTGACGCCAGCCATCAGCAGAGCAAAGAGGCCACAGTGTGACCGCGGAGAAGAGGCAAGGTCCGGTTAGAGCTTTGCTGCAAAGCTAAGGAACCAGTCCCAGCTAAAGGCTTGGGTTGGCTCTGGACTGATTTGATTCACCCCCAAAATGTGCCTAGAAATAGAGGAACAAATAACTGGTCACCTTTGTTCCCTCTGCAAGATCCCTTCAGCAGACACGGTATCGGAACGCTCTGAGTGTAGGTTCTGTGCATGCAGCATAAATATGGGTTCCCTACGGGCTGACTTTAGGCTTTGCAGTTGACGTTACTTACCGTCGCGGGCAGGTGGGATAGTGGGAGGAGGAGAAGGCGTGGGTGGTTCTGTAGGAGCCTCTGTTGGTTTCACAGCTAGTATTTCAAAGCAACAGTTAGAAAACTATAACATGTACATTCCCTAGCCCACAAGGAAACGGGGCTTCAACCCTTAAAAATAAATCAAGACCTAGAAAGCAGAGGTCCCGCCCACTGGCAATGACTAAAGGAGACTCCTTTCTAACTGGACTGCGCATCCTCAGTCACCTGTCAGATCGACTATGCTGCAGACAGCAGAAGTTCGGAGGGAGAACGGGCCCCCAGAGAAGCCACACAAGTAAAACTCGGTAATATTTTAGCTTTGTCAGAACTATCTCTCCCTCCCTCCCTCCCTCCCTGTCTGTCTCTCTCTCTCTCTCTCTCTCTCTCTCTCTCTCTCTCTCTCTCTCTCTCTCTCTCTCTCTCTCTCTCTCTCTCTCTCTCTCTCTCTCTCTTCTTAAAATACCATAATAGGGGCTGGAGAGAGTCATCAGGAGCACTGGCTGTAGAGGATCAGGGTTCAATTCCCTCCACCTACGTGGCAGCTTTACCTGCCTGTAAATCCAGTTCTAGGAGACCTAACACTTTCATACAGACAGATATGCAGGCAAAATACCAACGCACAGAAAATAAGAATACACTGGAAGATTTTTAAATACCGCCAATAAAGACTAAGGTCCTGAGCAGCCACACACCCCGCTCATCCTATTACTGCTACCCCAGGGGAGAAGAGTCGGATGCCGCCCACACTTGGAACATTCTACACTCCAGATTACTCAAAACTTACTGGTTTGTTCTTTGATGGGGACCCCCGGCCCCTCGAGATTTGGCGTCTGCACAAACACAGTAACGCCATACTCAGCCTCCGGGGAGAGGCCAGTGAAGCAGTGGCTGGTCTCTGATCCCCGCACTGTTATTTCTTGTCCTCTGGTTCCTGATGGTGACAAGAGGAAAAACAAGTGTTATCGTCTGCTATCTGTAAGGGCATGTTTATATAACGGCTTATAAACAAAGGCTTCCGGTTAAGATGTTGCTACCACAAGCTCAGTTTTGTTTTCTTTTCCACATACCATCTGCGGGACTCAGTTTTAGCCTGTAGGAGGTAGCTGCCCGGTGGGGTGACCATTTGACACAGAACGTATCCCATCCAACCTGGTAAGTTTTCAGATCGGTCACATTTAAGTACACTACAGAGAAAAGAAAAAAAAATAGATTCACTATGCATAGTAAGGAAGAAAAGCGTGGCTTTCACCGTGTGATGTTCCAGTACACTCTGTGGATGAAAAGTAAGCAAATGCTAGAAATGTCTTGCTATGAGAAACTTAGGTCAAACACGTCTGAAAATGTGGCAGAACCAAAGTCATCCTGCTTCTCTGTCGATGAGTTTATTTTCTTTTTTCCTTGAACAGGGTTTCCCTGTGTAGCTCTGGCTGACCTGGAACTCACTCTGTAGACCAGGCTGGCCTCAGACTCACAGAGATCCTCCTGCCTCTGCCTCCAAAGTGCTGAGATTAAAGGTATGAGCCACCATGCCTGTTTTCCATCAGTGATTTTTCAAGGAAAAGAAACTGTACAGTCTCCTCGAAATTATGAATGTCATCTACAGAATAAAAATGCCTGAGATACAAGCTTCTGAAGCCTATAAAACTTATCAAAAAAACATCAGGACAACAAAATCTGAGACAAACTACCAATTTTCTATTATGAATGCAGATGATACATATACATTAATATTCAATGTAAAAAAAAACTTCAAGAGAATTTAACCATGGGCTAAATAACATTGTATAAGTTTAGTATTTTTAAAATCAAAATATAATATTCTGTATCAAATAAAAATCACTTCCTCTGGTGGAGGGAGAGGAATGGGATGAGGGGCTGTGGGAGGGAGGGTGTACTGGGAAAGGGGTAATGACTGGACTGTAAAAATAAAGCAATAAAAATAAATAAATAAATAAATAAAATCACTTTCTTTTTTTACATACATGTATAAGTCTACTAATAACTTAGAAATTTATATAGAGGTTTTTAACTGGACACTAAATGGTCTTCCTGTGTCAGTGGTTTTCAACCTGTGGGTCTCAACCTTTTTGGTGTTGAATACCTTTCATGGGGGTGGCTTATCAGATATCCTGAATGTCAGATACCCTTCATATCAGATATTTACAATACAATTTATAGCAGTAGCAAAAATTACAGTCATGAATTAACAATGGAGAAATCGTAGGTTGGGGGTCAGCAGGACATGAGGAACTGTATTAAAGGGTCACAACCTTAGGCTGAGAACCACTTCCCTATGTGCATGTTAGAAAGAGAAAGACTGCAAGAGGATAGCCTGGAAAGGTTTACTGCATTTCTTACAGCCACAGCATGATGCACAACTCACACGTGGTGCCTTGATCTGTGAGGGGAACGCTGAGTCCAGAGTCATACTGCGCATAAACACTGACGTCATAGGTAGTGCTGGGATTGAGGTTGTGTAAAGTGTATGATGTCACTTCTCCAACAAAGGCTTCCATGGGCTGGTTGGAACCTATAAGAACAACGAAGGGATGCAGAAGGATATAATCACTAGCCTCTGTGTTTTGTTCAAAATGAAAGATATTGACTTGAAAATCAACAGTTGGGATGGACACGTTAATTCTAATCCTCCTTCAGGCTTTTTTATCATGCCACAGTGGGCAGTGACAGGAATCTGGAAGGACCAGCTTCACTCTCATCCTCAAAGCACAGCACAGAGATAGTCACCGTGTTGCTATGTTGCTTCACTGAACTCACTCTCTCATTCCTTCTTAAAGCCCTAATTTTCCAGCATGATGCTTTCCACAGACTACAGACTCAGTTAACACTTGCCCCTGCACACTCGGGTTCTCTGAGTCTCTGAGTCTCCTGTTTGCTCTCCTTTGTCTGTATTGTTCACAGTCTTCCAGGCACATGAAAGATTCCCTCGGAGATTTGACACTGATAAAACTTATCAAATCACTTATTCAAGGTGACGTTGACTTATGTGGAAATGTCACTGAGGAGCTGAAAGCAAGGCTGGACAAACTAAAATGCACGAGACCTATACCTCAAACGGAATAATTTTTAGTATAATGAGGAAAATATAGACATTGACATCGGCTTAATATTCATTATTTCGTGATCATCATAACATTGCTGATGCCAGATTATAAACATCTTTAATCTGTGCACTTTGTGTACTGGGTAAAACTTTTATATAATATTTTTATTAATTCTTTGAGAATCTCTCCTAATGTGTTTTGGCCATATTCATTTCCAGTCTTCCCCCAGCTCCTCCCAAATCTGCCTTTATTACCCACCCCTCTCTAAACAGTGTACTCTTTTTGGTGTAGTAGCCCACTAGGTACACTTTGTGCTGACTACATGCTCTGGGGTGTGAAGACCATCCACTGGATATTAGCCACAGGTCAGCATTTTCAATTGTAAAATTGAATAAGATTCTCATACACACCCAGAGTAATAATATTTTAGGCTGATGACTTAAAGGCTGTTTCTGGAAATAGTACCTCAAGTACAAAAGGACATGGTGTACTTATAGGAGAATCCAGTAGTAGGAAGTATAATCTGGTACCATCATATGTTTGGGGTTGACATGGTACTGCTATGTGTATACACACACACACACACACACACACACAAGTGATGCTAGGTAAACTTTGCTCCCCAATTTAAAATTATTGGTTAAATAAAACTGTCAACAGCCAATTACCGGGGGAATAGAGAAAAGTGGAGTTTGAGTTACTATGCTGGGGGGGGGGGTCACAGATTGGGACAATGAAGAGAAGGAAAAAGGAGAAACAAACTTGGAGAAGGCAAAGAGAACAGGAGGTAGGCCTCCACTTGTCATAATAGGCCAGCTGCAGGTGCCAGATTGAAATGCCTCTCCAAGACGCCAGATTGCTAAAGCAGTAAATCATCCAAAAAATTTCAAACAGCAACTTTTGCAGAGCACAGTTCAGGAAGTGACCAGACTAACTCTAGAGAATTAGATTGGGAGTGATCACCCATAATTGCTCAGAGCCTAAAATAAATTATACTTTGAGTCTCATCCATTTAAAACTAGATTGGTCTAAATATAATGCATATTAATTGACAATCATATGCAAATCACTTGTTGAGGTTTGATTTTTTGCTATGTATTGTAATGCAAAATGCTGCTCCCCAAGGCCTGGTTGCCCCTGGGGAGGAGAGAATCTGCACATACCCAAGTGAAGTTATGTAACACACACCCCCCCAATTATCCCTAGTTGGTGAATAATGGTACCTACAGCCCATAACTGGGCAGAAGGGTGATAGACAGGGTTTGGTTTTCTGGGCTTGGAATCTGAGGAGAGACCACAAGGGGAGAGAGGAGAGAAGCTGAAAAGAGAATGCAGAAGAAGCCATGGGTAAGTCATAAAAATATAACCATGTGGGTTGGCCAATTCAAGTTAAGAGCAGCCCAGACAGAACACGGCAAGTTATAACTCGGGGTTATAGACGAGGAAGTAAACGTAATAGCAGAGAGGATATATTATCTGCCCAGAGTTAGCTGATTAAGGCTTATTATAAATATAAAAGAAAATGTATGTCATTTATCTGGCAACTAAATGATCAAAGGCCGGGTATAAACCCCCAATTAAGATTAAATATTTGTTACAACAGAACTTTCCAGTATATTCCTGTTCTGAAAACTGTGTTTCCTTACCCACTGGCTTGTACACAATTTTATATCCAAGAACTGGTGAGGGTGAAGGGTCCCAGGACACTCGGAACCTTGTGTACCATTCATCAAAGATGTGTATGTTCTGAGGCGGGAGCAGACCCACTGCAAGGAAACATGGACACACATCACTGACATGTTAGGACATTCCCTTGAGAACAGTTTGATTTTTAATAGCCTGAAATTTTCTTATCCAGAAAATAATTAAAAAGTCATTGTCATGTTCAAAAAAAAAAAAAAAAAAAAAAACTTAGTACTTTTGGAAATTCAAACATCACTTCAAAGGGACTCTGGAATGGACGATTTTCAGAAGATTCAATCGCAAGGCCCAGGGATGGTGAGTGATTGGGATTAAAGACAATAACAGAGATCTTAGATCTTTAGAATATTGTATGTTGCACAGTATTAAAACTGAAGGCACATTACAGACTATCTGGTCAGCACCTCATTCCATAAATAAGATATGGTTTTCACAATAGACCAGCAAGACAGCGACTAAAGTAACGTCCTTTCCCAATCCCTTCCTGTCCTCCACACAGCCTAGAGTTTCAGTCTACCAGATGTGTTGCCACAAACATACAATCTCTCCCCAAATATGTAGCTTGCAGAATCCATAGTATTTAAGTGGAACTCTGCACAGACACTGGTATTCTAGAAATGACTAATCCAACGAGAAAACGTATTTCCATGAGGGAAACTAGACATGGCTGTAGCCCTGCCTACAGGAATCAAAGTTTATTTATCATTTTGGTAAACACAAAATTTTGAAGCACTTCATAGTCCCCAAAACGTTATCAAAATATATTTTAAACTTGAGAAAGTGGGGAAGTGAGTTGTCAATCAAGGAACACCGAGAGTCACTGGGGTGTCAATAAATAACACAGATTTGCAAGCTGTAGACACGGAGCTGAATCCAGCCCATCAGCTTCTCTGTTAGAAGCACCCCAGTGTTGCCTTTCTCACGTTCTCTGATGTTGTCAAGAATGTGTAAGCCCAAAAGACTTTGAACAAGTGGGTGCATAAGAAAGCATAAACCATGTAACCAAGCAGATTTCTCTAAGTCAAGGAAGAAAACCAAGTTTCTGTGTTTACACAACTGGAGCCCAGCCTGCCTTCTGGGAAGCAGTGGCTCTCAAGCCTTGGCTGCTGTGTATCAGAAGAGTCACAGGCCATATCTCAGGCCAAGTGCATTGGCAGCTCTGGAAGTGGCTTCCAGCTAAGCATATTTTTAAAGGCTGAGAGTGGAAAACAGGTTAGAGAACCTTTAAACCAAAGAAAATCACCACCGGCACAGATCAAAGGGTGGGCCCAAACACTCGCCATTCTCCATAGATTATCTGGGGCAATAATTGTGAGCTACATTTTTAAAAAGCTGTCTTATAATCATTTTGCTTCTCTATTTCTGCATTACAATTCCAGCGTAACAGAGGACATCCAGCTGATAGCACGCTGACCTACAACTACAGCCTCACTTCACACCATGCACACCGTAACATTTCGCAGAGTACACTAGAAAGAAAAAAACACTCTCAAGCAACAGAGGCTATTCGGATTCCTGTCACCCTTTCACTCCTTGTATTGTACCTTTAAGTGGCTAAGAAATAAACTATGTTCTTGTGTCAACATCTTAAGAACATTCAATATCTAACATAGACTATGATGCGCCATTAATGTAGCATCTGAGATCTGCTGGCAAAGGTACTGGTTCTCAGTTTTAGTGGTATAGTGACATTAAAAACATAAATAAATAAATAAATAAATAAATAAATAAATAAATAAATAAATAATAAACAAACAAACAGTCGACACTGACCAGTTCTCCCGTTCCCGGTTAGATGGCCACCATCTCCATCCTCATAAATGGCAATGACAGTGATTTTATATGGTGTGTCGGGTTGCAGGGGCTGCAGTATTACATTGTTTCTCCTGCCTGGGACTGTGGTCTGTAAGGAAAGCTCAATTTAACATTGATTTTCAACAAGAGGACACCTAGATCAGAAGCCCATGCTGTTTTTATGCAGCCCCATAATTAAAAACAGGTTGTTCACACTTTTTGTTTCAAAAACGCTCAGGGAAAGGCGCATTGTCTAGCCTGCCTCTACACTGCTTGGGAGAAGAGATGAAGGCCTGACAGATATTGGCTGACATCCCAGATCAGCCACTATGCAGTCATATGACTGAGCATCTCTGGAGGAAAGTACAAGCTCCAAAGACAATAACACGAACAACACTGAGCATCTGAGTGAGCCACTGTGTCTAAGTGTGTCACCATAGCACCTCACATTTCCAGGTAGAGGACATGCTATGGACCAGGTGTCCATTAGTCAGCAAAGATAGACAGGTTTCCACCCCCAACATTATTAGTTTAGTTGATACTATTTAAGTGTACATTGAAAAAGAGGAAATGGAAAATATATTAAAATCCCTTTTCAAAGATGAATGATCTGTGCATTTCCCAACTCCCTTGTCATGTACAAACAGTGACTAAGCCTCCTGGCCTGAACTCCCATAACTACAGGGAACTGCTAAAAGAAATTATGTTTTCAGAAAGCATAGGGACATTTTTCCCCAGCATGAAAGAAAAAGTACTAAACATGAGCGGTGAAATTGTTTATCTCATTTTGATTCTTAAAAATTCTAATTGACAATTACCCATTTCTTCTCAATAAAACTGGACATCAGTTAAAGATCGTTGTGCCAAAATCAAGAGATTGGACATTTCTTCACATGAAAAATCGTGTGGAAGGAAAAAAGGCTCGAAAAGGATACAGCTAGCAACAGGACTGCAAACCACTTATTTACAGTCACCATTTGAGCTAATCTAGGAGCTTGTCACAGAAATCAATCAATAAATGTCAGTGTCTGTGGTTTACCAACTATAAGGAAATTCCAAGAAACACGAGGGGTTAAAGATGATAGCTCCAAGGTAGAGCACTTGACTAGCATAAACAAAAGAGCCTGGTTAGTCCCCAGTCCCACAAAAAAAAGAAAAAAAAGAAAAAGAAAATGTAAAAGAAGAAAGGGAGAAAGGATGGGAGATGGGTAAATGGGGGAGGGGGAAGAGAGACGGAGGAACTTGAACCTGTGTCTAAAGAGAAACAATATTTACACAGCCGAGAGTTTAGAGAGACCATTGATGTAAGTCCACGGTGGAGAAATTGTTTATCATGCCCAAAGTCCTGAGTTTAAGTCTTAGTGGAAGAATCAAAGAAAGAAGAAGGAGAGATAGGGAAGGGAGGGAGAAATAGTGAAAGTTAACCTAGAGCCAACTAACAGGAGATTCCAAACCAAAAGATTACAGAAAAAAAATGTGAGGTCAGAGAAAATGGAGACTAGTACTGAGATATCAGGGGAGACCGTGCAGAGGAATTGGTCTGAAAGGGAGGGTAAGATTGGAATATTCACATCATCTGGACATTAGTTTGAACAGTATGGATTAATGTGTGGCATATCATAGTAGACATTTTCAAGTACTCAAGCAGTTAGAAATGTACAATAGGACAGTTTTCCCATCAGTCCTTATAATAGAAATGATCCCCAAATCACTGCTTCACTTTGGAAGTCTGAAGCAGGAACTTTCCTGTTGTCCCCACATCAGAGAAAACTATATGAGACCTGTCACACAAGATCCAAATGCTCAGTAGTAACCAATGATGCATAGTTCTCAGAAAGAAGCTTAATCCCACCCTCCTACCAGGTGAAGTGATTTTTAAATGCCAATGGATGGGCAGTGTACTTACATATTCATCAATTGGATCCCCGACAGTAGGAGAATAGATGATCCTGTATTGCTGAACTGGTCCATCAGCATGGTCCCAGGCTACAGACAGGCTGTTGGTCGTCTCCCCAAAGACCCGTAGGTTCCTTGGTCCACTCCGTGGAACTAAATGAAATACAGTTGGTTCTGCTGCTTGCCTGATACCATTTTCCAGATCACCTTACAGGGGGTGCTTGCTGGTACTGAAGTCAACATTCACCATGCTTCCTCCCCTGCGACATGGCATACTACCCTCTCGTGACAGCACACAACATAACATGCTACCTTTCAGCGATACGGTTACTTTCAATGAACAGAGCTAGGTTTGTGCTGAAATATGCAGACTGGGAAAGAAGGGGATCCCTTTAACTACTGTAACCAACTCCACCTAAAGTAGAGAAGCTAAGCCTTAACATTTCCATTGCCTGCTTAGCAATAAAACCCACTACATGAAGAAGAAGGAGGAGGAGGAGGAGGGGGAGGGGGAAGGGAGGGGGGGGAGAAGGAGGAGAGGGAGAGGGAGAGGGGCAAGAAGAAGAAGAAGAAGAAGAAGAAGAAGAAGAAGAAGAAGAAGAAGAAGAAGAAGAAGAAGAAGAAGAAGAAGAAGAAGAAGAAGAAGAAGAAGAAGAAGAAGAAGAAGAAGAAGAAGAGGGCAAAAGAGAAAAGACTTATTTCATTTAGACCCCAGATTGTTTTTTAATGTTCAAATAAAATTCTTTCAGCACAAAAAAAAAAAATAGTTGTGGATACACAGTCTGAGCCTGGTATGTAAAGGTGAGAAATCCCAAACAGAATTGCATGCAGAGGCTACCGTGCCCTGTACAGAGTTCTCGGAGTCCCTCACCTACCACCCACCACTCAGCCCTTATTCAGTGACAGGAGATAAAATGAAAACAGGGTGTTTGCCTCACGTGTTCGGCCCTGGCTGGGGCTGGGATTCCCCTCTCCATCTGAGTAGAGAGCCACAATGTTCACAGAGTAGGGTGTGTCGGGAATCAACCTCTCCAGATGCACCGTGCGGGTATTCCCTGGCACCACAATCTGAAGGGGAGAAAACGTGCCAAGTTTTGCCTGACAGCTAATGCTTGCCAGGTCCTCGGTTAGTCAGCACAATAGTATTTATCCTAAAAGGCTGTGCCCAGGCACGTCAGAAGCCAAGCATGCTTCTCCGCAAGATCTGCCTCGAGCACATTATTAGACACAGTTATTCTCAGAAATCCCCCATATTTGCTTAATTTTCTCCCATTTACATTCCTCGTAAAGACTCATAATGGAATGTCTAGAACATGTATTTGCTCAGTGTATATCCTAAATGTCACATACATGAGAGAACGGATCCCATGCTGGTGGCAGAGCTATTTAGTGTTAAGAAAGAAATCAACGAACAGTAAAATCAATGCTACCCCAGAATACGCTCGTTGCTTATCATTTTTTTATCTTTGTTCATCATCGCTTGCTTTTGCAAAGACTTGTCAGTCCATAAACTTATTTTCCTTTCGGCATTTTGATGCTATTATTATTCACACCAAGTAACTTTAGAGTTGTATGTTATTGGCCGACTCACAAAACAGAACTGGAATTTATCAGGAAGATAGCTGCAAGTCTCTGACCAGACCACCCCAGATATGCCTGTTTGCATGTGACCTCAGAAGGTAAACAGCCTGGTGAGCACTTGGACAAAAAAATACCGAAGAGGACTAAAGAGATACTGTAGCTTATAGTAGCTAATAAATAAAGGTGTATTTAATATATTTTCACAGCAAAGACATGTGTAGTTTCTCAATGCATCTATTATTGAAAGTTCTAGAAACAGTGTGTGTCTCATAGCTAATTCCCTTTTTCCCCCATGTTCTTTCCTAAGCAAACTTATAATTACTAATATCTGCCATAACTCACAAACACAATCACTTAAATATAATCTACTAGCATCTGGGTGGGTTATAAAAGCTCCTAAATGCAACTCAAACATGTTAACAATCAGGAAATCTAGTCTACATGAGAGATGGTGACACCATTATTGTTCCCTAGCCAGCTGCTGTGGCAGAAGCCACAACAGAACTGACAACATCCTTTTCTGAGCTCTAGGATGATAAAATTACTTACAGATTCTGAGGGTCTTGTACCAGCCACTGGAGAATACACAATCCGGTACTGCTGCACTGGCCCTGGGGCAGGGTCCCAGCGGACATCAAGGCTGTTGGGCGTAGGGTTATACACTTGGACATTTCTTGCTGGTCCTCTCACCACTGAGGAAAGGAAAGCCAATGCGCATTTCTTATGTCTGTTTATCCATGTCAAGTTTTTCATAAGTTTTTCACAAGTTACAATCTCTGTCCTATCCACTTAATACTGCTAGCCACACACAAAAGCACATGAAAACTCTCTAAATGCAAATGAGACAAAGTTAGTCTTTGCCCAATCAATGTCATTTTCAGGACAAGGAGCAGGAAACAGAAGTAGCTGGGTAATGGGGCCCAATTAGAGATTTTTTTTTATAATATACCTTCTAACCAACAGAAAGAAATAGATTCTGATAGATTCTGTCAGCTGCTTTTAATCACTCATTCTTTCCTTCATCCCTGCCTCATTCAACACTAGCTGTGCAATATCTTTCTTCTATGATTAAAAGAAAAGATGAACGAAAAGACAAGTCAGTTCCCAAACATCTTCCATCATTAACATTTAGAAAGTTAAATCTGCTTACTAACCCACAACTCTAGCTTAATTTAGAGCATCATTTCCTGATCACCCTAGAGGAAACTACCCATGCTTGATCCCCTTCAACTAGTCACAAGTGTGCTTTAAAAGTCATGAAGTATTCAGTGTGTACAAAAGACTAAGCAACTTCCAGAGAGACCAGCGAAAGTATTTAAACTGGTTAAGCAAATCACAACAAAAGCATTTCTGCAGCAAACTGGAGAAATGCACAACCAAGTAATACAGTGAACAGGTTTCAACAACCTGCACTATAAAATCCAATGGTAAAACACAACAGGTTGATGCTTGAAAACAGAGCTGTGGGTCATTTTGATAGTTTTACTCTTCTCATTCTGACTGTCTTCTAATTTTCTTCATTGTTCAATGTGCTCTTTACAGTGGAGACCAATGTCTATAATGGAGTCAGTTCTGCTTTTTTACTCACGTGTCCTTCCAGTATCTGATGTGCGCCCTCCATCACCTTCTGTATAGACAGGAACCACTGTGACAGTGTATGGAGTATCTGGCTGCAGGTTCCTAAGAATGGCGTAGTTGGTATTCCCAGGGATTGGTACCTAAACGTTTAATAAAGCACGGGGCCGAGCATTGAATTTGAAAATAGTAGAGAAGCTAATCCTTCAAATAATATAATAACAACTAAAAGCATTACCTCAATGAAACTACAAGAAGTTTGTTAAGTCTCTGCATACAATGTCTCCCTTTATCTCCTGATTCCAACCAGGACCCATACCACTGTCTCCCTACTCCCTAGGCTCCAAACCATCAATTATGAGTCCTCTCTCACATCCTTGACACCAATATAAATTCTTCACTTTCAAACAACTTACCTCTTTCTATTTCTGTTTCGAACAAATCTCCTGAAGTTTAAACAAACTAGTATTTTTCCATTTATGAATGAATTCAAGGGCTATCTGGTCTACATAGCAAGTTCCAGGATAGCCAGGGCTACACAGAAAGACCCTGTCTCAAAACAATAATAATTACCAGTTCTTCTGGGCCACCTGCTGTTGGCGCATAGAAGAGTTTGTACTGGCGAGGATTGCCTTCTGCATGGTCCCAGCGAACACTCAAAGAGCTGGTAGATGGGTCATACACTCTCAAATTCCTCACGGTATTCAGAGGCTCTGGAATACACAGGAAGTATACTCTAGTGGTGCGCTAAGTAGCAACTATATCTAAAACACGAGTTAAGCAATATCTTTAAGCCACCTAGAACATAGCAGACACTCTACAGATGTTTGCTAAAATAATTATTAAACAAATTTACACTTCTGTGATACATATGTTTTATCTATCTGTAGGACATTATGGGTCCCAGAACTTTTTGTTTTTAATCCTGGTAGATTATGGCATCTTTTGTTTACATAAATTAAAAATATTAATACAAGCAAGGGCATTAAAAAGAACAACTGCCATCTTTAAAGATTTGTCTATGGCTCAGGGAACACCACGGAAGAGAAGACAGAAAGAGTTTAAGAGCCAGAATACTCAGAAGTCTTCAGTTAAACAGTCTGTCCTAAAAATAGCTGCATCAACAAGACCAGAACAATAGCAATACCAATGGTCAAGTTGACATAAATGGGGACAAAGAACTACAGGCAATGATCAACTTCTGGGAGAAGGAGCATTGACCTCTCTCAGGGATGAGCCTCCTTATTGGGTGGTCAATGCAAAGGGGCCAGTCTTGAAATCATATACACACAAACAACAAAAACGGACTCAGATGGTTGTGTGTTTATATACATTTGTACACACACACACACACACACACACACACACACACACACACACAAGAAAAAGAGACTATTGCCAAGCATGGTGGTACATGCTTTTAATCCCAGAATGTAAGAGGCAGAGGCAGAGACAGGCAGATAGATATCTGAATTCAAGACCAGCCTAGTCTACATTGTGATTTCAAGAACAACTAGGTTTATATAGAGATAATCTGTTTCTTAAAAAAAAAAAAAAAAAAAAAAAAACACAAAAAGGAAAAGAAAAGAGAGGGAGTGTGAAAGGGAAGAAAGAAAGAAAGAGGGGAGAGAGAAGGGAGAGAGGGAGGAAGGGAGAAGGAGAGAGAGGGAGAAAGAAAGGGCTGAAAGTGGAGTTTGAGGTAGGGTAGCTGGTGGGCGGGGCTACAAGGAAGAAAGGAAAGGAGCAGGAAATGATGTAATCCCATTTCAATTTAAAATGTCCTTAATGTTTTAAATTTTATTAAAGATCTGTAAGATGTTCTGTTTCCTCCGAGTTTGTAGAAGTGTGATTTGGTTCCGTGGCAATAATTAAAAAGCTGCAGGGACTCGGGTCTCACTTACTCGTCTTGCCCCTTCCAGTCATCCGGCCGCCCTCACCATCGGGATACTGGGAAAACACGGTGATGGTGTACGGAGTGTCGGGCTTCAGTTTCTGCAGGACCACGCTGTTCTGCCGTCCTCCCACTGTGGTCTTGAGGAAGACACTTCTTGGTAAGCATCAGCCTTACACTTTCCAAGTCACTAATTTATTCTTTCTAAGGGAACTATCTGAGACACTAGCCGAGTTCTGGAACCATGTCCCACAGTGAAGGCTTAAAATATATCTCATGGTATAATTTTATATGTAGAGTATGTGTCTCAAGTCGTGAAAAGGATTCCAAGCTTTAAACTGGAGCTCAACAAGATATTTCAACTTACTAGCCGCCAGCACTGCAAAATTTCATCCAAAACACATTTCACAGAACTCTTCCCAAAAACAAGGCATTAATCATAAGTAAGCTACAAAGGGTCTTTTAGATACCAAAGAACTGTGTGATTTTTGCAGGCTCCACGCCATTCAGTATTATTCTTGCTGTTTTGCAGATGGTTTTTATTTGCTTTAGAAACACATTTAAATGGTTGGACAGAGGATGTAAAGAAAGCTCTTGGTACCCACCCTCCCCCGCACATGCTGCCACTCTAAAAAACATTAGCTGTGTAAACCACGTGACCAGACCCCTCACCAAGCCACACTTGGGCAGGGCTTCCCAGTAATCCCTATGATACCAGCCTTGAGGTATGAATGTCTCAATTTCCTCTAATTATGGAGTCTGAAGTTTTTCATTCATTGCTCAAGGCCATCTTGCTATCTTGTTGAAAGAAAATTTGTACGATTTGTTAACAGTCTACTGAATTCAGATGTTTATGCCATAGTAATTAAAGTCACATGAAAAATGGCACACAAATGGCGTGCTGCCCATAGGGAGTGCTCATGGAAAGGTCTGGATGAATTAGCACTAGCAGATGTTTCCAAATTAGCACCCATTCACTCCAACAGTCAGAGTTCCAGAAAGAAAGAAAAGATCAAGGATCACTGTAACCATCTTCAGTTTGAATCAACTGAGTTACAATGGCTCGTTTCAAACCATCTATTCTCAGAGGTTGTAAAAGAGAGAGTTCAGGATGGGCAAAAGGTGTGTTTGTGAAGCTTTTAGTATGTGACAGGTTGGAAGGGCTTAGTTAGCAGACCTAATATGATAAGGAAGTGAGTGTCTACTTATATCTCCCATCCAACTTTCCAAAATAAGCACGGAATTAGTGGTTTGTTGGGTTGAGTATTTCCTACGCTGCCATTCCAATGGGATTGGAGCATTTGTGGCCCAGCTAAGCTCATTGACCAGGCGAGACCAGTGATTGTTTACTACATGCATTTAGCCACTGCCAACCTCAACTTTGCTAACCTTCAAAACTGGTGAGAGAGATGATCCACTTGCTAGAGCTCAACACACTTAATACTGAAAATGTAAACCTTGTCTCTCTATGAGGTTATATAAAAAAAAAAATAATATAACTCATACCCCACCCCTAAAAAAGTCCAGCAAAGCTCTGGAGCTCATTTAAAAAGACATTCGAAAATGAATCTAAAGAACAACATTATCAACAAATCAACCAAACCCTCCAGAGCTCCCAGGGACTAAAACACCAACCATTGGAGCACACATGGAGAAACCCACGGTTCCAATTGCATATGTAGCAGAGGATGGCATTGTCTGGCATCAATGGGAGGAGAGGCCTTTGGTCCAGTGAAGGCTTGTTTTCCCCGTGTAGGGAAATGCCTAGGCACTGAGGTGGGAGAGAGTGGTTGGGAGAGGGAGCACCTTCATGGAAGCAAGAGGAAGAGGAGAGGGGGTGGCAGTGGGGGAAAGGCATTGAAATGTAAATACAGAGAATATCCAATTAAAAAATGTCTAAAAAGGAAGGAAACTGAACCTGAGAGCATAACCCTATCTGTATAAAAAGCATGATGCTTCTAGACTTAGGATAAAGTGCACCTCATAAAAGGCAAAGCTGGTGGAATCCAGATAAGCCACTAAATAAACAACTGGAACACACAAAGGCTCTATTAATTAAGGGAGGGCTGGGACAGCAGAAAGGACAGCTCAGGTCCCTGCATCACTGTCTTTCTCAACTGCTTCCCTTTGGCAAATATCTTCAACTAGATCAATGAACTTTTAGATCTGGAAACAAAGATCTGATATAATCAGAGATATTGAATATCTACATAGACTCAAAAAGGTTTTAGATGTCATTATGCTAATTAGGCACATGACTGATGTGTACTTGCTGCGAAGAGCAACTATAGGTCCCACCAGAGCATCCTGTGAGTCTCCATCATGCACTGCAGAGGGGAAGCCAGCGAAATTCAAAGGACTCTATCCAACACAAGAAACCCTACATCTCCCTGACACGCCAGAGCCGCCCACGTTACACACTTTACAGAGCAAATTACCGTTTGCTCATTGCCTTCTCCCGTCGAAGGCTGATAGGTGACTCTGTACTTCTGCACACGGCCACTAGCAGGGTCCCACTTAACAGTCAAGCTGTTAGACGTGGCATTGTACACCTGAAGGTTGCGTGGACCACTCTTTGGAGCTGAAAGAAGATTGTCGAAAAGATATTAAGCACATAGAACGACCCCCGGCCCCTTCTGCTAACAAAACAAGAGCAAACAAACAACATCTGTATAACTCCCAGGGAAACTGAGAGTGCTCTGTACCACCGAGTTTAGAATTAAGTTTAAACCAATAATAAGGTTTAAATATTAGATGGTTATTCGGCACTGAATGAATGTGATCCCCCAAACTCTGTCCTCTTGAACAGTGAAGCCCCGATGCTCAGTGCGGTAGAATTTGCAAATGGGGTTTTTGATGATGATATCATGAAAGTGGCTCCCTCAAGGGAGATCGATCTTTTTAAACGGAGGCGTGAGAGAGAGCTCATTTTCTGCCCGGTAACAGCACAATGAGAAGATGAATGCAGATCCCTGCCCAAGAAAAGAACTGGCTGCCATCGTACCTTGACCTTGGACATCCTCTTCTCCAGACATTTTGTTAGTGGTACTAGAGATTGAAGGTAATGCTTACAGATGCTAGGCAACTGCTCTACTGCTGGCCCTTTGTGAGTTTATGTGTTTATTCGTTTACTTATGGTAGAACACACACCTGCCACATCTTACATGCGGCAACCAGAGGACAGTTTAGAGGAGTTAATTCTTTCCTTCCACTCTCTGGATACTGCAGCAGCTTGAACTAAGGTTGCAGGTGGCAAGCACCTCAGCCTGCTGAGCCATCTTGAACACGCTTGATACTTCTTTTTTTTAACTGTAACTCAGGGTCTCACTAAATTGACCAAATTGGCCTTGAGCACATGATCCTTCTCGGCCTCTCAAGCAACTGGAATTTTTTCCTGCAGCAGCAAATCTGCCTTCCTGTCTCCAACATTATGGGCATATAAGTTTTTGCTGCTTATGCCATCCTGTCTTTTGTTATGGAAGCCCACGCTGACTCGTACACTCTTCACAAAGTAATGGAAAAGGCAGGTGTCTCAAGAACAGTGACTTCTGGAAAAGGCGAACCTTGCTATTAAAATGCAGAAGGCCTGTTCACAATGGATAAGAGGGCCTTGCTTGTGAATTTAAACCTTGTTCATTCAGACAGTCCAATAGGTTAACATTTTACCTTGTGTCGTTAAGGGTATCAGACGTACTAAAAGAAAACAGAATTTGAAAAAACATTAGTGACTCAGCTGTAGCTTCATTTTTTTTTTAACATTTAATTTTGAACTGTCTGGATTCTAGTTGAAAGTTTAACACCTACACGTGCGCTCGCTGCCACGCAGGTCCTCGCTTTCAGACTCATCAGGATAGATGGCAGTGATGGAGACGTCATACAGAGTGTTGGGGTTCAGATTTTCAAACAGCAAGGTATTTTCATCTCCATTTAAGATGGTCTTAGACAAAGAGGGAAAAAAAAACGCATACACATTAAATTAATAATCCATTTAGACCATGCATACCCAATGACATTGTATTGACATCTTCAGGTGAATGGTCCTATGCACCGGTACAGGTACATGAACCTAAAGCCACTTGTCAAAGATGATTTTTATCTGGAACAGAATATGGTGCTTTTAGTAAAAAATGTCTACCATAGACTCGGGCATTTGAATACTAAGTCCTCAGTTGACGGTGCTGTTTGAAGAGGCCAAAGAGAGATGTAGCCTTGGTGGAAGAAGGACAACAGTGGAGACGGCTTTAAGAGCGTACAGCCTTGCTCCACTTCTAATTTGCTCCTAGCTTACAGTTGAGGACATGATCTCCCAGCTTCCTGCTCTGGCTGCCATGTCTGCCTCCTGCCCTTGCCTGCTCACCATAATGCACTCCTATCCCTCTGGAGCCTCAAGACCACAGCAGCTCTTCCTTCCATGAGTTGCCTAGGCCATGGTGCTTTATGACAACAGAAAGTCAATGATACACAGAAACAATCTGTGTATTAGCTGGGCTTTCCTATAAACAAATGGAGAGAGCATGGTACGGAAGGGAGAGCCAGAGAGAGCTACCATTACCTCCATCTTATCTGGGTTTCCGACGGGTGCCCAGGTTATTCTATAGAGAGACACATCTGAAGCTCCGTGATCCCAGGTTCCCCTGAAAGTCTCTGGTGTTACTTCAGTGAACTGTAGGTTGGTTGGGGCTGGAACAGGCCCTATCATAAGGTAAGGCAAGAGTATGTGTTTTAATGGGAACTCTAAACACCATTTAATATAATTAAAATGCATTATTTTAAAGGATATGTCATTTGTGGTTTAAATAAAATCATTTGTTAATTTTATGTGTCACTTTATCCTTGTTAAGTACAGATGCTAGAGATTCTTTAAATTACATGTAAGGCTCCTGTTTTTGGTTTAGGATACCATTGGCTGTCAGCTTTCATTTCAATCAATATTATGATCAAGTTGTTATAAATTGAGCACTTGATTAGATCACTATATGCTCTTGCACTGAGTTAAGTAATTGAATCACAGGAGTAGAAAAAATAAAATAAAATTCTCTGCCTTCACCAGGAAGGAACCAGGAGGATAGAGTAACTATGAAAGGAACAGCAGGCTGGATAGTTGAGTCAGACACTACAGAAATAGTAACATGGATATTGGAACAGAATGGAGCAAAGGAGTATACTGGCAGGTCAATCTGTGTGTCTGTGACATACTGCCCCTAAGGCCACCTCTCCTCTTCTGGGGTCTGACTGCATATTCTGAGTCCCACCCATCTGATCTTTCTTTCATGACCCTTGGAGCTTTCATTAACCTTTTATTTGGACAGCTAAATTGTGAACCACTGAAGGAAAAGATGCTTATATGTACCATTTATCCGGATAGCATTTTACAAAAAGAAAATAATCTACAGACCCTGGCGTCAGCCATGCTGCCTGAGGAGCATTGAAAACCAAATGTCTCAGTAAGTAGAGATTTGCAAGTATATTAAGTATTTCCAACATGTCCATAAAACGGGGCTCAACTCACGGGTTGTCTCATGAGCAATTGCTGGGGGCGACGTGCCCTCATCATACACTGCAGAAACGCTCACTGTGTACTGGGTTTGAGAGGAGAGGTCTTTGAGGGTCGTGCTGGTCCTTGATCTGTCCACCTCCACCTGTAGGAGAAAGAAATCAGTGGGGGCCTCTTAGAAAGGATCCTCTCTGTCCTCTCTTCTGCTGCTTCCTAGAGCTCTCAGCAGAAAAACACAAGAATCGTGACACCAAGAAAGCAGGAATTTCAGTTAGCATGAGAGTCCAGAAAATGGCCACAACTTAAATGTTTCCAAAGTAAGAAAAAAGATGTACGTTCTGGACCTATAATGATCTGATTTTCAGGCAAGTGGTGACTATCTGGCTTCAAGCAAATAAACCATTTTGTCTGCATCTTTTAATATCATTGTTTTATTACTTTCAGAAATGATCCTTTATACAAATCTCATTTGTTATACTTAAGATCTCTGTAAGACCCATTGACCATTAAATCCACTTGAAATGAAAACCCAAAATTTAACAGATGTGTACAGACATATAAGACAACTTTGGTTCAATACATAAATAACAAATATGTAAAAAGGGGTGAAAATTTGGTTTCAAAAATGCCTCTAGAATTCTGGCATTAAATTTTTCTTTAGAACACCCAATTTTTTTTTTTTACTTATTCACTTTATATCCCACTCACTGCCCCCTCTCAGTCATCCCATCACACAGTTCTTCCCACTCTTCTCCTTTAAGCAGGTGGGGGTCCTCTTGGATATCCCCCCACACCCTGACACTAAAAGTCTCTGCAAGGCTTCCTCTCAAGTCTCTTACTCTCCCATTGAGGCCAGACATAAAAGAGCACCTAGAAGAACATATCCCATGTACAGGCAACAGCTTCAGGATACCCTGGAAGAGGACCCAATTTTTAAACCCGTCTTCCTAAAAAGCTTCTTCATTTTGCTTCCATTTTGAACTACATTGCAATATAAAAAGCTGTGTACCCCAACATCACCTCAAAAAGATTAGTCTGAAAGGCACAGTCCTCTAACAGTTTGTTTCTCCTTTCTCCCTGACCTGCCCAGCTGACCATCTTACCACAAGCTAACACATTCCCCCCCCCACACCTTTGTGTCTTCTCACCACCTTGTATTTTTAGAACATTTGGAATTTTTAGTCATTCATAGACTAGAGAGTACCATATAAGGCAACTAGATGAGAAGGAAATACCTCAGAGATTCTATAACTCTTTATCTACTGAGGGATGATTTTTTGAGATTAAAATCACACAGCAGAACGTTTCCAAACTAAATCTAACACAGTCCAATATATTACTGATTCTCAAAAAAATGTTTTGACTGCACAAGTTTTCTGCCTTCCATAAACAACGTGACAAATAATCAAAACACACTATCATCTACCCTAGATAAGGTTATTTTATTAAGCCTTACAGAAAAACTATTTACATATCCTTTCTCATCCCCAACCTACCTCTTTGAACTCCTCTTCTGGAGTTTTGTATCTGACTATGTATTTCCGGACTTTTCCAAGCACAGGTTCCCAGATAACATTCATGGTACTGTGGGTCACATCTCTGAGTTTTACGTCCTGAGGTCTGGGTAAGGGCACTAAAGAAGTACAAGACATTAGAACCAGATGTGAGTCACCACAGAACCTTCAGCATCTGCACGAGCTTTTCAGGAAGAAAACATAAAGGTATGTAGCTAAAAGGTATGATTTTCTTTTGATGTTTTTTTTTGTTTGTTTGTTTGTATTTTGTTTATTTGAGATAGGGATTCTCTGTGTGGCCCTGGCTGTCCTAGAACTCATTCTGTAGACCTGTCCTTTAACTCAGGGATTCGCTTGCCTATACCTCCCAAGTGCTGGGATTTATGCATGTGTCATCATATTTGATTCCGAAATAGAAATACCATTTATTTCCAGACAGCGTTGCTTTTTTCTATAGAAGCCCTTTTAGAGATAGGATATGTACTTTTATTACACAGCTGACTTCTTGTTTACATAATAATCTACCAGTCTAGTTAAACTACTTGCTAGTCAGCCATAAATGATGTCTCTAGACATTTATGTCTTCAGATATTTAAATAAGTTGATATTGAAAATGAAATCTATCTGATATCAAAAGTTATCAGAACTTGACAGTAAGACCCTATTCCTGAAGATACTACATACCTGAGACTTAGAACATGAAGAAATAAAGCTGGTACTAGAAACCGCATCCCAGTAGTTAGCATTCATGGTGGTATAAAGAGTTACATCAGAGGGAGAAAGTAATCATCATTCTTACATAATTGTGAACCCTGAAAGCCACAATAATGAATGGCCTGGCAACATGTGCTTACTTATAAAATAGTGACACAAATGTCATGGGAGTAACCACCCTCTTTCTGATTTGATCTAAGTCCTGCTACACAAGATGAAATTGTATAATTATCATGATGATTACCAAAGCCAACAACTTATGACTGCACATAATAAGCCATAAATGAGAACTTACTACTATTACTCTGATAAATAAATATAAAATTAAGTCAACTCCTGGTAACATCAATTTACTCATAAATTAATGCATCTCTGAGCCATCACCGGAGAAGCTTCTTATGCAGTAGATGGTGATTAACATAGACACTTATAACTGTTCAAGGTGTAAAAAGAAGATAACAATGGTTCACCCTAATTATGACATCTATATAACAACTCAGAGCTCAGAAATAGGAGACAAAAATATTTTAAGAGCTAAACATGGTAAACAACTACGAGGTCACAGTATTCTCCAAAGTCAACAAAATAGTGACATATATGAACTCACAAGATTTGTGACAACATGTATAAAACCTGTGCAAGTTCAAGCCAGACAAAACCCAGCCTGGAGATTGAAGGTAGGCATGAAGTTCCATCCATGCTGAATAGCCATTAGCAATGGATACCATCTGATAGAAAGTGTGAATCAGTTTTTTAAGTGTGTGGGCTCTTAAGGGGAGAAAAATCAAGTAACATATACAGGTAGACCTATCAGAATTACATCAAACTTTTCAAGAGAGATTCTAAAAGACAGAAGATCCTGGGCAGATATCATCCAGATCCTAAGAGAACACAAATGCCAACCCAGAATATTATACCCAGCAAAACTCTCAATCATCATAGATGTAGAAACTAACATATTCCATGACAAAACCAAATTTAAATAATTTAAATTAAATAATTGAATAATTTAAATGACAAAAACCAAATTTAAATAATATTTTTCTACTAATCCAGCTCTACAGAGGATACTGGAATGAAATCTCCAAGAAAACATAAAAAATAAAACATTTCACAACAAACCCAAAAGAACAGAATCATATACACACAATACCACATCCAGCAACAAAAACAACAAGAACTAACAATCATCTGTTTTTTTATCTCTCAATATTAATGGACTCAATTTTCCAATTTAAAAAAAAAAAAAGAAAAACAGTCTAACAGATCCATAAACAGGATCCAGCATTTAGCTGCATACAAGAAGCACACCTCAGTGACAAAGATAGACACTACTTCAGAGTAAAAGGTTAAAAAAAAGTTTTCCATGCAAATAGTCCCAAGTAACAAGCTGGAGTTGCCACTCTAATATCCAGTAAAATAGACTTTCAACCAAAAGCTATTAAAGAAGATAGAGAAAGACACTTCATATTCATCAAAGGAAACATCCACCAAGAGAGAGTCTTGATTATGAACATCTATGCCTCAAATGCAAGGGCACCCATATTTGTAAAAGAAACTTTACTAAGCCTCAAAACACACATTGAACCTCATACAATAATAGTGGGAGATTTCAACACCCCACTCTCACCAATAGACAAGTCATTGAAACAGAAACTAAAAAAAAAAAAAAAAAACGTAGTGAAATAAACAAGTTATGAACAAATGGACTTAACAGAGAATATACCTTCTTTTCAGGACCTCATGATACCTTCTCCAAAATTGAGCACATAATCAGACATAAAATAAGTGTCAATAGATACAAAAAGATTGGAATAATCCCATGCATGTAAAAAGTAAAAAGTCAAAGAAATCACTATTTGCAGATAACATAATAGTATTACATAAGCAGCCCCCAAAATTCCACCAGAGAATTATTACAGCCGATAAACAACTTCAGAAGAGTGGCAAGATATAAAATTAACTCAAATAAATCAATAGCCTTTTTTTATACAAAGGATAAACAGGCTGAGAAGAAATTTGGGAAACAACAATAATCTATCAGATGATCACAGACTGAGGCTATATTTCAATAACAAAAAAAAAAAAACAAGAAAACCCACATATTTATGGAAACTGACCAACATTCTATGATAACTTGGTCAGAGAAGAAATAAAGAAAGAAATAGAATTCAGTGAAAATGAAGAAGACACGTCATACCCAAATTTATGGGACTCAATGAGAGCAGCACTAAGAGGAAAATTCATAGCACTAAGGGCCTTCATAAAGAAATTGGAGAGAACCCAAACAAGCAACTTAACAACACATCTGAAAGCACTAGATCAAAAAGAAGCAAAGGAGAATAGACAGCAGAAAATAGTCGAACTAGGGGCTGAAATCAACCTGTTAGAGAGAGAGAGAGAGAGAGAGAGAGAGAGAGAGAGAGAGAGAGAGAGAGAGAGAGAGAGAGAGAGAGAATGATATAAAGAATCAACAAAACCAAGAGCTGTTTTGAGGGTCTTTAAGAAAATCAACAAGATAGATAAACGCTTAGCCAAAATGACTAGAGAGCATAAAGACAATATCAAAATTATCAAATATCAGAAAAGAAAAGGAAGACATAACAAAAGAAATTGAGGAAATTCACAAACTCATCAGAACCTACTACAAAACATGTACTCTACAACACTGGAAAATCCAGGGGGAAAATGGATGATTTTCTAGACAGATACCATGTACCAAAGTTAAATCAAGATTAGGTAAACTGTCTAAATAGTTCCATAACCACTAAGGAAATAGAAATAGTCATCAAAATGCTCCCAACCAAAAAAAAAAAAAGCCCAGATGTCTTTAGTGTAGAATTCTACCAGACCTTCAATGAACTAATACCAACAGTCCTCAAACTGTTCCACAATCTTAAACCAGAAGGCCAGAAGAAACGCTAGTTAATTCATTCTATTAAGCCACAATTACTCTGATACCTAAACCACACAAAGACCCCACAAAGAAAGAGAACTTGAGACCAATCTTGCTTATGAATATCAGTGCAAAAATACTGAATAAAATTCTTGCAAACCAAATCCAAGAATAGATCAAAACCATCATTCACCATAATCAAGTAGGTGTCATCCTAGGAATGCAGGGATGGGTCAATATATAAAAACCTATCAACATAATACACTATATGAACAAACTCAAGCTAAAAATCACATGATCATCTCATTATATGCCCAAAAATTATTCCACAAAATACAACACCCCTTCATGTTATAAGTCCTGAAGAGATCAGGAATTTCAGGCACATACCTAAAGACAACAAAAGCAATATACAGTAAAGCAACAGGCAATATCAACTTAAATGGACAGAAACTTGAAGCAATCAAAATCAGGGACCAGACAAGGTTGTCCATACTCTCCCTGTGTATTCAACATAGTACTCAAAGTTCTAGCTAAAGCAATTAGACAACAAAAGGAGATCAGGTGAGGGGATACTAACTAAAAAGTAAAAAGTCAAAGAAATCACTATTTGCAGATAATATAATAGTATTACATAAGCAGCCCCCAAAATTCCACCAGAGAATTATTACAGCCGATAAACAACTTCAGAAGAGTGGCAAGATATAAAATTAACTCAAATAAATCAATAGCCCTTTTTTATACAAATGATAAACAGGCTGAGAAGAAATTTGGGAAACAAGACCCTTCACAATACACAGAAATAATAGGTATAACTCTTACCAAGCAAGTGAAAGTTCTATACAATAATAACTTTAAATCCTTTAAAAAAGAAATCACAAAAGACCTTAGAAGATGGAAATATCTCCCATGCTTATGGATTGGTAGAATTCCCATAGTAAACATGGCCATCTTACCAAAGGCAATCTACAGATTCAATGCAATCCCCATCAAAATTCCAGCACAATTCTTCACAGACATGGAAATATATGGGAGGAATTTAAGACAATTCTCAAATTCATATGGAAAAGTAAAATACCCAGGTTAGCGAAAACAGTTCTCAGCAATAACAGAACTTCTGGGGAAATCACTATCACTGACCTCCAGCATTAGTACAATAGTGATTTTTAAAAAACACACACACATGGTATTGGTACAGAAACAGACAGGTTGATCAGTGAAATAGAATTAAAGACTCAGAAATAAACCCATATACCTAAAAATATATAGTAGAAAATAGAAAGCATCTTCGGTCAGTGGTGTTGGTCTAACTGGTGACCTGAATTTGGAAGAATGAAAATAGATCCATATTTATCACCTTGCCCAAATCCAAGTAGATCAAGGACCTCAACATAATACCAGTTCCACTGAATTGAAGAGAAGAGAAAGTGAGAAAGAGCCTGGAACTCATCGGCAGTGGAAGAAACTTCCTGAACAGAACACCAATGGCTCAGGCTCTAATATCAAAAATGTTGATAAATGGGACCTCATGAAACTATAAAGTTTCTGTACACAAATGATACCTTCAATAGGATAAATTGGTAACCTACAGATTGGAAAAAAATTTTCACTAACTGTACATCCAAAAAGGGGCTAATATCTAAAATATATTAAAAGTTCAAGAAGTTAACCTCCAAAAAACTAAATAACCCAATTAAAAATGGGGTACAGAACTAAACAGAGAATCCACAACAGAAGAATCTCTTGTCTGAGAAGCACTTAAAGAAATGTTCAAAGATCTTAGTCATTAGAAAAATGCAAATCAAAATTACCCTGAGATTCCACCTCATACCAATCAGAATGGATAAGATAAAAACCTCAAGTGATAGCACATGCTGGCAAAGATGTGGAGAAAGAATCCAATCCCCTTGCACATTGTTAGAGCTTGGAGTTGAGGTCACACACTGGCCGATGAACTCACAAGTGTAGGTAGTGTGCTAAACGAGTGGCAAGGTTTTCACTAACACCCCACGCTGGTCCAGTGAGTGGGGTTTGATAGTAACCTTTGCTACACAAATTGATGTGTGAACTATGGGCCTGTGTATTCTAAGTAAATGTTTGTTAGTGTTGGGAGGGGTTATTTTGTGAGTATATATCCAGTGAGTTCCTGTACCTGGGGTAGTGAGCTGCGGGTGTGGAATCTAAGATTTGGTACCAAGAGGGATCTAGTTGGTGAGGTGAGAGTTGGCTTTGTGTTTAATGACTGTCCTTATTGCAGATTTTATTAAGTTTATCTAAATAAATAAATAAAAATAATTAAAAAAAGAAGCCAATCCCCATCAAATCCCTCCTCCAGTGCTGGTGGGATTGAAAAGTGGTACAACCACTCTGGAAATCAATCTGGAGTTTCCTCAGAAAAACTGGAAATAGTTCTACCTGAAGACCCAGCTATACCACTCTTAGGCATATACTCAAAAGACACTCCACCATACCACGAGGACATGTGCTCCACCATGTTCATAGCAGCCTTATTGTGATAGCCAGAAGATGTAGACATCCCATATGTCCCTCAACCAAAGAATAAATACAGAAAATATGGTTCAGTTATACAATGGAATACTATTCAGCTATTTGAAAAGTAGGACATCATAAATTTTGCAGTCAAATAGATGGAACTAGAAAATATTATCCTGAGTGAATAACTCAGTCCCAAAAGGACATGCATAATATGTACTCACTGATAAGTGATATTAGCCAAAATGTGTAGAATACCTAGGATGTAAACTACAGACAATAAGAAGTGTAACAAACAGAAAGACCCAGGTGAGGAGGCATCAATCCCACTTAGAAAGGGAAGGAAATAGTCACAGGAAGCAGAAAGAGGAAGGGGTCTCCGTGGGGGAGGTGAACGGGAGGGGAAAGGGGGAACAGGATCAGATATGGGGTAGGGGGAAAGAGAAAAGCCCAGGGGGACAGGAGAATAAATGGAAATGAGCAACCTTGTGGGGGAGTGGAAGGTAGGGGTACACTCTAGAAAGACCTGGGAGGTAGACAACTCTCAGAAGTCATTGGAGGTGACCTTGGCCAAAATGTCCAACACTGGAGAAAGAGAACTCAGAGTCCACCTCCAGCAGATAGACAGGGCCTCCAACTGGAAGGAACAGGTTCATTAACACACAGTCAAAATTTCTAACCCAGAATTGTTCATGTCTAAAAGAATTGCAGGAACAAAAATGGAGAAGAGACTGAGGGAAAGGTGGTCCAATAACAAACCCATCTTGGGATTCTTTTCATTGAAGGTGGGGGTGGGCACTGAAGCCTGACACTATTACTGATTCTATGATGTGCTTACAACCAGGAGCCTGGCATGACTGTCCTCTGAGAGAACCTACACCTACAAGCAGCGGACAGAGGCAGATACTTACATTCAATCACTGGACCAAGGTCAGGAACCCCCAAGGTTGAATTAGGAAAAGGGTTGAAGAAGATGAAAGGGAGAGTAACCCCATAGGAAGACCAGCAGATTCAACTAACCCAGACTCCAGGGAGCTCCCAGAGACTGAGCTACCAACCAGGAGTATATAGGGGCTGGACCTAGGTCCCTGGCACATATATAGCAAAGGTCTTCCTGGTCTGGCTGTAGTGGGAGATGAGCTTAGTTTTAATCAAGAGACTTGAGGCCCCAGGGAAAGGGTGATCCTGGGAGAAGTACTGTCTCAGAGGCAAAGGGGAGGACTGGGATGAGGAAATGTGGGAAGGGGACCAAAGGAGGCCAATAACTACAGTGCAAATAAATAAAATAAATAACTTTTTAAAAGGGAGAAGATAATAGGCAAGAGACATTTTTCTTTGGGGGAGGGGTTATTTGCTTGCTTGCTTGCTTGTTTGTTTGTTTGTCTGTCTGTTTGTTTGTTTGAGACAGGGTCTTTCTACATAGCCCCAGCAGTCCTGAAACTCATTATGTAGACCAGGCTAGTCTTTAACCCCACAGAAATATGCCTGAGTCTGCTTCCTGAGTGCTGGGATTAAAATTGTGCAACATCATCCTTGGATCTATTTTTTTTTTTTCTTGCTATAATAGATGTACCTCCTTCTAGCTACTCACCGGACCATTTCCCTTCATTTCAACTTTACAGGTCTGTCTTCTTGAAGCCCTGTTTCTAAAATGTTTCCTCTTTCTTTTCATTGCTTTTGTTTCTTTGCATCTACATGTTTCCTTCTTCTTTCCATTCTCAGATGGTCCCTTATTCCATTTGTCTGTCATCTCACTGTGAATCTTGGGTCCTCTATCCCAGCCACCTCCGAGCATGTGTTTCCAATCTGAACCAAATCGCCCCTCTCATGTATCACTTCCCAAATCCACAAAGCCACAAGCTCTGGTTAGGCTCTAACACATAAAAATGATAAATCTTTACATGTTGTCAATAAATTTATACTGATGGACTCTTTCTTTTCTCTACCACATGACGCTTATGTTTCCTCAACATCCTTTTCACCCTTGAAGTTCCTTCTTCAGTTTCCTTAGGAAAACAGGCCAAGGAGCACTAAATTTAAGCCATACATCTGTCACAGAAATTTCTACTTCTCCAAGCAGAAAATAAAGTACACTTCTTAAAGAAGGGAGCTTTTTAAACTGTCAGAAAAAAAACAAATCTCACTGCCCAAGACATGGAATAATACACAGAACTGTAGTATTGTAGATCAAGAAAACACCCCAACACACTGGTTGGCATCATGCAGTGGCATATCCTCAACACCGAGCGTGAGGAGTCAGACATAATGCATGTGCATCGGGTTGTAGGATTGAGAAGACTGATGAACTAACAGACTTGAACTGAGCATTTATAAGTGCCAGTTTTCACTTCAACAATGTCCGACTTAACCCTAAATATCCTTCTCCAAATCGTAGTCACACAATAGTCCTTCTCTAATTTATCTTATATAGTGTACTTCATGGATTAAAACAAGCACTACTAGGCTGAAGAAAGGGGTCAGCAGTTAAAAGCACTAAGTACTCCTCAGGAGGACCCCAGTTCAAATCCCAGCATCTACATGACAGCTCAAAACTATCCACTTCCAGGGGATCCTTGGCACCAGACATAAACATGGTGCACATATATATATGCATTCAAGAAAATACCTATACACATAAAATAAAATAAGTCGATCTTTTAAAAAATATACATTATTTCATGTCTATACCTTGATTAACATGTTGCCAAGAGCAATTCAAAAATTCCACTGATTATAAGATATGTCTGAATATATAATTCATTAAACATGAAAAAATAAATATATCTATAAAATATAGATAGATGGTAGGTAGATAGATAGATAGATAGATAGATAGATAGATAGATAGATAGATAGACAGACAGAAAGAAGTTACATAATAGATAGGTAGGTAGGTAGGTAGGTAGATTGATTGATCAGTCATAACATGATATTCAAAACAGTTCTACTTAGAAAGAGAAAGAAGGAGAATAGTAATGAGAAAACAGGGAAGTGCAAGGACAAATTATTCCATATATTCATAAATGTATGGAATTCCAAAATAATGCCCATTTTTTCATACACTGACTAAAAGTTAACAATTATAATTATGCACTAATTGTCAAGATATCCCTAACATCCATGCAGAAGTGTTCCAACAAGTGTTCAGTTTACAGCAATGAGAAACAGAAGAAAACAACATCTTACGTGTGACTTCCCGAGCTTTGGCAGGTTCACTAGTGAGGTCATGCAGGACAGCCTGAACGGTGACCTCATACTCTGTGTTAGGAAGGAGGCTGGTCAGCTGCACATCATTCACTGTGGGCCCCACACGCATCTACACATGGAAACCCCAGAGGGAAATGAGACATCCGAGTCAAATGCTTCCACTCAATAAACAATACAGTAGAAGACACTTTGTGACCACTAGATTAGAACAAGTTTTTACATTCAAATATAAGAACTGGAGTCTTTTTTTTTCCTTTGTGTCTATTTTTTTAATGTGTTGCAGATCACAAACCTCATTTCTACTCTTTGGGGGGTTCTAACATTATAAGTTGATTCATAAATACTGCAGTGTAATATGACTATAAACCTATAAAGTCCGAGAAAAGCCAGGTGATGAAGAAACAGGCATCTCTCACCTCTTTGGGCTTTGTTGAGTCTGGAGATCTTGTAGGTTGGTGCGATACAATGTAGCCAGTAGCTCCTCCCACAGGCTGCCATTGCACATGCATAGTCGTGGGGCCAACATCATAAATATTCAGACTGACTACAGGGACTGGCACTATGAAAGTATAAAAGAGGACAACAGTTGAATCCCTATGAACAAATGTTTTCGATTTTATTGATATATATGCTAAATAGAGAATATGTTGCTTGAGAAATTAATAAGTTACCATAGCTCCTTCTACCCATAAAAACCCTTCAGTGTTCATTGCACTGAATTCTCCGGGATACACATTCCAACTACTAAATAGAGGAGAATGCTCAGAGTTAGATTACAAACGGCATTCCAATGAGGCCATATGAAAGCCAAAATAGATAAACTTGGTGAAACTTTAATCCCTTTTTCTGGAACATCACTAAGCTATTTTTATTCTTTGGTCCTATAAAAAACTTCAGACAGGAGTAACCAACACAATGTTTCATTTACTTCTTCTTTTAAAAAACAATATACTTAAGATGTAAGTTTCCCACAACAATGACTGGGACCCAGAAGATTTGCCACAGGCTGTGCCCTCCCCTGTTTGTCTTGGAAATGAAATTAATAGAGTTATTGTGCCTCTTGCTGCCTCTCGTCTGACTTACGGGTTTTCTCTGTGCCCTTCAGAGGCTCACTGTACTCATCTTCAACCACAGAATACACGTTCACCACATACTCAGTCTCGGGCTTCAGATCCTTCAGCACCGTGCTAGTTTCTAGTCGACTGACATAAAACTGGAAGGAAAAATAAAACAAATAATGCTCAACTCTGTTCATCCTGATAGACCTCTAAACAGCCACCTGCAGGAAGTTTAGAAGGTATCCCATGGGGCTTTGCCCTTCATTTTGAAAAATTACTAGATTACAGAGTGATCTCCGGTGACAATTTTCCCAGCTATGATATCCATATTTGTAAAAGTACTAAAATTGGCCATCTTCAGTAAGTTTCCCTTGTCAACACTGAATCTGGTCCAAACTTATTAATCAGTTGACTTGTTTGAAAACGTGTGCTGACGTTACAGACCATTAAGAAGATTTTTTAAAGCTAGTTCCCTTTAATGAGGTCCAAACAAAAGTGTCTGCCATGAGAGGAACAGGGAGTACCATTCTTTCTTCATCTCTTGTCTTTCACCCAATGGTTTTCTCTGGGCTCTAATGAGGATCACCTGCTCTCACTATAGGGAAGAAGTGCTTAAGGGTTGGGTCTCCTGCTCACCTCCTGGCGTTTCCCTCCAGAGACAGGGTAGTATTCCACCTTGTATCTGTCCACACTGTCAGAAGGGGGTGTCCAGCTCACTCTAAAAGAACGGTGAGTTCTCTCTGAAATAACTAAGTTAGATGGTGCTTCCAAGTCACCTGTGTGTGAAGATAAAAGATATACACCTTCATTTCTGTAGCAAAGTTGTGAAGGAGGAAGTTAGCTTGAAACAGTGCTGGTCTATACAGGATCTTTCCCAGCCTCCACCATGGGAGGTGGAGGATGAATCTCTACAGAGGTCCATTGCTGATTGGCAGCTCTGAACAAATGGCCAAAGTCTCAGTTTAGTCTCAGAAAAGTCAAACTAGTGTTTGTCCATATTTAAACATGATTTCCTGTTCTTTATGAAGCCACTATTAAAATATCACCTAGACCCAGAACCTCTGAGCCATCTCTGATACCCTGTTCTCTCTCAACCCCTTCTACATAATTAGTAGAAGGTACCTAAATTCAGACAAATCCATTTTGCCATGGTCTGAGATTAGACCAAATTCCCTACCCCATTACTGTGTTTACATTCTATAAACACTAGTGGGTCGTATCTGTTGAGTTTCTTCCTTCTTATGTGTAAGAGAAGAATGAAAACAGTCAAATGTTAATATTTTTAAATATGGCTATAGACATTTTTAAAGAGCCTGTGTCTGTGCTTTCTGTGGGAAGTTATGGGTGAAATAACTAATGTGTCACAGTAACTAGAAAATAGAAAATTAATGTAATAAATGCATTAAGACCAATAGCAAGAAGTTGCAAACAATGATTTAAGGAGAGAGGGGTTGCTCTTCTGAGACCATGAACATGACAAATCACTTCCACAAAAATTCCTTCGGGTTTCTTTGTAAGCCCAAATTGAATGAGTATGTCTGCTCTTAGCACTTGGGTTGAAGTCAAGCTTGCAAAATTATCAAGTTGTTTTATGGTCCGGGAAACTTGAATGATTGCAACTATTACATAGTTGATTAAAAAGAATAAAGAAAAAGACAGATAAAAGATGTTTTCATCCCCACTCAAAGTTCACTCCAACTGAATAAAAAAAAAAAAGACAATTCTCTCAGTTCACCCAAAGCCAGAAGCCTACAAATTCTAGCTGCCCAGCTGGTCTGTTTCACCAGGAAAAAGGTCAGTCTGTTGTTCAAAATTAAAAAAAAAAGAATTTCTGAAAAAGTCTGAAGACAGATGTACAAGAAGGAACATGAAACATGCAAGTGGATGTAACCAAGGACACGGACCTCTAGAAGCATTTGTGACACACCGTTAGAGTTCAGCCTGCGTCTCTGAAACCATTGTAAGCTAATGACAGACTGATTGCTTCTACACAATCCACGTGTTTAAGAGAAATGTCCTTATACTCTAAGAATCACGGATTTATCATTAATTCTGCAAAGCCCTTCGGAATTGGTGCTTCTGATATCTTGGCCAATGGTTTGCACAGATATTAACCATTCTGTGGCCTCCACTGTCACTACAAACACAGCTCGGACATTGTTTCTAAACCATAATCCCTTTCCATGGTTACAACATTCAACGCCCCACCACAGCACCTCTAACCATCTGACCCTAGCTAGGTAACTTCTCTAGGTCTATGTCTTCTCATGATTTCATATGGTCGAAGCTTGAAGACTGTAACTTCTTTTTATACATTCAAGAGTTATCAGTGCAGAGCATCAGATCTGACAATCTGCAGCTGAAGAGAGGAAAGCAGACATAAGATGGCTTTCCCAGTCCTGTGCATTAGGAAGCTGAGAAAAGTCATGAACTTGGAAGTCGTAGCCATCCCAGGAATACAGCACTAAAGCAAAGCTGCTCCACCCCCACCAGGTTTGTGCTAGAGAGTCTGTCAGCCCTCTTGCCATTTTCTTGCCTCTTCCCACTTTTGTTTGCATCAACTATGCTATATAAACTAAATTAAACCCTTAAGTAAGCTAAATGCCATTTCCAAACTGGATGCCACCCCTGCCTCCCTCCAAAGAAATCATTTTTAAAGGAACTAAAGCAGTGACCCTTAACTGGGAAGTTCCCCAAAGAAGACACGCAGGACCAGTAATGACAATTCTGCACACGTCTGGAACTATTTCTCCTCGTCTTATGAGGTGAAATTCTTTCTAACTTTCCCAGAACCAAAAATCAATTAATGGAGGGCAGTTTTACTATAACATCCTTTGATAAAAAGAACAAAATTTTCACATGGAACAAGAACCAAATTTGACAACTAATCTTCACAAAGCCTTCAACTGTTTGCCATGATGCGCTAGATGCAGATATGATAAAGTACAGTGCTATATTTAGTCACCACAACTCAGGGGATGCTCCCATATCCAAGAGGCAGAAAGAAGCCTCTAATGCCACTGAGCATCATGAGGAGGTCCCCACCCAGGCATGCTAGCATCTGACCAGGCTTACCAGGGCCCTTGACACTGTTACACAAGTTGATGGTGAGGTCATCCACAATCTTGGACAATGACTCAAAATCTGCCACATTGTATGCATGAGTGTCATCTGGGTCCGTGGCGATCATCTTTAACTCGACTTCATCAGCATTCTTAATACCTTGAAAAAAAGAGTTAAGTGCAAATTGAAAGCATCTTTCAGGGAAAAAAAAACAATGGAATGAAGCAAGTGCTCCGTCACTGTGCCTATATGCACATGAGTGCAGGTGTTCACAGAGGCCTTGGGATACCCTGGTGCTTGTGAGCCACCTGATGTAGGTGCTAGGAATGGAACTTATTTATTCTGCAAGAGCAGTACCATTCTTAACTGCTGAGCCATCTCTCTCTCTCTCTCTCTCTCTCTCTCTCTCTCTCTCTCTCTCTCTCTCTCTCTCTCTCCAGTAGTATTTTAAATATAAAAATTCCTTTATTGTAAGGAACTCACCAAAACATGACAGAGCTGTGTTTTCTCTAGGTATATGTAGTACCTTTCCTTAATTCCAGAACTTTTATAGGAAAAGAAATATCCCACTGTATAATTTTAATGCCATCAAGACAAAGCATGAATACCTTTTTTTTGGCTTCTGATTTCTCTAAGCTCTGATTCTTCTGAGACACCAGTAAGTCTTGTTCATTCCAAAAGAACTAGAGCTGGAAGTAGTATTTGCCCCTCCCCCATTTGTTAATTTATTTCAGTTCCTTTCTCACTAGACTTTTTTTGGAAGGGTCAAGAATTCAACCATCCATTAGTGTGAGTAAGCATGATAATCCAATAATATTTTTTAAATACAGAAAATGTCCCCAGTGCACCATCACCTCAGGGCATTACTACCTTCTCCAGTGCTTACCAATAGCAAACAGCTCCACGCCTTCATCCTTGAGCTTTTTGGATGGAGCCTCCACGTCATCTTGTGATTTTCCATCAGTAATGAGAACTCCAATTTTGCGAGCACGGGGCCTCATGCCAGCTTGAGTCTTGAAGCTCTGTTGGCGAATGAAATTCAAAGCCATGCCTAGTGGGATTTTTAAAAGACAGCCAGTCACATCATCTCTCAGTCACCTGCCTGACCAAAATAGTATGTGCCAAAAGCTCATCAAGGCATCCCAACTCACCTGTGAGGGTGTTTCCTCCTTTGTATGGTAAGTTCGCCACAGCCTGTAACAAACTCTTCTTGTCTCTGTGAGCATTTAACTGCCACTCTGTTCTGGGGTCTCCGCTGTACTGAGCAAGAGCTAAAATAACAGTGTGGATGTTATGAGATATAAAACATAGTGGGTGAATTGTCAAAGGTCTTCAGTATTGACAACACCTACCAATCTGTACTCTCTTGGGACCAATATCAAAGACTTCCACAATGCGAGAAATGAAGCTTCGCACAGTTCGAAAATTTGCGCGGCCGATGCTCCATGACCCATCCACCAGCAACACAATGTCCGCCTCAGCTCTGGTGAGACACTCCATCCCTGACGTGGCAACGGTAAGACAGGACAGTGAGAAGCACGCAGTTGGTAGGTTGTCCCCTGTGCCACCCATGTTGTCTATTCAACACTGCAGCTAGGTCTAATAATTTAAAGACACAACTATAATTTATTAACCTTAAATAACATTCATGTGAATCAATTTCTCCAAATATTTCAGTTGCAGATCTATGACTATATTTTCTGATCACAACCATAGAACCAGAGATTTTAGGTAAACAATGATGATTGGTTTGAAAGGCTCACCCAATAAATACCAAAAATAATAAATGAGAACGCATAACTATCTAACAAATATTAATAATTTGAATAAGATGCTGCATTCTCTTTCACTGTTTAAGACATCAGCAAATAAGTATAAGATGTGGACTGGTTAAATGTCTAAACTATAAGTGATTCCAATGAGCCAAAGGTATTCTGTATAAAAATTAAGCTACCAGGTAACCATTAAATGTGATGAAGGATTGAACACACAATTTGTAAAATCAGACCTTTGTGAAGTAAAGACACATTTTAAAACCTTGAAACACTGTTATATTATTTCATTATTAACTGATCGACTTTTTTACCTACTGTAGATAAAACTTAGGTAAATTCAGACAGCAAAGTTTGCACATTTAAAGAATTGAGAAAGAAAGAAGACAATTTGGAAAAAGATGCAGAGAAACACACAAATCACAAGCTGTTGAGACAAGGAACACAAACAGATACAAAGCTAAGGTTCTTTGGGAAGAGAAAATAATCCCAATATCGTCAGTGACAAGCTACAAAATAAAAATATAAGCCAGTTAATATCATCATAAGAGAAACAATAAGACAATGCAAAATATCAAAATTTGACACCTTTTTTAAATCCACCTATAAGTGTAAATGCTCTTTTTTTATCGAAGCTTACATCCTAGCTATGAGCTTTCCCATTTATCGCAATGTTGTCAGACCATATTTACATCACTTTTTAAATAAATAAAAATTAAGTAATGCTCATCACACTACCAATTACTTAGGTGCCATCTGTGTTGGCGTTTCTCACAATGGAAGGCAGCCATGAACTGTTCTAGGACCCACATCTCTATGGCCTTCTCTGGTTATGCTAAGACCTACTAGTTGTAATAAGTGATTTTTTTTTTAAACAGTTTAGAAGCAAACTCTTCCTCCTACTCTCACTTTTAATTCTACTAAATGCGGGCTTGCCTACATCAAAGCTGTAATTATGGCAAGGAACAAGCCATCCAAAAGGCTGGGTCACAATTCTGCTTCTAAGGCATGCATCCCCAGTTCTTTATTGTATAAAGCCTACTTTCTCAATCCAAGTAAGCTATCAAAGTATAAAATATATAATGATTTTGCAAAGGGGAAATTGTATCACTAAAAATAAAAACTAGAAAATTGCACTTAATAAAAACTCATTTTTAAGTAAAATAGCCAATAAAAACTCATTTTTAAATAATCAAGTATTTAATCAATGCAAAATTGAAAATGAAATGCCAAACAATGGCTCAACTGGACATTTGAAGCAATTTCTACAAACATAAAAGAGTTTGTCAATTGTTTAAACTGTACTGAAAGCTATAGCTGTCACTGTTTAAGAGCCTCACACTTCACTTGCACAATAGCTTCATTTTCCCATGGAAATGTAACTCAGTTTCTTACCAGAAGATAGAAATGGTGTCACAGTTGTGTCAGACAGGGTTGTCATTTCTTGCCCAACAAGTGGTAAACTTTCTCCTCCATCAAACATGCCAAAAACATTGACTCTATAGGTGGTGCCTGCCCTGAAATAGTAATATGAGGATGGTTTTGGACCAAGGAGCAGTTTTCATCTTGTTGAGGATACTAATCTTCACTAACAACTTTTCAGCCATAGGAACATAAAATGTTCAGAATTGTGAAAGAAAGACAGTTACTATCACATTCCAGCTTGCTAGCCGCCCAACATTCCGGGGAGCTCTGGGGATTTACAGCATTGTCTGAGGACTTGTGGGAAGCAGCCTTTCCCCCATGCCTCTCAGTGCTGGGAAGAATGAGCCGCCTTGCTTGGGCTGCTTCTGAGATGCATGCACTGGGATGATGGAAATGTCTGTGTCTGCACAATGACCTGAGACAATGGGCACTGGGCAATGTCAAACAGTAACCTCCCAAAGCTCATCCTACCTACTCAAGTGATAACGACAACCAACATTATATGGGTTCCAGCATTATTGAATGAACTCTTGAGCAAACAAACTTTCCAAGAGGAATGTACAGTAACCCACGGGTATCACTGGATGAATGTGGAGCGCTGTTCAAATTCACACTGCCTAGTTTTCCAAGTCGCTGTCTAAAACTAGACCTCTGATCAACCCAAAGCTGTTCTGCCAGTTGGCAACAGGCACAGACTCTGGCCTTTGAGCTCCAGTATGCTTCACTGCAGGGACATCCACCCTGGGGGTTGGGGAAGGGGATGTCTCGGAATGAGTCACTTGGCCACACATTCTCACATGACTGTAATTTCAATGACACTATGTGATACGGACATATCAAAATCCAGGCATTCTTAATTATCTAAACAATACAAGCTGTGTGTCACGCTTAATTCTTGGCTGGTTTCTGCAAATGAGTGAGGTAGTTCTTTGTATAAAACCTACTAAGGTACATGAATGATTCAGTCTTTAGCACAAATACAGTTCATTCCTACCTAAGCTCCTCCAAGACAACTGTGTTGTCATATGGTCCGAGGACCAACTCCCCAAGTCTTCTGTCGTCACCTGTAGGGTGGAAGGTGACTTTGTAACCCTTCACTTGCCCAGGGGCAGGCTCCCAAGTCACTCGGAAACTTGACATGGTTGGGTCAGAAGTTTTGAGGTTTCTTGGCGATTTAAATCGAGAAGCTGTAAAAACAAAAGTTTTTTGAAACAATATTAGCAGTAAGATCGGCTCAGATGTTTTGTGTTAACCCACACAAAAATATGTATGTAAAAGAGGGTCAAGTCTAAAAGCCCGAAATGTCAGGCTCAATAAAAGCCCTGAGAAACTGAGTTCTGCAGGAGCAACATACACAACTCTCAGAATTCCATTGGGGTTTGCATTGATATACTAGCAGTAAGATCATTTCACCAGGAACTAGACTTGCAAAGCAAATAGTATACTACTTAAACACCCCCATCTAATAAATAATTTATTACAAATGTAAGTATTTGTATATACATATATATAGTGCTAGAGCTTAAATCCAAGGACCCATTCCTGTTGGGTAAATACGCTATAACTCAGACACAACCCCCAGCCCCAGAAAATGTTTAAAAATAGATACAAAAGCTTTTGAAGTGACCATACTTTGTCCCTCAAAGGTGTCATGAGTGTTGTTATCATTGTATACCTGTTGTTCCTGATCCTTGCCTAAGCTTTCCTTCTCCTGTCTTATACATTGGGAGAACTGTGATGTCATACGTGGTCTGGGGTTGAAGTCTCTTCAGCACTGTTGAAGTGACCGTGGGTGGCACCTTAGCCACCATCTGTCTCCCACCCCCTTGAGGGCGGTACACGACACGGTAGTTGGTGACTTTCCCTGGTGCCGCTTTCCAAGTGACTCTCATCGTGTGCTCTGTCTCTTCATCCACTTTTAAGATTTTGGAATCTTGAGATACTGTGAAATAAAAACAATGATGATGAGGATGAGGATGATGATGATGATGTATAGCACATTACACTCGACCTTAGCCAAAAGGCTGAGAAGCAATTAATGCATAGCTTGTTAAAAGAAAACATTTTTGTCTGCCTTCCTTCATGTGTTTAATCCCAGCAGTCAGGAGGCAGAGGCTAGCAGCTACCTATGAATTTGAAATGAGTGTGAGCTAACACAGTAAAGCCTAGCCAGCCAGGGTTTTATAGTAAGATAATAAAAAAATAAAAGTGATCCTCTTGCTCTCTGCCCTTACCCCTCCTCTTTTCCTTCCCTTGCCTCCTCTCTCTCCACATGCTCAGGGCCGGCCTGTACTCCTCTATTCCTCTCTTTCTCTCTATGCCTCTATTACCCTCTTAACTCCCCCATGACTTGAATAAACTCTATTTCATAATAAAAAAAAGTGATCAAGAAGCACAGATATGCACTAGATAGATAGATAGATAGATAGATAGATAGATAGATAGACAGACAGACAGACAGACAGACAGACAGACAGACAGATAGATAGATAGATAGATAGATATGGATAGAAATCTAGAGAGAGATATAGTGACATGTAGATTAGAAAGATGATAGATAGATAGATAGATAGATAGATAGATAGATAGATAGATGATAGATAGATTGTAGAGAAATAGAGAGATCACATAGCTTTCTCCATTATCCACACCCCCAATAAAGAAGTATACTTCTTGAAATTACTGAGCAATTGCTGTCACTAAAGAAAAATAGAAAGGAGAACTAAGAAATCTTGATGCCTCCTTCCCCACTCACGAGATGATAAAGACAGTTCATAATTATTCACAAGGAAAAAAGGTAATAAAACCCAAATCAATCCAAGCCACAGAAAATTAAATTGGCTTCTGCATTAATCTTAGCAAAGATGGCAGGAAATCGGTAACCAGTCTATGATGACACTTATGTGAATAGCATAAACTTAGCCTCGCATCTTTATCTGACATCTTTACGTGGATAGGCACCATGTGCTATGCTCTCCTTATGCTGTCATTTCCTTTGATCCTTGTGGCACTGTTAGAGTAGAAATGTATCATCTGTGTTCCACAGATTAGGAAATTGACTCTTGGAGGCAAACAAAGACACTTAACCAAGATGATTCAACCAGAAACACTCCTAAATTCTGATCATCCATGTGGGAGCTGTATTTTCACTAGTTGAGTATCCTAGCTCGCTGATACTTTGATCAGAAAAATAGAATAGACAGATACATGTGGCTGGAAAGAGTTCAAAGTTTTCCAAATGTGATACTATTTTTCAAATCCAAACCTAATTTGAACTTAAGCCACCCTCCTTAAACATCATTAAAGTTCAGTGCTTATTACCAAGTGAAGAAAAAAAACCTCAGTGGTCAAACTCCATGTCACTTGAGCTGACTAGTCATTAGGTAGCATCAACATGCATCCCAACACACCTGGAGTGTTACCTACATTCAGTTGTGGCATCTCCAGTCACTGGCTCTCCTTCTCCGCTGCTGTATGTTGCAAAAACGGAAATTTTGTACTTGGTCTCTGGCTGCAAGTTCTCTATCATAGTATGAATTGCATCTCCAGGAAGAGTTTTCTCTCCAGCCTCAATATCATCATAAAGCGACTTCCATGAGACCCTGTACCCTCGAACCATTCCTGGAGCAGATGTCCAATAGGCCCCAATGGATGTGTCCGTGATGTCTTTGGTAACTAGATTTTGAGGTGAACCTCGTTCTGGAATAGAGATTAAAAGAGTAGCATTTTTTTAAATGTCAATTTAAAAATTAAGTATTCATCCTGAAAGACATCCTAACATACTTGACTCAAAGTTAACCTATCTAAAATTAATCATTCTTTTTGAGCTTTGGGGGCTGCTTTTAATCAATGGAACAAATTGATGGAAGAAAACTCCACAGTGCAGAATTTCTAACTATCAACCTTGCTGTGTATCTGTCTATCTATACTGCAGTGTCCTCTAGCCCAAGGCTGGCGTCCTAATTTGAAGAAATGCATGTTTTAAAATTCTTTCCAAAGGGAAGAATATGTCTAAATGTCAATATTGTATCACATTTCAATGTGCTTTAGGACATAGCCCACTGTTCACAAAGGTCTCCATGTCTTTCTTACCAGGTTTTTTCCTTTCCTTTCTGAGACTATTAGTTTTAAAAGTCTCAATTTTGTTACATGAATTATAGTTAATACAGTTGTACACCACTTGCAAACCTAAACTCCCACAAATGCTTTCTGAAGAGACTTTCTTGTGATTTCAGTTCAAAAGCATACAAATACAAACTTTCAGCATAGTTTAACACCGATGAAACTAAAAATCACAAGTACTCTGGAAAACTCAAAATCATCAAAATAGAGCACACCACTTATTCTATCTAATCAAAACTGTCTACTACTATATGTGTGTTTGTGTGTGTTATACATATTCTATTATGTATATACTAATTAGTGTTATACATACTAATATATATAGTATTAAACAAAAATATAGAAACCTGAACTTAATAACAGGCACAGATGATTTCTAATAAAACTCTCCCTTTCCATATTTTAAATGTAATATAAATATACTGGTCACCTTCTATTAGCTGCTTTCAGTAGAGTTTATGCCGCATTGTGGTGCAAGTATGAAACTATCTGCCTCCTCAGCGTACATTGATGCAAACGATAGTGTACATACTAGACTTCTGAAAGCTGTTATCCTCCCAACTCAGAGTGAAATTAACATTTAGAATGACTTACAAACAATTAAGCATGAGCCAAAAGTAAAGATAATGAATGACAACAACAAGGCCGGTACGCATGCTCCCCATACGTGAGAAAGATGGATAGAGAGACTGGAATAGACGATAGAGGGAAAGATGGGTAGAGAGACTGGAATAGACGATAGAGGGAAAGATGGGTAGAGAGGCTGGAATAGATGATAGAGGGAAAAATGGGTAGAGAGACTGGAATAGCTGATAGAGGGAAAGGTGGATAGAGAGGCTGGAATAGACAATAGAGAGAAAGATGGGTAGAGAGGTTGGAATAGACGATAGAGGGAAAGATGGGTAGAGAGACTGGAATAGCCAATAAAGGGAAAGGTGGATAGAGAGACTGGAATAGCTGATAGAGGGAAAGGTGGGTAGAGAGACTGGAATAGATGATAGAGGGAAAGGTGGATAGAGAGGCTGGAATAGACGATAGAGGGAAAGGTGGATAGAGAGGCTGGAATAGACGATAGAGGGAAAGATGGGTAGAGAGTCTGGAATAGACGATAGAGGGAAAGATGGGTAGAGAGACTGGAATAGACAATAGAGGGAAAGATGGGTAGAGAGGCTGGAATAGACTATAGAGAGAAAGATGGGTAGAAAGGCTGGAATGCACACCAGACCCCAATGGAAAATTCTATTCCATTACAAATAACTCTCAGAGCAGACAGGACTTCTCATCTCTAGAAGGAAATTAGCCGCATATTTCGGTGAAACCAAAAACACCTATTTTCGAGAACATGGCAACTTTTTCCCCCTCAGCTAAAAAAGCCCTTTATAGGAGAACTTGCTGTTTGCTTGGGAATAACCCTACATTTTCTTTACATGTAGAATATGAAAGTGCATCTTCAAGTCACTAACTTCTTGGCTTGGTTTGGTTGTTCATTCTTTTCTACTTGTTTTGGTGACTGATTCCCCACAACTCTGTTAAGTTTCAAGTTTGCAATACACTTTTCCTTTGCTTACTATAGATCGTTTTTCCACATGTGCCTTTGCTTCTGAGTCTCTTAGCCTGCAGGCAGAAGGGCTTCTGGAAAATGAACTTACTTGATAGCCACTTTGTATTAAAATAGGCTAGTTAATGCATTAATGATATTCTCCAAACATACGAAAATAGCGTAAAATATGGGAAATTTCTTCCAAATTAACACCACAGTACTCATCAACTTCTACTTTTCCTAAGGGCTATGCTTTTTAGTCTATTTTTCTCCCCCACTTTCTACAGCACTGAACTTGTAGCATTGTTTGTTTCCATGACAACAAGGCGTCAATCTCCCAAACACAAGCAAATGATTTCACTCTGAGAAAAATAACAGGAAGAGAATTGTGGTTGAGGCAAAAATATATTCACAGAGATGTTTCTGTGCTTAAAGCAAAAAAGATTCCAGATCACTAGATATGTCTTCCCATGGGCTTAACCAACCATTTAACACTCAAAAGACCAGTAAAGCTAGAACAAAAATGCTAGCAAGATCACAGTAAAGACTCTTTCAAATGTATTGATGACACAAAATTAATTTATAAAAATTTCTTTAAGATACAAATAAAATAGCAGCTAAACAGTGTTTGAGTTCCCATTATAAACAATGACTGAAATGTCCTCAGAGAAGATTTTAAGTCTCAAGGAATGTGCCATTAAGTCAAAATTTCTAACTCAGGTGTATGAATATCATCTGCAGACACACATTCCACAGTCAAGACAAAGTTCAGACCCCGAAGAGAAAAATGCCAGGATTCAGAAGCCAGGACTGAAAAGACAAGTGTTTCAAACTGGTTTCTTCTATCAGACAGAATAAGAGTACCACTCAATGTTGAGTTTTTTTCTGTTTTCAGACATACCGACTGCTGCTTGGTCTACAAAGGAGGAGGCCATGTAGTCTAATGAAATACAAGATACTTTGCAACACATGGATTTTTGAGGAAAAGATAATTCCATGATGAGGAAGTTTTATCAGACCTACAACCTAAAAAGTTTTGTTTGTTTTCTTTTTTTTTTTATTTTAAATGAACTCTTGGGTTGGTCAATTATCAGGTTACCAAAAATTGAAGAAACTACATAGGAAAATGTCATAAAACAGGCAGGATACAGGCTGGTATGTGGCTAGTGTTGAAGTTAAGTGTGCAACCAGCTGAGTGTGTCACCAGCAAGCTATGTCACTTCCTAGTACCTTGGCAATAAAACATCTAGATTGGCCATGATCCAGTACATTGAAATTCTTTGAGAGGCAAAACTCATTCCTGCTCAAGTCAGAAGACATGAGACTGTCTAAATACTAACAGTTCCTAAAAACTTTTTAAATCTGTCCTGTGACTCATCCCTCCATGGCTCTTTACTCTTCTGTGTCTCCCTCCACACACACCTGCCTCTCCTTCTCTTCCCCTCTCCATCCTCCCTAGATTCTTTCTGCTGCTGTTGCTGCTACCGAGCTGTTTGTTCAGAAGATACGCGTGGCCACAGTGGCAGTGAACCTTCACTCCAGCTTTTGTCTAGAATACCAGCTCCTGGAAAATGAGGAATTTGGAATTGTCAAAACTGGTCAAATCGTGGGTCAGGATGAGGATGCCTGAGACCACGTGGTGGTCCCTCTATTGTAAATCATCATGCATATCAAATCAAAGTACCTTCAAGACTGACCCTTGCGGAAATGGAAAATTGGTTTAGCTTCTCACCCCACCCTTTCCATCTCTGAAAATGTAATTTGGGGTTCTTCCCTCCCTTCTCTCTGCCTATCCTGTCCCATAGAAAAAAAAAAATGGCTCTCAACTTGTTTGCTTTTAAATACTAGTGACACTCTTACTTTAGTCGAAGCTTGTTTGATATACTTCTACTTTCTGCCTCAAAAAAAGTTCCAGTTACCAGACAATAGAATCTACTGCATTTGTTTCACATGGATCTCCCTAGTTCCGACAGTTCTCTTCCTTTGGTTCCATCTCAGCAGTGTGCCTTGACTTTCTTCCTGGTGCTAGTGTAAATACCAAGAATGGGAGTCTGTTTCTTTCATAGGTGTAAAGGTGTAAGACCCAATCAGAGTCTGAAATCTTGGTATTCAGTCAAAGGGCTGAGAATAAGCGGCTTGTGAGTAGTTGGTCCTAAACAGAGCATACTAACATCCAAGGTTTAGTGGACATTGCAGGAGAGAGGTGGAAAAAATGCAAGCAGGGAAGATGGGGGGGGGGCTGTGGAATGCCATCTTTTGAACATGACATGGCCATTGCAGTCATGAACTAGTCCATGAGGCCCCACCTTTAGCTAAGGAGCCATTGGTTGTTATTGACAACTGTAGGAGGCAGATTCATGTTTCTTAGGTATTGGCAGATTGTCTGCTATCAGGCCAATAGTCCCCTGCCCAGGTGCACTTGAGTAATAGTAATTGGACTCCAGGGAGTTATATTTTTAATGAAAACATCAAGGTAAGAGGATGATGTGTTCGTTTCGGGAAGCAGAATATCCAGGGTCAGTGGGAGGAGTGTTAAGGATAGATTAATTAAGATACATTGTATATATCTATGAAATTGTTTAATAAAATAAGTTAAGAATATTCTTAAAAATAATACTGATGTCCTCCATTTCTATTCTGACTATAAACCATGTCTTTGTGTGCGTATGTGTATGTGTGTGCTCACACACGCGTGTGCATGCATGCATATGTATTAAAATAGATTTTTTTTTCTCATGTCTGCCTTCATAGTCTCACTGCTGATGCTGTGGAACTTAGCAGGCAGGTGTATTTCTCATGATCTGAACATCCACAAAGAGTCGAATTATACAATTTTTTCCGCATGCTATGCCAAAGAACTAATGTCTCATTTAAGTAACTTTCCTATGTTTCCTTAGTGCTTTTCCATTAGCCTTCCAAAAAGGAAATGAGCATCCAATTCAAACATAATTAAAATATAAATTAGCCGATGGTGATAACTGAAGAATGAATCACCCTGTAACAAAGCTGTGTTTCATCTTATAGACTGCTCCAGCCAGCCTTCACTGGACTTCACAGAGCACTTTCAGAAATAGAAGTCCAGTTGAAAATGTAACATAAATGCTCCTCTAAATCAATTTGTCTTTTCCATTAGAGCTCAGCTTAGAAGCCATCCAACTTTCCACAGGAGAATGCAGAAGACCTGCTCCCGGATAACATTCATGTGGAAACAGAAGCAGGGCCGTCACTCCAGAGGACAAAGTTCACTGTCTGCAACTCAACTCAGCTACTTAAAGGAAGAAGCGGTTTGCAAATACCTAACAACTTAAATTGAAGTTCAGCTTCAAAACTGCCTGAGTAGACATCTCTCTTCCTTATTTATTATCTCTCCAAGTCTGACTTAGCTTTATTTCTCCAGCAATTGAGCCACAGAAAAGAACCTCAGTTGGCATTCCAGGATCATGATAAAGTTCCCTGGCAATGTCAGAGCGCTTATACCCCACAAAGTATGACTTTTTAAATTATGAGACAGCAGTAAATCTAAGAAAACAGAGAGCCCTTGTTTAGTCCACCTTGGAGAAGCCCATCTGACGAAGGCAGAATCCCCACACGGTACTGAAAACCTCACTGTTACAAAATGTCAGCTGAGTCAACTTGGTCTGATCTGTAGGAAGCCATTCATAGGGCAGGCGCTAGCAGGTTGCTACAGCAACTGAAACAAAGGAAATCCTGAAAAGGCGTGGTTTCCATAGCCAGAAAATACTCAAAACTCAAAAACAGAACTGTATTATTCCCAAACTGATGTTTTCATTCATTTGTAGGGAGTCTCTGAATCAAGGCTATGCATTATTCATTTAGATTTATCAAAGTAGGTCCCCCTCCCTCTCGAGTCCCAACAGTGACTAGGAAGGTTTCTATCCAGACTTAAAGTACATTGGCATTCACAGCAGCCTTTTTGGTAATTACATTAAGCCTATCTACTCTAATGACAACAACGGGGGGTTGAGGACAATATAAATCAAACTTAATGGCTCCTGCTCAGATTCCTCTGAAGTTTGGATCTGAAATAGTAATAAACTCTGTCTTTGTGACTCTATCACACAACAGTCCTAAGCCAACTGTGAACTTTCCTAGTGCCAGGGCTAATAAATCTCTCTCCCAGAGACAGGAGAGATCATCAGCTGCATTTCGAGAGGAAAAGGCACTAGGAAACAAATTCAGGTGAGAGACGGTTGCAGAACCCTACGAAGGATTCTAAAAAGGCAAAGCCAGAGCGTTCATTCTTTGAATTGAAAGCCACGTGTTCTCAAGGTAATCTGCAAATTTTCAACCTACAGACGCTCTTGCCGGTTGACTCCAGGCCCTGGATAGAAGACGCATTCCTTCGAGGTCTGCATTTACCACCACCTCTCCCAGGAGAAAACCAGATTAGAAAACCAGGAGCCCTCAGAAGCATTTGCCTGGCTCTACTCCGGGCTTTCCACTCCCCACAATCACCACCATATCCTATTCCTGTATATGGCATGTGAATTTGGCTGAGTTTGGTATAATAAAATGAAATGGAATAAGCAGGGGCAAAAAAAAAAAAAAAGAAAGTCTATTATTTTAATTTAGCCACAACTACACTTCTACAGACTAGTCAAGTTTACTCCGCATAATGCAATGGAATAAATGTGTCCATAAACACAGGGGCAGAGCACTTTTGTGGTCCTCTGGACAGGCCGAGAACTCTAATATAAAGAAGCCTTTGATCAACACAACTTAGCTTTAGAATCACCATATTTTTAAGTTATTTCTCAACTATTTTGCTTTCTTCTCAAGAAATAAGAAATTATGCCTTTTTTAAATTTTCTTTTTCTTCCTGTGCATCTTCCTCAGAAACAATTTCTAGTCAAATACATGTAGATGTGTATGTGCTAACACTCATACATGAAGATAATTTGGAAATTGTCCTATGCCACTTGTATAAAGTTATAAATTTATAAACAACTACACTACCCATTTGACCTAAAAAAGAAAATCACAGACCAAAAAGAAGGTGTTTTAAAAGCACATTTTCCTATATGAGATTTTTAGGACATTATTCTTGGTAAAAAATAATTTTTAAAACCAAGAAAGATGGGTGATGAAACACCATCTCCTAGACTGGATTCAACTGTTATAAACATCAACTGGAGTTAACCTACCCTAGTCCCACACAAGACTGGCCCCATCAACATCAATCAAGGAAGCAGGAGAGTCTCTGAACTAATGATAAATGATAGATTCTAGGAAAGGAGGAGCCACTGTCTTCAGCTGTGTAGCCATTACTAATCCACAAAGCCCCAGCAGATAGCTCCAAACCCATAGTCACACAGATGGCTCTGGTGAATCGCAGTAGATCACAAGACAAAACAAAAAGGCTTGAATATGAAAGAGAGTTATGGAGAACAGAACCTGAACAATAAGGAGAAGGAAGAGTCAGTGCATAAGGCAGACATCCATCCGTAAAAGAACTAAAATTAGTGAGGGAAGTTTGGTGGAATATGAACGCACTTCGTAAAGAAGATGCAGATGAGTATCGGAGGTTAAAGGGTCCAACCACAAGGGAAAGTATTGTCTCCAAGAATCTCCCCCATGGAAGAAATTTGACAAGTATAATCTACAACTATTTTGTAAAAATAAAATAAGATTTCAAAGTTTATTCTTTTAAAAGACCACCTAGTCAGTCTAGGCTGGAAACCCCTGCAAACCATGTGATGAAGGGAACATCAAAAGGCTGGAGGAACACACACACTCGTTGGGCACTTTGGATGTTCTTTTAGACGCAAAGACTACAGCATGCTTCCATTGCATGGAGTTTGTGTCCATGATCATTTCCACGTCTACCTCATATCTTCGAGCTTTTTATGCAGCCAATCAGTAGCTTTGAAATACTGATGCTTTACTGTGTAGACATGAGCCCTAAAGTTACTAAGTTATTTTATAGATAGTAGTTCACAGTTCCCTAAGGGTCTCCCTAGCCTTCTCCCATTTGAGCTCCATAGTAGCTGTAAGAGGAAGAAAAGAGGAAGATGATCCCTTGGTACAGAAGCAAACTGAGACTGGGGTGGGGGTCATTTCAAGGTCACAGAGATAAGGGACATAGCCAATGTTCTTCTGGCTACCAGTATTTCATATCCTGGAATTTGATATTTTATTTAAAACCTCTGCTAAGAATGGATTCTGTTGACTATTGAGATTAAACCCTTGATTATTATTACTTCATCTTTTCTTATTTGATTTTAATTCTTAGCCAAATTTTCATTTACAATCCAAACCATCTTTTCACAGACATTGCCACTGATGGTCACTGCACCCACAGTCCTCCTCCAGGCTCCTTGATCCAACCAATGTTGGGTACTTGCCCAGCTCCACTGGGTTTTTATGTTTTGTTTTGTTTAATGTGGGTTTTTTTTTTCTGCACTCATGATATACTTCAGACTAACTTTCTCTCACCATCATTTTACATAAGCAATTTAAAATATGATTATTAAAAATAAAATAAACATAAGGGCCTATGGTATAGTCTGATATTCCTAAATCAATTGCAAATGTTTTATGAAAAAGATGGCTAAAGTCAGAGAGTGGCCCCCATATGGACCTGAAGAATAGAGACATGCATGACTTTGAAACCTCTGAAGGCTCTACAAGCTCTCCCAAGATTCACTGCCTTAAAGGTTCCCACATTATTCATTGCAGCATCCATGGCCTTACACCAGTTGCCTGCACTATATTGCAATATAACAGGCTGCCTTACAGCACTCATTTTTAATACGCATTCCTTTAAAGAAAAAAAAAGGCCACATAGTCCAGATTTTATTCTATAAAATGCACGCAGCTTCTTCATGAAAAGTCACACACAGGCTTACTACTCACTAGAACTTGAGACATTACCTTCAAGTGTTGTTCCTTTTCCAGAAAGGGCCTCGCCAGCCCCAGATGCATACAGTGCTGTCACGGATAAGTCATACTGTGTCCCTTCCTTTAATTTCCTCAGCACCGTGGTAGTTGTGTCACCTCTCAAGGTGACCTCCTGACTTTCACCTCCTGCTGCTGGGGTGTATGTGACAAGATACTGCTTCACTTTTCCTGGTGCCCCACTCCAAGACAACTTCAGTGTTGATGTTGTAGCATCAGAAACTCTTAAGTCTCTTGGATTCCCTCTAACTTTATTTAAAAAAAAAAAAAAAAAAAAGGTTGTGTCAAAGGGTATTATTTAGTGAAATGACTTGAAAATATGCATTTTCACATGCGTGTCCTATCAAATTTACATCCTATGTAATGAATCTACAGCAATATAAACCACTGTCTAGCTAAAAATCTAAGCATTGTTGAATAGGACCCTAAATGATAGTGAACAATGAACAAACATCTAATTACTTTTCTGTGTCTACACAAATTAAAATCTTCCATAGAAGCCAGATACAGTACCACAGTCCTGCAATCCCCACACTGAGACGGGTAAGACAGAAAAACGGTAAGTGTGAGGTTAGCCTGGGATACATATGAGCATTCTGTCTCAAAGGGGGCGAAGGTCTTTTGTGTAAAATCTGGACTCAGAATCTTCCACATAAAATAGTTCCCCTAAAGCTTTCCTACAACTAGAACAAGGTAATGTACTTTGTTCCTGTGCAAGTAGCATATTTTCTCTACCTTCTTCAGTGGCCGCGTTTCCTGTGAGTGGAGAGCCAGGTCCTGAGGAATATTCAGCAATTACAGATATTTCATATTTTGTGTCTGGTGTCAGGTTCTCCAGTGTTTTCCTCCTCTGATTGGCTGGGGTACTAACTTCTTTGCTTTCTCCACCAGAGACTGGTCTGTATATAATTCGATACCTTAAGACTCTCCCTGGAGCTTGGGACCAGGTGATTTTAAAACTGTCCGTAGTTTCATCTGTCACCTTCAGGTTTCGGGGTACTCCTTTTACTGAAATTTAAAGATACATCATTTTTTAAAAGCTATCTGATTTTATGTGAGTATAAAAAGTATTCTTTAAACATTAATTATAAGATTTTTCTAACTGAATTCCAGTTTTGTTCACAAGCATGCTACTTACAACATTCATTTAGCCAGATGTGGGTTGATGTTAAAGTGATACATTATTGGACAGTGGAGAGGTAGGTGGAAAAGGCTAGAAAAATGGAAGAGGCAGCAACTGAGCAGGGGAGATTCCGGGAGGAACAAAGATAGAGGCAGATATGCATGTTTCTCTCAGTGCATCTCTTCATAAATAAGGTTGTAATGAATGTTTATAAGAGATGGAATTGTATAAGATTGTTTGACTTATAAAGGTTAGCAAATTATACCTATTGGATCAGAGTAGTTTGGTGTGTTGTTTGATGTGACTACTTAATTGAGTTCAAAGGGTGTAGTGGTGGAACACATAAAGCCTGTCACATTGTTGGGATGTGTGTGTCTAAGGGTTGGCAACAATACACTAAGGGGAAATGAGTGAAAACAACAACACACTAGGGCAGCTCTGTCCACCCGGTTCAAAAGAAACTTTAGATGTCACAATTCATGAAAAATGGTAGGGTTTTCAGTCAATAGCTTAAAATATGAGAATTTTCTTCCAAATTAATACCATGGTACTTATTAACTTCTACTTTTTCTGGGACCACTGCAAACACATAAAACTAAGATAAATAAATCAAATTTTTAAAAGAAAATTTCAACACACCAGCAGAGCATTCCAAATAGAAAATAAATAAAAATAAAATAAATCCAGCAATAAAGAAATATTTTGGGAGTGATGATCACAGCACTGAGAAGGCAGAGGCAGGTAGATCTCTGCTGGCTAAGGGCCAGCCTGGTTTACATAGCAAGTTCCGGGCCAGTCAGGGCTAACTAGTGAGAGAGCCTGACCCAAGAAAAGAAAGGGTAGAAGGATGGAAGAATGAAAGGAAAGAAGAAAGGAAATAAGGAAGAAAGAAGAAAGTAAAAAGGAAGGAAGGAAGAAAAAAGAAAGAAAGAAGGCAAAAAGAAAGAAGAAAAAGGGAGAAAGGAAGGAAGAAAGGAAGGAAGGAAGGAAGAAAGGAAGGAAGGAAGGAAGAAAGAAAGGAAGGAAGGAAGGAAGGAAAGAAGGAAGGAAGGAAGGAAGGAAGAAAGGAAGGAAGGAAGGAAGGAAGGAAGGAAGGAAGGAAAGAAGGAAGGAAGGAAGGAAGGAAGAAAGGAAGGAAGGAAGGAAGGAAGGAAAGAAGGAAGAAAGGAAGGAAGGAAGGAAGGAAGAAAGGAAGGAAGGAAGGAAGGAAGGAAAGAAGGAAGGAAGGAAGGAAGAAAGGAAGGAAGGAAGAAAGGAAGAAAGGAAGGAAGGAAGGAAAAAAGGAAGGAAAGAAGGAAGTAAGGAAAGAAGGAAGGAAGGAAGGAAGAAAGGAAGGAAGGAAGGAAGAAAGAAAGGAAGGAAGGAAGGAAGGAAGGAAGGAAGGAAGGAAGGAAGAAAGGAAGGAAGGAAGGAAGGAAGGAAGGAAGGAAGAAAGGAAGGAAGGAAGAAAGGAAGAAAGGAAGGAAGGAAGGAAAAAAGGAAGGAAAGAAGGAAGGAAGGAAAGAAGGAAGGAAGGAAGGAAGAAAGGAAGGAAGGAAGGAAGAAAGAAAGGAAGGAAGGAAGGAAGGAAGGAAGGAAATAAGGAAGGAAGGAAGGAAGGAAGGAAGGAAGGAAAGAAGGAAGGAAGGAAGGAAGGAAGAAAGGAAGGAAAGAAGGAAGGAAGGAAGGAAGGAAGAAAGGAAGGAAGGAAGGAAGGAAGGAAGGAAAGAAGGAAGGAAGGAAGGAAGAAAGGAAGGAAAGAAGGAAGGAAGGAAGGAAGGAAGGAAGGAAGGAAGGAAGGAAGGAAGGAAAGAAGGAAGGAAGGAAGAAAGGAAGGAAAGAAGGAAGGAAGGAAGGAAGGAAGAAAGGAAGGAAGGAAGGAAGGAAGGAAGGAAGGAAGGAAAGAAGGAAGGAAGGAAGGAAAGAAGGAAGGAAGGAAGGAAGAAAGTTGTATTTGGCAACCATCACCCATGATTCATTATGTCAAGAATAAAGACCAGGTTAGTCAAAACAAGCAAAGCAGAATGGCTGATGGCTGTGAGTCCTGGCCCTGAAGCCTAGTGGGTGTCTAAATGGAGCCACAGATTGTTCAGCAGTTAAACACGACTACTTATTAGATTATTTAAGCACCCAAATAAGACAATCCATGAGATGCACTTAGTATGGTACATGATACCTAGTAAGAGCTCAAAAAGCACCAGTTAATTAAGATGTTAAAAATTAAAACTTGACTGTTTACAAAAGAAACTTTAGATGCCACAATTTTATGAAAGAGGGTAGGGTTGCCAGTCATTAAGTTGGTCTGTGGTGGCCCAGTGTCTAAACAGTAGAGTATTTATGAACACACTAAACTCAACTCAAAACTCCCTCCTTCCCCTCCCCCTTTTGCTCCTCCTCCTCCTCAGCTGTTGTGATGGTTATAGATGGTGATGGGGGTATGAGAATGTAGTATTTATTTCTATAGTATATTTTTATGAAGAACTGTAATAAAAAGAACTCTGCAAGCAATATTAAAGGGAAAACCAGTTCCCCACAGCCAGAAGCAAACAACGTCAATACATTTGTAAGCAATGTAGATTTTCAGCCAATTAAAATAATGAAAATAAAGCTAAGTACAGAAAATACAACTTTGAGAGTTTGGACCGTCTCAAGGTGAGTGCCCTAAAGTGACTAAGAGTATGGTTGTTTCCTGTACCCTCTTCTTGCTACAGAAAACTTGTTCTCTTCTGTTTCAAGAGAGGGCTGAAATACAGCTGTCCAGCACCCAGCCCCTCAAACCTTAGTGCTCTGGGAAGATTGAAGCAGTCAGTACAAACATTGTGTCTGCCTGTACCAAAGGACATTGGAAGTGAATAGGAGAATGATAGACGTGTTTCTTCTTGTGCTGCAATGGGAATAGCAAGCAATCAACCAAAAAAGGCAAAAGTATCTTAAGTGTGAAGATCTAAGTTATAGAACCATTTCATATAATCCATTTATATGAAAATAAATGGATTAGATACTTTCGCTGGCCTGAAGTCAGAACTGTACTTATATCGTGTACAAGAAGAAAATATCAGTCTTTTAAAAATGTTTTAGAGATGAAGATTCCCCAAGTTTATTAACAAGGTACACAATGTGTTCTGGCTCTGTCTCCAAGTGCTCCTTTATACATCCTAAATTCTCATGATGCCCCTTTGGGCTTTTTCCATTGCACCCAGGCAAAATAAGAAAGAGAATTTACATCTCTTGTAATTTATCACTGCTTCCATGTTAAGAGTACTTGAGTTGTCTTAATTTTTTTCTTAGCCATATTCAGTGCCAAATGAAATTAATTCTGCCCAAAGGTATTCAGCACTAGTCAGTAAAGAGGACACTTGTCAAACGCTAGTGGAATTATTTCACTCATGTCCCAACAGCTTGTTCCCAATGCCTAAAAGTGGGAACAACTCGAGTAGATGAGGAAACAGTGAGGTACTAGTCCTCCTTTGAAAATCGAAATTCTGTCCACGTAGAGTGGCATAAGCCTTCAACTGCATCACTCTGGGGTCAAAGTCAGGCAGATCTCTGAATGTTCAAAACTAGCCTGGTTTACATAGCAAATTAAGGCCAGCAAGAGCTACATAGTGAGATTCTGAGTCAATCAATCAATCAATCAATCAACATGAAACATGGATGATTAAATGAAGTGAGAGAAGTCACACAGAGGAAAAACCTATGATCCCATTGTATACAGACTTAAGATAATCACATTTAAAGAGACAGAAGGTGGGATGGCAGTCCAGGAGCAGGGAGCCTGGGAAATGGAGAACCACTCTGGCCACAGGGTTCTGGTCCTGCACACTCTACACATGGATGGTGGAGACGACAGCTGTCTGAGGTCAACATACTCCATGACTGTGCACCTCAAGATGGCTGGAACAGGCTTTTGGTTTTCGTGTTAATAGCATGTTCTAAACGCAGGTGGCTTATTCATGCTGGAACATTGCTCTCTAATTAAATGCAAAGTTTTGAAACAACGTGGGAGAACCCCTCCTGTACCTTCGGCCGTGGTCTCCTCCCCGGCGACAGGGACACTGAAGCCATCCTCATACTCTGCCGTCACATTCACCAGGTACAGGGTCTCCGGTTTCAGGTTGCTAAGAACAACACTGGTGCTGGAGGCTGGCTCCACCACTGTGACCTCCTCGTCACCAGTAGTGTCTTTGTAGGTGACGTGATAGGAAAAGACATGGTCTCCAGCAGGGGACCATTCAGCTTTGAAACTATTAGCAGTCACCTGGGTAAACCTCAGATCCTTTGGTGGCACGTAAGCTGTTTAAAAGAAAAAGAGAAATAATTTAAAACTTTTAAATCTATGAAGGGCCTATAAAAATAGACCCCTCGACTCTGTGCTTCTGAAATGGTTGATATTCATTCAGGAGCAGAGTCACTGAGACCCACACACATGACCACCGAGAGAGGCCTCCCTCTTAAAATAAAGTCCTGATCATTCTCCTTGACTAACCACAACAGTGATTAAATTGTATGAAGAACATAATAGGTTAAAATGAACTTGAATGCTGGGCTTCTCAAGATGAAGCATTAATAAATATTTCCCCACAAGTGTATATTTAGATAATAGTAGATTTCAAATAATGATTTTCCCATTCTTTCTTGCACTTGAATATTAACTTAGTGGCAAGTAGAAAACCATTTCAGGGTAAAACTCAGGAACTTTCTAGCAAATGAATAATTATGGGAACTGGAAAGTGGCCTCAGTTGGGAAACCATTTGTCATGTCAAGTATGAGGAACTGACTTGACCTCCCCAAAGCCATATAAGCTATGTGCAGTGAGTTCTTCTGTAATCCCGGGGCTTCCACAGCAACAAAGGGGGGCTTTTGGACAAGAGAGCTCAGCCTGGGGGTCACAGGAGATTGCAGTAAAAGGCTGCCTCAGACGAGGTTGAAGTCAAAGACACCAGAGGTCTCTAACACACACACACACACACAAAACATGGTATGTGTGTGCCCATAATGACACACACACATACAAAAGAATGCTTTTTAAATATACTATATATAATATAATGCTATTAAACTAAACCTGCATTGAGAAGAGATGATACTTAGTGCACATTGTCCTGTGAAGATTTATGAATGGGGCAGATATGAAAGTACAAACTTATTAACAAAAAAAAAAAAAGCTAAATGTGTGAAAGAAGACCATATACTAGAAAATTTAAGGAGGATTTATAAAACGGTGATATTTTTAAATAAACACTGGAAAGAACAATTTAGACAAATCAAGAGGAAAGACAGAGAATTCTGGATGTAAGGTGCCCAAAAATTATCAAGGAAAAGAATACACACCAAAAAAAAAATTTCAAAGTTCCAAGACTGTCTTAGTTGCTTTGGGTTCAAAGGGCCCAGATCTCTACTTACACAGAAGAAGCTGAGTAAGTGCTTGTTTAATTGACTATGACAAACAGGTGTGAAGCTGGGTTCTAGACTTCCTTGAGGATCTAAGGGAGGAAATCCCATTTTGGGTAAGCAAGTCTTTTCACAAAAATGGAGTGGTATGCATACTCAGAAAGTTATGTGTGAGACCCAAGTACACTGAGTCCTATGGTTTCCTTGTACCCAGTGAATCAAGGAAGAACCCTACCCACGGTTTTAGAACTCGGAGCCGCTACCAACCTTTCTTCTTTATAGCTGCCAACTCTTGCTCAATTCTGAGACAGATAGACTGAGTGAGTTCAAACGAGATCCTCTGAAAGGCATCGAAATCCTCCACTGTGAACACATGGGTCTCGGCGGGAGGAGAGGCAATGGCTTCCAGCTCCGAGCGCACAGCATCCTTCACACCAACCGCGAAGATCTCCACGTCCGAGTTCCTGAGTTTTATAGCAGGATCCCTGAAAGCGTCTGACGACTTCCCATCTGTGATGAGAATCATCACCTTCGGCACGTTGCTTCTGGACCCTTTGTTAGGCACAAATATTTTCTCTCTGACGTAAGTCATTGCTTTGCCTGTGTTTGTGGATCCTCCCCTATACGGGAAGGTGTTTATTGCTTTGATTATATCTTCAACTCTGTTAAACTCCTTCAATGTGAACTCGGTGTGAGGGTCTCTGCTGTACTGGACAAGGCTTATTTGCACTCTGTTTGGAGAAATCTCGAAACTTTTTGCAAGAACTTCCAAAAAGGCTCTAACTTTAACAAAGTTTGCTATCCCGATGCTATAGGAACCATCAACCAAAAACACGATGTCGGCTTTTATATCCACACCACGGGAACATTCTGTGAAGCGAGAGAAAAAGCCATTGAACATAAATAAAATTAAAATCTAATAAAATTAAGATATGGATATCTCAATTTCCTTGTAAGTCTCTTCTCTTCAAAAACTGCTACAAGGCAGGGGGAGGCAGCTCAGCGCTTCCTGAACAAGTCTGAGAACCTCAGTTTGGATAGTCAGGACCCACATGAGAACCGAGGACATCTGTACTGCTGTAGTGTAAGGCAGCTCCTGGGGGAAAACGGAGGTGAAAACTACTGCAAATGCTGTGTCTAAAATGACGTCTGAGCTAGTAGAACATGGTGTGGTAGGACCATCGCACTAAAATGGCTGCCTTACCCACTTGAACTTTCATTGGCTGCGTCTTCTCCATAACTGAGACTGGCTCACTGGATGTCAACCCCTTCATGGCAAAAACGCTGATCTGATATTCTGTGTCAGCTGAAAGGTCACGGACATTGAGCGTGGTCGTCTGGGGCCCCACACTCAAAGCGTGATGCTTGCTTCCCGCCGCCATCGGTGTGAGCAGGATCTTATAACCGGTCACAGCGCTGGGAGACGGGTCCCATCTCAGCCTAATGTATTTTGATGAGAGTTCGGTGACTACCAGGTTTGATGGAGCCTCAATGACTACAAAGAAGAAGAAAAAGAAGCATGTGGCGGTTAATAATGGGGTACAACTCTATTAGGTTTTACATTCGGACCTTCATTTCTTCTTATTCAAATTGACAGTGTTTGTATCAAAAAGTGTTGGCTGATGCCCTTTCTCCCTGCTTCTATCTGTATGACTCTTACTGCTAGGGTTTTAGTTGGTGTGCTGAAAAGTTTGGTGAGGAGAAGAAAATTTTTGAATAAACGGATGAAAGTGTATTTAATGTTTAATCCTTCTCTGAATCCAAAATTTTCATTTTGAATTTGGCATTTCGCTCCTTGTCTTTATCTTCATGTCCAAGTAGAGATGTTTACTAGCTATTCAGGACACTGATAATTTATTTAATACAGACCCTGGAAAAAGATGGTCACTGCTGTGATGTGGTCAGCGCTACCCATGCGGGAAAGTTCAAACGGGGGCACAACAAAAGCCTTGCCCAAACTTGACACTACTCACCTGTTTAAAGTAAAGAGAGATAATCCAAGAAAAGTGAATGTAGGCATATAGGTTTTATGATAGCACAGACTCAACAGTGAGGAAAAGTCAGGCATTAGACGGAAGAGAAACAGAAAGGATTCAGAGCCCGTGAAGCATTGTGATGTCCTGGGAGAAGTAAAGACGAGGAATCCATGAAAATATGATTGAAGATAAAACCATGTGCAAGTTATACTCAACTATGTGTCAACTCCCAAAGTGGGATGAAGACAATTATGGGACAATGCCAGGGCTCTCGGCGTTCAGGTGGACGCGTGTAAAGTAACTGACGGGCTTGGGAAAGCTCTCCAGGTATGGGAGATCGAACAATCTTTGAAAGATGTGACATTAGGGAGCACATGAGAGTGGAAAGTCCTTGTCTTCGGGTGGCTGATAGAAGCAGGCTGCCCTTCATTCATGTTCTAGAATGCTAAAAATAATTGTCTACCACCTGCCAGTGTTGAAGCCCAAGTATAAAAAAAAATCCACAAACTACGAGAAAAGCCTGATTATGCATAGACAATATACACCAAAAGACTTTTCATAAAAGTCTAATCAGTGGAGAAGGGGACTGTTGTGAGACCTCATCTCTACACAAAGAACTGTAGGCAACTAAGGAAGGCTGAGAGGGAAGAAATGGATTTTCCCATTTCCCAGAGGGGAGCCCCTAATGTTTACCCAATTCCATGTGGATCCTTGAAATCATATATACACAAGTAACACTAAACAGATTCAGCAGGTTATATTTACATTTTTATGCATTTTCACACAGACACACAAAAATATGTAATGATAAAAAACAAAAATAATTTATTAACTTGAAGGGAAGCAAAGAGGCACGTGGAATGACTTGGAGAAGGAAAGAGGGAGACAACTATGTTATACTTTATTTTTTTAATTAAAGTAAAAATATTAAATAAACTATATCTAATCAAAACTTTTCTCTCCCCCCCCCAAAAAAAATGCTCAGAAACTTCACAGAAAAATAAATATTTTGTCAAATCTTCCAGTGGAGGGAGAAAGTAATACCAAGGTATTAACAAGTTGAGTTAGACACTGGTCGATCATTGGAAGAAGTGGTTATTATGCATCTAATCTAGAATACCTACAAAGCAGGAGCCACGGTCAGAAAGAGCTAGCACATTTCCCCCCTTCAAAACAAGCACTCACCTTCTTCTCCACTGACCAGCTCACCAAGTTGCTCATCAACCCCTGAACACACCTGGGAGATTATCTCATTCTGAATATCCACAATTGCATCAAAATTGGCCACATTGAACACATGGTTCAGGGAAGGTGTAGATGCAATTTGTTTGAGTTCTTTTGCATCTGCAGCTTTAATGCCTTAAAAACAAAAGGGTGGAGTTATGATAAAACTGGAAATGAACCAACTGCAAGAATCTTTTTGCAATAGTCCTTAGTCTTGTAAAACTAAAGATATTTAACCACTTTTATTCAAAATCTAGAGTTGCTTTAGCACATGCCTTCAATCCTAGCACTTGGGAGTCAGGGGCTTGAAGATTTCTGTGAGTTCAAGGCCAGCCAGACCTACATATTGAGACCCTGTCTCAAATAAATGATAGATTGATAGATCAATAGGTAGGTAAGTAGATAGATAGATAGATAGATAGATAGATAGATAGATAGATACATAGATAGATACATAGATAGATACATAGATAGATACATAGATAGATACATAGATAGATACATAGATAGATACATAGATAGATACATAGATAGATAGATAGAAATAGAGATGATAGTAGAGGAAAAATAAATGTCCAATGACAAAGGATTTTATAATTTCACAAAAAGTGAACAACCAAAAAGAAAAACAAATGATTAATGGAGAGGAACCCTGATCTAACTATGCTGTCACTTGTCTCTGCCATCTGTAAAAATAATATTTTTTATTACAGAGTGCAGAATGAGCTGGAGACCTGTGAATATTTCAAGTGTTGTGTAATGCAGAAAATGCATCAAATCCACCTAACGATAACACAAGGAGGGTCTTTACTGGAATCGCTGGCAGAGTGTTCTTTGAAAAGGAGAGACCTGGCAATGCATGTGACTCTCAGCTCACTTAACCCATATGCTCAGAGTTTTATGAGGAAATAGATAAGCAGGATTTTTACTCAAAGACAACTTGGCAGAATACTTTCCTATAAAATGCACTAGGCACTTTTGACAGCATTCTTCCCTGAGGAACCAGCCTCTATCTTCTTAAGCATCAGGTGCATTGATGGAGACGTGGAAAGGAGGCCGCCCAGTCAGACTTTACCTACCCAGAGAGAAAACCTCAACTCCAATATTCCGAAGCTCCCGTGCTGGAATTTCTACTTCGTCCTGAGACTTGCCGTCCGTGATAATAATTGCCACTTTAGGAAAGCCAGCTCTCGAGCCAGCAGATTCAGTGAAAGTGTTTTTAACTAAGTAATCAATGGCATCCCCTGAAGGAAAAAAATTTTTTTCATTTACTCTGAGCACTCATTTTGCCAAAGTTAAAGATTAAGAGATTATTTTCAAGGATGCTTACTATATAGCCCACTTCTTACATTTCTTTTCAGAACAGACACTTGGTTTAATTTAAACAATAATTTAAACTCTAGGACACACCTGTCATTGTGTTGCCACCTTTGTATGGTATTTTTTTGATTGCAGCCAGCAGGTCTTCTCTTCGGTAATGCTGATTTAAGTTAAATTCAGTCCTGGTATCTGAGCTGTACTGAACAACTCCAACCCTTGTCTTCTCCTCCCCAATGTCAAAGGCAGACACCAGAGCAGCAATGAAGTCTAAAATGTACTTGAAATTGTTCCTTCCCACACTCCAGGAGCCATCCACGAGAAACACTAGGTCAGTCCAGGCGCTGACAGAGCACTCTGAAATGTATGTGACATTTGAAGTGAGTAAATCAAGTCCACCTTTTAAAAAGACAACCTAACATTGCAAAAAACCTTCATTAGCATGCCTTTGGTCCACTGTTTCCCACCTACACATTTAAAAGAATATACAGTTGTAAAAGCACACGGAAGTAATTTTAGTGCACCTATCAGGATCCATGTAAGGGATTGGATGTCTTTACATTGCCATGTACAATATCCTGTGCAAAGAAATGATCAGACATGTGATATGCTACACAGGGCGCTACCGTCAGAGCACATGCAGTAGCAAATGAAGATTACATAAAGCATCTTGGAGACACACAAAAGAAATGCCAGCAGAGTCTCCTCCTGCCTTGTTATTTATCAACAGATAAATACAGTCTGTGCTCTTCAAGTAGATGCGTCTGAGTTGAAAAAAGCAAGTATTTTAATAGTCTGTCATATCTTCCAACATAAATGTCCAAGTTTATAGTCAGGGTGGTCTATGCATACGGTTGTGCAAAGTAGCCAAAATATCTGTGTCTTTGTTATCTATGTACTCAGATTTGACAACTAAAATCTCCATCACTAAACCATAAGAGGAAATACTGCAAAGACAAAAGCCCAAATGTCCAAATGGCATCCTTAAGGGATTAAAATGCAATAAGCCTTTATGGCCACACATCATCTTTCCTTCCATGGCCAAGGAGGCAAGTTGGTTTTCATGAACATCTGTATTTGCAAGGCAACATTTAGTGGATCTCTGAAGAAGTTTTTGTCCTTGAAGTTAGTTGGTAGATAATAAAAAAGTGTTTGGCAAGGAGGAGCAGGAAAAGGTCCTGGAAAATTGTGCAAGACAATTATATGCTGTTTAATAGGGCAATTTTAATCTATTAAGAACGCATATCTGGCAGAATATTTTGATTTAGAATAAATATTGATAGTTTGGAGAAAATATTAACATAACTGCATAAGAGAAACTTCATTTTAGATTATTGGACATCTGAGGGAATGATAAACAGTGATCTAGAGGGAAAATCTCCAGAGAAAAAGGGCTTTGTGCTTATAATGTTTTTATGGTCAGCCTGAGTCATAAATCCAACTTACAAAGTGGCAAAATCAGAAGTCCAAGAAACTCCTTGGGAGTTCACTCTAGCAAGCCACACAAAGCAGTGCCAGACAAAGGAGGTGAAGAACCTCACAGCCGAAACTAAATTAAAGTGCTTTTCGTCTGGTTATGTGTTCACCAAGTCCTTAGATGCAGAAGCTCTGGGAAGATTGAGAACGCTGACATCATCAGCCAACGTAACAGAAACATCCCAGAGACTGGCTCAATGCAAGTAGACTTGAAGTGTGTTTCATAGCACTTAAGTTGCTTCAAGCACTAAGGCCCCTCAGTCTTCTCCCATAGAGCTGTAAGTACCATCTATTGCTATCAATTTGTAGTAGGAGGAAATACTGGCTGAAGGTTAGAACTCAAGGTTTGTATTTAGTTATACATCTCTCTCTGTTATCTATACTTCTAGAGAAAGTGTATAGCTGTTAATATAGGAAGGGGGATCAAGCTTTGTCTATAATTAGAACATCTACTACAGTGCACATGTAACTTCTACATATCCGAGCAAAAATACAGAAAGAAACTCACTTTGTATCTCTGCTTTCCCAGGTTTCTTCTCCCCTGGCTTTACTGGACCACCTGTTTGAACTGAGTCAAAAGAAGAAATTGTAAGTAAAAGAATATGTGTGTATACACACACACACACACACACACACACACACACACACACACACACACACACCTACATAATCAAAGAAAAACAGGCTATCAATTTGAAAGTGGGGAGGACATGGTAGGAGATGGAGGGAGAGGATTCTGGGGGTGGGAAGGGTGTTGGAGAGATAAAGGGAAGGAAGTAAGATAACTGTATTTTAATTTAAAATATACAAAAAAATTAAATTTAAAAGCAAAAATAACAGGAAAATAATTAAAGTACTTAAAACTGTATATTCTTACTTGTTAGTTGACCTATAACTGGCACACTTTCTTCTACTTCATCATAGGAAGTTATAGTCACCACATACTGTGTTTCAGGAATAAGGTCTGATAATAATGTTTCAGTGGTACTAGCTGCAAGGGTAAATTCTTTAGTAGGCCCATCTGAAAACACAAAAAGAAAAATATGAATACAACATAAGCTCTTCTGAAAATAAGAAAATTATTACAAAGAAGTCTAAATGTACTCCAAAATGAAACTTTCACCATATTCATTTTTTAAGACATCCAAGAGTTGTTTTTAGCAGTCTTTTTTAACAGCTAACCATCAGACTGAACACAGGGATCCCAATGAAGGAGCTAAAGAAAGGACCTAAGGAGGTGAAAGGGTTGCAACTTCCTAGGAAGAACAACATTATCAACCAACCAAACCTTCCAAAACTCCCATGAACTAAAACAGTAACCACTGAGCACACATTGAGAGACCTATGGCTTCAGTTGCATATGTAGCTGAAGATCTCAGTGTCTGGCATCAATGTGAGAAGAGGCCTTTGGTCCAGGGAGGACATGTTTTCCCAATGTAGGGGAATGCCAAGGCAGTGGGGTGGGGGGAGAGTGATTAGGAGCAAGTGCACCTTCATGAAGACAAGTGGAGGAGGAGGGAGGATGGGAGTGAGATTGGGGACAGGGATAACATTTCACATGTAAATACAAAGGGTATCAAATTTTAAAAAGGAAAAAAATTAAAAAGATATGAGTCAGAAAATACTTTAATTTTAAATTATAAATTATAAGAAAAGAGAGAGTTAGAGAAAAATCACACTCAAATGTGGGCCATATGCTAATAAATGCCAATAGTCCTCCGGATTGACTAAATCAGGTATCACATGTTTTAAGATGTCATCTACTAAGTATTTACTTACATAATTACAGCATACTTCCATCTAGATTCTTTTGACTATCAATTCAGTCAGAAAGTGTGAGAGCTCCTAGAGACTGCATTCCTGTTAATACTTCAATTATATTATACCATACTATATAGAATTCTATATCATCATATGTGATATTATATATATATATATATATCAATTATAGGAAATATTTCACAAGGCATAATTAAGAAAGGTGGCATATATAGCAAGACTCTAAGAAATGCCCCTGGTTTCTACGTGAGTCATACAGAATAACTGGATCACTGTGGGACACAAGGATATTGGATCCTTGTGGTGCTCATTTTGAGCACTGAAAGTCAGTATTCCCAGTAGGACCCAGTTTGGGTTGTTTTAGAACATTCTTTAGAATAAATGAAGCCATTAAGCAAATGTACTTAGAGAGAAACAGGAAAGGGTGGCATGTTTGCTCTTTCTCTGGTTCTTTTGGCCATACTGTCTTTAAAAAAAAAAAAAAAAAAAAAAAAAAAAAAAAAAAAAAAAAAAAAACTCTCCCTGATAAGAAAGCATTTTAAACTCATAGGATTCTAAAAGGCCAAGAGATAAGTAAGCTCTAGTGATATTAATTGTCATTATCATTATTAATATTAGCAATATCCACGTTCACTGCCAACCGGTGAATACTTTTTATCACTTAGCCAATGCAGATAGATGGTTACTTCCCCACTTGGTTTTAGACACTGGCTCTCCATACTTGGGAAACATGGTTAATTAACTCTATAGATAATACAGTAGACCATCCAAAACACGTTTTGTTTTGCTTTGCCTTGTTTACTAGAAATACTAGGATTAGGACCTATGGCTCTGAGTCCACCAAATACCTGTCTTGCTCCTTCCTGCCCTCCCTGAAATTAAATGAAAGGTTTGGCAGGCTCGATGATCGTGACGTCTCTGTCCAAAACTCACCTGTTGTAGAGTCCACTGTTATTCTGTAACCCACAATTGGATCGACTGGCCTCTCCCATGACATATGAACAGTATTTTCATCTATAATTTTAAAATTCAAGTCGGAAGGTGGGTCAACTGCAAAAAGAGAGCTGAGATTAGTTGTGTTTTTTCCAACGTCAGAAAAATGGTTAATATGATTAATGAAGAATTGTGTTGAGCAAAGCTTACTAAAGTTGTCTTTGCATAAATTTGTTTCCAACAAATATAAAAGATATCTTGTTGGATCAGGAAAAAATTAAAAGCTGACAAGATATGACGAAACATCAGCAAGTGTACAAATTACAGAAGACAGCACGGAACACTTGATACTTGAGTTGCTAGGCCATTCAAGAATGACCAGCAAAATCAAGCAGAATAGAAACATGTTTGGATACAAGAACAATGAAATCACATATAATAACCACATATGCAAACAATTCACATAACAAGGTAATTCAATACATGCTGAGTGCACTTTGAACAAGCATGCCAAATCACAACCTGCTTACAACCATAGACGTTAATTTAGAACAGTGACACCATACTCCTTTATAATGTAGAAAGAAAATTGCTGATGGTTTGGGTTCAATCTCTGCATTGTTGCTTTGTTATTATTTTTTGATACGTCTCAGTCTGTGGCAGAAGCTCTTAAAATGTATTTGAATGGAAAAGAGAAATCATTTTTCAAAAAAAATCAATATGTCTCACTAGGGAACATACATTTAAATGTATATTGATATTAAAATAAGAACATATTAAGATGACATGTTAATAGTTTATGAGTATATGAACAGTGCTAGAGATGTTTATAAATTTTATATTCTGCCTGTTTACACCAATTTGCTCTGTTCCCAAGGTGTAAACCAACTTGGTCATTGCCTTTATAGTAGGCATAGTCCATACTAGAAGTAGCATTTTTAAGTTAAAATGCCAGTGTGAACCTTTAAAAATACAACAGTTAATTATGAAAAGACAACATCCATGTATAGTTATGGGCAATTATTTACAGAACTTGAAGGGAAATGGGAAAGAAGGACCAGCAATGAAAGACATGACTTGCATAAAGTCTTGAAGAACTCGATGACAGAGGTAACTGTGGGGTACAGAGAGGAACAGTTTACATACAAAACTGTACAGCATCATGCATGTGCCAATGAAATGTTGACTCGATTTTAGTTTCCCACAATGAACAAAAGCATCCGTGTACAGTAGTCGTTACACAAAGACATTCCTGAAATATTTTATAATGATATTCTCTGCACAATGCTTATGCCCCCTCATGCAGCGTTTTATTGACTCACTGTCAGTGCATGGTCGATGATTTGAAAACCATTACACTTGAAGCAAGTTTAATACAGTGGATGATTTTCAGCCATTTGCTTCTTTAGATGTCTTAGCCTTCATCTGCAGATGTTACTCATTGTGAGTGAGACGGATTACCTGTTTTAAGAGGTTACCATCTCCTCTCCGAATTTTGTGGAAGTCAATTGAAGTGTGGTAACAGCTCTGAGACACAAGTCACAGTTTAATGGGGATTAGAGCCATCTTTAAGATCCTTAGCACATTTTTAAAGGAAACGAGACTCGTCAGGCAAGCATCTGCTTTAATTAATTGCCACTTCCAACCGTAGGAGATGGCTTTATTTTTCTTGGATACACTAGAAGAATGAATGTTACTTTCTTACTATCCATACACAGGCAGTGAGATTAGAACTATTAATCTACATGCAGAGTTTAATCATTCAGCATTCTTCTGTCTGGAACCACATTGCAGTGTTTAGCTGAAGTCATCGCTTAGTATATATAATGAGCATGCAACAGATGTTATAGGACAATGGGTATTAAGAATATCATTATAAAATATTGTTCTGACAGCAATGGCTCAGGACAAATTTAATGCAAAGGCAGACACAACTGGCCTGAGCAGCTTTTTAAAAAAAAAAAAATCAGTACATGGAAAAATAGTACCACCAACCTTGGAAATTGACCTGAAGGAGCGGACATTAGGTTAAAACTGCTGAAGGTCAGCAGCGGCCCACCTTGTTGATATCCAAGTGACCAGGATTCCAGATAGACTGAAAAATTGACTGTGGGGGGAAAGTCTTGAACATTTTAGAGGATTGCCAGGTGCTCGTAGAAACTTGGATGTGGTGCATGGGATTGAAAAGTAGGAAAAGTGGCCTAGAAATGTGTGAAAAGCAGAACCCAGTCCATTGCTTGCATTCTGGTTAATTTTACCAAATATACAACGTTTTACAACTGTCATTTATTTACATATTTTGTGATTTTTATGAAAAAAAATAATGATGTAGGTGTGAGGGTATGGCCTACATCTGCTTAAATCAATACAAATATGTGTTCTTATTGATTTGGGACATTCTTCACATTAAAATAATTCACTACCATTTACATTAAAATAATTACATTGTTACAGAATCTAGGTATTCCCTAAAATAATGCTGATGTTGACATAGGACAGACACTAACTAGCTACATACAGTTTGTGAGCACAAACCACCATAGCCAAGCCAAAAGGAACATAATTAAAGTCATGTATAACAATCTGACTCATAGAACCTGGGTTCTTATCATGAAATGAAACCTTGAGTATTTATAACTAGTAATTTAATTTCATACTTAAACATAATGTTTTTAGTATCAAAATACTGTGACGAGAAACAAGGAACATGGATGAGGTTTCTGTTACACAAGCTATAGGGTTTAGGCCATGGTAGGAATGATCACACAACGTAAAATGTATTCAGTGTCTTCTTATAATGTGCAGACATTAAGACATTGTACTTGTTAACGGTCTTGTCTTTATAATAACCTAACTGTAGGCCCTGCAGTCGCTGTGTTACAAGTGAGATTCAGATGAAGTCACTACAGCTCATACATATCAATTATTTTATTTTGCAGTCTGTATAGTTTTCTGCCACATTATGGTAAATATAAACAGAAGAGATGTTTCAATCAAAACCTTTAGGACATTTATACTACCTGTTAATATGTACATACATATTTTCCTATTCTCTGAAAAGTCACTATTGAAATAAATTATATCAGCCCTGTGATATATATGTATCATGCTGACAACTGCAGCCCAAATATGATAGAACTCAGAAGGCAGCTATGCCCACCACTCCATCACTCATGTAGATTTAGATAGGATCTGATACATTAACTTCACACATTTGTTCAAACAATTTTAAAGTTGGTGTGTCTGTCTTGGCTTAAAGAAAAATAACCTTTTTCCAATTAGAGTACCCAACAAAAGTCTATATCCAAAAATGGCAGAAAGAAGCAAATGGGTGGTTGGATGGATAGATCAATGGATCATTAGATGGACAGATGAATGGATGAATGGATGGATCAATGGATGAATGGATAGATGGATGGATGGATGGATGGATGGGTGGATGGATGGATGAATGATGGATGGATGGAGGGAGGGAGGGAGGGAAGAAGGGGTGGTGGGTGGGTGGATGGATGGATGGATGGATGGATGGATAGATGAATGGATGGGTGGGTAGATGGATGGATGGATGGGTAGATGAATGGATGGATGATAGATGGGTGGATGGATGGATGGATGAGTGGATGGATAGATGAATGGATGGGTGGGTGGATGGATGGATGGATGGATGGATGGATGGATGGATGGGTAGATGAATGGATGGATGATGGATGGGTGGATGGATGGATGGATGAGTGGATGGATGGATGAATGATGGATGGGTAGATGGATGGATGGATGGATGATGGATGGGTGGATGGATGGATGGATGGATGAATGGATGGATGGATGGATGATCAATGGGTGGGTGGGTGGATGGATGAATGGGTAGATATAACATTACAGATAAAACAAATATAAAATCTACATTAAAATATCAACTTGAAAAAGTAGTAGGACCTTTGTTCTGATATTTGAAAAAGCATTGCAAAGGATATTTTCTCAGTGGTGGAAGCCTTGGGTGTGTAAAGTGTGATAAGTGTGATATTTTGTAGGCATTAATTTAATTATTGTGAATTTAATGTTACTAAAATTTATTTTGTTTACATTTATAAATACCAAAAATAGAAGCTAAAAATTAACATTTCAGACAAGTAATGAATTACTTGGTATACATTATAAGATTTTTTTTCATTAAATTGAAAAAGTTGAATGGCTGCTGGAAAGGAAAATCAGCACTAGCCCAAGGGTCTTGGATCCTGTCTGTGCACTGTAGTAACCACACTAGAAAACCTACAAGTGGGCAGGTAGATGGATGAACAGATGGATGAGTGCATGGGGGGATGGATGGAAGGATGAATGGCTGGGTGGCTGGACAGATGGATCAGTCAATGTGTATGATATGCTACAAACAAAGCAAATCAAAAAGTTACAATAAAATATCAACTCAAGGAACCCTCATGTCCTCATCTGGAAAATAAGGCAATCAGAATAGACAACACCTAAGTTCTGGTTTGAATGTTTTGTTGTATATTAGAAATAGCATCATAAAAATATTAGGAGAGATGGCCCGAAGGCCATGACAATGAATGGAAATCTGCAACTGACACTGGGGCAGAGGGATCTGGGGAGCGTCTCCAGGATGAGACAGGGACCTGGGATGGGAGAGGCACCCAAGAGTCAAAGGTGTCACACACACCTTAGCTGTGACTCACAAAACTAAAAATATGGAACCTGAAGCAGCCACCTTCTGTAGCCAGGCAGGAACCCCTGTGGAGGAACAAGGACACCAACCCACCCACAAAACTTTCAACCTAAAATTTCTCAGGGGGATGGAGCAGAGACTGTGGGAATAGCCAATCAATAACCAGCACAACTTGAGACATGTCCTATGGGCAAGCACCAACCCCTGACACTACTCATGATACTTTGCTATGCTTGCAAACAGGAGCCCAGCATGGCTGTCCTCTGAGAGGCTCCAGCCAGCAGCTGACTCAGACAGATGCAGACACCCAGAGCCAAACAGTCCCTTTCATAAGAAGGGGAGGAGGGATGGGGAAAGGATTGTGGGAGGATTCCTTAATCTAGACACATGGCAATTATAGGCATGGATTAAAATCACTGAAGAACTGATAATGATTGTTTACTATATGTTATAAACTATAAATAATACTTACAAGAATTAAACCTGACTTTCACACATTTTATGTCCATCTCAAATTCTAGATTAATCAAAAGGGTGTTCAGTTCTCAAGGAACAATAACCATTAACTATTTAATGCAAAGCTAACTTTTCTAAAAATCTATTAATATATGATACACAAACCCGGACTAACTCAACATAATCTAGGTCCATACAGAGCACTAGCAAAGGTTTGACTTTTTAGTCTATTTAATATCCATTTAAGGAAAAAAAATTACCTTTTCATTTACTTCTGTAGGACACAGTAACCTACCATGGCAATATAATTTGTCATACAAATGGAAACACAGTGGAAATTCTATTATGATTTTTAAAGGCAAAATGTAAACTTTAAAATAATTTAACATGAAAAACTGTGCTTCCAATGTATTTTAAAAAGCAAATAAAAATTATCCAGGAACCAAAGAACTATAAGAGCATATATGAGTCACACCAAAAAAAAAGCAAAGTAAGCTTGGATCCCCTAAGCAGAAGCCTGTAGACAGAAGGGCAAGCTGAAACATTAATATACCCTCACAGGAAGATTAATAAAATATACCCTCAGGGGAAAAAATATTTCATAGCCCAACATCTCCAGAAAGACTTTGGCCACAAATTTTGTTAGCCTTCTACAAGCTCCTGGGGCCATTTAGTTAGTAGTTAACACAGGGGTTGAGCTGCCCAACAAGGAGCCAACAGCCACATGTGGCTATCAAGTGCCCGAAGTGTGGCCAGTTCTCAATGAAATGTGCTGCAAGGGTAAAAAGTACACAGCCAGCTTCTAAAACTTAGCACAGAAATGCAGGGGAGCTCATTAATGTTGAAACAAAAATATTGTGTTAAAACCTTACACATTAACATCAATTTTTCTGTTCCCCTTTCTTTTATTTATATGACTATAAGAAATGTTTGAGTTATATGGACGGCTTACATTTGTGACTCATATTTCTGTCTGACACTGCCAAACTAGAAAACAATCCAAAAAGTTTATTAAGTTTTATTAAAATGTACTGGCCTAAAGGAAGAAAAGACAAGAGCTTAAGAAAGAAAGAAAAGCCAACTATACCATATGGAAATTAATATAAAGTTAGAAGATAAAATATGAGCTAATCATAAAGGCCATTCATATAATGTCCTTTTTAACTGTTCTTCACTGTCTGGCCAGTACCACTTAAGTGATGTTTTTCTACTTAGCATAATCACCAACCTAACTAACCCTATACTTAAGAATTCTCAAAACTTTTATTTTCAAAGAACTATTTTCTTAATGAGCAATAAACAGGCCACTTCAGTGACTTATCTAAAAATATCCTCAGTAGTGCTTCCAAAAATTTCTCAAATAAAATTCCTTCCTAACTGATGTCACAGCAAGGATTACTGAAAGGCCACCTCATCAGAATACTCCTTCAGGAGGCGAGAGTAGCCTCATCAGGAAAGTCTGGCCAGCAATCATCTGTAGATCTGACATCTAGAGACACAATGGTTTCCTAACATTAACTCTCTGTACCTGTAGTTTTGAAATAGAACATTTAAAAAAAAAAAAACTTAGGATTGTTCCGCTAGGAGCAACACAGTCCACTCTGGAATTTCCAGAGCCTACAGACACCTCCTCCCTAACCTCATTAAAGGCATTTCTTCCATTGAAGACGGTAAAAATACTTTTTAAGATTAACCCATTTGTCTTGAGGAATACGACTGGTTTGCAAAGTCGCGAATGATAATTGAAAGAGCTGGTAAGATTATCACATGGAAGTGGCTTCCTCAATAAATGCTAAGACATTAACACACTAAGTGCACCAAATAAAACGAAATTAGGTTAAAAGTCTAACAAACGTTTTCTAGACGGCAGAGTACAAGGAGCCGTTTTGGAGCCACATCGTGGTGTCCCTGGTAGTGCCAAGTCGCTGAGGTCAGGCGCGGCCAGGTCTCCCCGAGCCAGGCAAAAAGCAAGAGCACACCAAAGGGATGCCCGGATCCCAGCCGCCTTCAGGCTGGAAACCCTGGCATTGAGCCAACTCACCCCTCCCCCAAGCTGGGTCGTTCTGGGACGTGTGCCTCAGAACCTTTGGAACCAAATGCGTACAGTGGAGTCCCCAGATTGAGGGAGCACCCCCGAGGGGTCAATTTCTGCTTGTCACGCATCTCCCACCTACCCACCTCCCCAAGCAGTTTGAAGGTTGGTTCCTTTGAAGGTCTTGCCTACCCAACTGGACTCCACTAAGCTGCTCAAAAAGAAAAGAAAGGACGCGAGGGGCTGGCAGTGTTGGAGTCTTTTATTTCATGTTGTCACCAAGGCCACAATCCTGACCCAGGTGATCGGCTCCTGGTCCTGTAAGAATGTCCATATTCTGAGGTTCCTGGTGCCTGGACCTCGGGGATCCTCTTGACAGAGCTCGATACAGCTGTTGCCCTCTCCAGAGGACTGATCCTCAAGGAAGGTGGCAGTGTAGGTGGCAGTGTGGACAGCACACTGCAGAGACAAGCGCAAGGAGACCACACAGCACCGTACAGAATAGAAGAAGCAGAATGCAAGAGCTGGACCAGAGAGTTCAGAAACGGACACATCTTAGAAGGCGTTTCTCTGGAGAAGAGAAGGCACCGGAGACTTGCAGAGAAAAAAAAAAAAAAAAAAAAAAAAAAAAAAACGGACCAAGCAACAGAAGCAGGAGATGAGAGTCTTTTCCTTTCTTGAATTCTGCAGTTTCACTTGCCATAGGAAAAGTAAAAGCATTTTACCTTCTGCCTCAATGGAAGACAGGAGTAGGGCCACGCCCAGGGCGGCCAGCGCTCCGGGAAGCCTGGTCTGCATGCTTGTGCCTCAAGCTCTTAGCCTCATGAAGGGATCTGCAGAAGGAAGCAGTGATCCATCAAAACCCAGCCCGTGCAGGCCAGGAACAAGGTTAGACTGGAGCCTAGACATGGTCCAGAACCCAGCCAAATCTGCCTTTAAAACAACGGGGCCCAGCCCAGCACATAAAGGACCTATTGTGCAGAAGTCAAGTTCTTCCAATAGGTTTAATCAGGGCACTGGTAGGAAATTCTAGTTTAAAGAGGATACTCTTCCCCACCCCACCCCACCCCCGGGGGAACTGGTCCTGCCTGGTGCCCTGTAAAGGCCTGACCAGACCGCACATGACTTCATACTGCCAAGGTGATGGATAATTTGGAGGTCATTTTATCCCTTACTCAACCAAATGTCTCTTCCAGCTGGGGATTTCATTTGGCTGCTTTTCCCTAGCTGCTCAACTCTTTAGGTAACTGTGCTTCAGTGGTCTCAGGGTAATTTGAAAATAATAATAATAATAATAATAATAATAATAATAATAATAATAATAATAATAAAACCTCTTGTATTCTATTTTCTTCAGTCTCCCCTGACTAAAAATGAGCAAGTCAGTCCTTAAGGTCTGAAATAGATTGCACAAGGACCCAGAAAGCCCTGAGGAACCCCAATTCTTCTGATAACCATGTCGTTTTCATCCTAAAAGGGATGAAGCGGTAGAAAAAGCAAAATTACCCTTGTCTGTTTTCCAAACAGTCCCAAATTTTACAAACCTCAATAATTCTACCTTGTGTTTAACTATTTCTAATGCTGGAAGATTACAACTAATATAAGCCCCAGGGGTTAAGAGGTTCTTAACTTTTCCTGACTTTGCAACTAGATTAATTCCTTAATGGCAAAGAGTCCCACCCATCTTTTGTAGTTTCCCAATACACAGTTAGCTGTTTCCACAGCAGCATGGACTGTCCCAGTATAGTCTGTGATCCAATCTAGAAACAAAAGTTACCAGCAATGAGGTGGACTGGTTGGGTGCCTGTCAGAATGAGGAGATTCAGAGGCACACACTTTACTTTAAGGCCGCACCATTGGCCTCCTGACAAATGAGAGGGGGAGGGGCTCTGGTGTTTGGGAATTCAAAAATAAGCCAAAGGTTGGGCTCTCCTTGAGAAAAAAGAAACTGACCGTCTCCAGCCATGCCTTTCCAAATCATTGGCACAGCGGTTAAGGCAACTTTCCTCATCGGAGTGTAAATTGCATTTTACATGTCTGATGAGCAAGGCAAGCCAAATTGCCCAGAGCTCCTTTTTATGAAGCCAATATTAAAATTTTGGCGCAGCTCTGGGATCTAAGAGATTTTAGTACTGTTTCCCCCCTAATTAGCAACACTCAAGCCCTTAACTACATTAAGTCAAAATTTTTAAAGATTAAAAAAAGTATGATTGTTCCATTGTTGTCGTCGCCCGGCCATAACGCTGATAAAATTTAGAATGCAATTGGCAGTTGTGTTCAAGAAAACATAAAGGACAGTAATCTACCCACAAAAATCGGCGTGCAGTTTGGGGGCGGGGGGGGGTGGTTAATAAGTGGAACAAAAACTTGAGTCTTGGAAGAGTTTATCTTAGTCTAGTACGCCACCTATCGGCTTCCTGACTCGGCATCAAGAATGAATCACCTCTCTTTGGGGTATCTGATGAATAACTCAGCCTTCTCAGCCAGCCAAGAATTCCGTTCGTTCGTATACGTTTTAAAGAAACGCGGCTCTCCCCTTCTTAGACAAAACATTTATCGAAGTGCTTAGCAACACTTCATTGAGCATTCTCAGACATAGATGTCTGAAAGCGGTAGTTCTTACGTGGCAGTAGGGTTTCCCTCACTTCCCCCTCATGAATGAAAATGAATCAACTGCCCTGGAGTGAGGGCATTCTGGAAACTGGCCCCTTTCGCACAACTCACCCCTCCCCCCACCCCTTGCTGGAAGAGGCCAACTCCTTAACTCTCTCAAGTTAAATTTTTTCCAAACGCACACACAGGCACACATATGTTTCATGGGCCTGTCTAGATTCCAGGCGTCACCTATAAAGACTACCTAGCCAAAGACGAGCTCAGACTTGTTTCTTCCGCCCACCCCCATGCTTCCCCAGTATTCCTTAGAAGACTCCAACCTTGGAGCGGAGGGGCGAAATACCAAAGATCCGAACTGGCCAGGGGATGGTGGCAGGTCCCATTTGTCACTGCTCTTAAATGTGCTGACTCCACACACTCTGATCGCTACACTCAAGGATTGGAGGAGAAACCTCCTCAAAGGTCCCACTGACTGACCCTGGGTAAAACTTAATCCTAATGCATTCAGGGGGGGACCCAAAAGGGAAGTCTCAGTAGCTGTGAAAGCCTCACCGACCAGCCCTTTTGAAAGCAGTCTGGAGATGCCACTGGCGCCCAGTCTCGCCAAGCTGGAGCGCTTTCTACTGGCTCTCCATAGAATTCTTCGCGGAGCGCACAGAATTTCCCTTCGTTTTCCGGCAATGCCTTGTGTCCCTGCTGCAAGCCTAGCATCCCCGGCAAAGCCACCGGATTGCAAAGAGCGATCTACGAAGCCCGTGCACTTCATTGAAGGCGACCGCGACTGTAGAAGACACTCCCCTACAGATGGACACACTGAGTCCTACTTTGCACGCGAACAAGCCACCTTTCCCTCTCCCTCCAAAACTCCAAAGAAACCGCCAGGTCCCTGTGCCACACAGATCTATCTCGGACACACTAATCAATCCCTTCCAAAGCCAACCAGCCCCTGCTGGGCATTCTGCCAGCCCCGGGTTAAGGTGCAAGCAAGAAGCGACTTTCCCCCTGTTATCTTTGGGGAAGGCCGCGGGGGGGGGGGGGGGGACTCAGAAGCCAGACTGACCTGAGTTGGAGATGACAGAGGGAGCGGGCGTCCAGCAGCCTGCGCGTGGGACCCCCCGGGCCTGTGAGGGCGCTGCGCCCCAGGAGCACCTGGCGGCCGCGGGTGTGGAAGAGGCGGCGGGAGCACCCAGGAGCAGCGCCTAGCGCGCGGAGCGGAGGCAGGGGGACTGAACGCAGCTGCCCTCGGATGCGTCTGCAGCGGCCGCCTTTGCCGACTGGGAAGAGACTCCGCGCCGCGGGCTACTTAATAGAGGGCTGTTCCCGGCTCTCAGTTTACTCGGTTACGAAACGCCTGAGAAGGTGGAAGGCTGCCACGGGTGATGTATGCTCCTCGGCGGTGAAGGAGGTCTACTTTTGGGAACGTGTGCATACTTCGAGCATTCCTTCGGCGTGAGGTGGCGATCGCCGTAGTAGCAATGCCCCTCCGGGGGCGGGGAGGAGGGAGGGAGAGAGGGGGACAGCCGCAGCCGGGTTCCCTGCCAAGGGAGGCCGCGGACTCCTCCGCTTGGGGCGGGCTGGGGGGGGGGGGGGGGGGGGCTCGGGTTTCCCTATCCCGACCAGTTTTCTTTAATACGTTTATTTTTCTAAGTTGCGAACAATGGAGAAGAGGGAAACCGATCTCAGTTTCAGAACACCGGGATGGGTATCCCCTTGTCCCTCGCCATGCTACCTCCATCCACCGCCGTCCCCGCTCCCACCTTCCTCCCCTCTGTCCTGGGTGCACTTAAAACCGATTTACAGGGTTTCCATTAACTAACTGTCTGTGCACGCGGCGGGCCTCTGTCTTTCCCAGTCTCCAGGCTGCCACTTTGAAAGCTCAGCCGCCTGCTCCCGGCTCGGGGATAGGATGGCTTTCCCAGGCCTGTCTGTCTAACCTAGTTTTTCAGGATAGAGCTGGGAGGCTTCTATTCAGTCTGAAGGGAGGGAAAGTTATTGAAACCTTGGGGGGGGGTCATCCCAATAAGACACTCAGGAGAAAGTTTTATTTGCCGTAGAAAGTTTTTGTCAGTTTGGGAGCAAAAGCTGGCCCAAGTTGGGGCTTCAGGCAGCTCTTCCCTTAAAATTTCCTAGAGGTGAAAAGGACGAAGAGGAGTTCTCGGGAACGCGCACACGCACACGCGCGTGCTACTGACTAGGCCAAATAGGAGCTGGACACTCCACTCCGCCAGCACACAGGCTTTTTCTGCAGCTCCCCTATTCCCCGCACTCCACCCCTTGGACGCAGTGGGAGTCTGGCACTTGAAGTTGCCAAATTGTACAAGACGCATGGGAGGAAGTGTCCAGTAGTCACACTCGAAGGCGGATGCGTACATGCGTTTGTGAGCTCAGAACTCGCTCAGCGGACTTCCAGCCTCTCGAAGCCCAGAGAAGCCTCCTCAGCGGGGTTGAGCTAGTGGGTACTTGAGATAAGACCTGGAGTTAACTGCTCCTTCACAGCAGAAGCTGAAGCACAGCTGACCCAAGCCTTTTCTCCATACTTGATCCCAGCTCTGCACATTTGACCTTCCCTCCTCTGGGTACAACAGTGCTGGAATTGACCAAAACTCTCGGCACACTTTTCCCAGTCTTCTTGCGCCTTGCCCCACACACACAGACTGCCTCTGGCCAGAGCTAACCAGAGCAAGAGAGGAGTCTGGAAGAAAAGAAACGAGAAAAATGAGAATGGCCTCCTCTGCAAATTCTTGGAGCACTCAGGGCCCACTCAAAGGCCACTGAGCAACTTGTACAAAGCGCCCACACAGTGCGCAGGCTTTTCCCTCATGTCTCCACAATTCTGGTATCTGACCAGACCTCCGGCCAGTGTGTGAGCACATCCGGAGGATGTACACACCCCAATGTGTGCGACACAGCTGATGTTTCATATCCCTGTGGTGCTCAGAGCCACCCCGGGAGCAGCGAGCCTCTCTTTGAGCCGGAAGGGACCTCAAATCCCAAGCCTGTTCTTCAGCTCTTCAGCAGGACCACCGCACCATCACATGAAGGGAACAGAGTCTAGTATGGTCCCCATACACGTGAAGGAAGGTGGCAACAAGTCAGATCTGGGCCATGATCCCAGCACCCCACTGTGCAGGTGAAGGGCCATACCAGCCATAGAACACACACACACACACTGCACATGCACGCATGCACCACCACACTCCTTATCTAGAAAGGGAGAGGTACAGGAGTGAAGAGTAGCTGTCCCTGTCTTCCTCTTGCTCAGTCTGCAGCCTGAAGACTGGGGGGGAAAGCTTCTGGTCACACACCTCCTCTCCAGCCCAGAACAGAGCCTGAGAGACAGGCTCCCCTTGCAGGGACTCCTTTTGCTCTAGGCAGTTTTAGCCAGGAAGGCTGGGAGGAAAAAGTGCTGCAAGAAAGGTAGGTGAAGTAAACCCACAGCTGCAAAAGCCCTTCTTGCCCTCCGAAAAACAATCCCTGTGCAAAATTTCACGATTCTGGAGGAAGAAAGGATGGCGCGCTGGTGAAGGAGACAGTCACAAGGAGCCATGGGGCAATTCTAATCCTCGAAAGTCTTAATTGTTTGGTCCCCTGGGCCCCGTAAGCTTGACACCAAGTACAATAAAGGGACAAACATGACTGAGACCCCTCCTACCCAGTCCCTTTCAATGGTGCATTGACTTAACTCCTCTTGGATTCCGTTAGGGTTGCAGTAAAGTGGTGGGTTTTGCTGACTGAAGCACAGCTGGTTGTGTTTACTGAGTCTAGTTGCTTCCTGTGGGTCTTACTCCTCAGGCCATATCCCCGGATTGGCCTGTTCGCTCTCTCCCTCTCTTCTGTTCCCACCTCTTCTCCCTTCGAGTCCTGGGTTCCCAGGGGTTCAAGATCTGCAGCTCTCTTGTCACACAGCGCCACCTAGTGGCTGACTAGAAATCAGAGTCAAAATTATAGAAGTAAGAATTGGATTTGAGAGCTGGAAGTAGGAAAAATCTGTCATTCACCCCACCTGACTCTTCAGACTGATACTTGAGAGAGATTAGAGACAAGAATTTGGCGTCAGTTAAGGTACTTTGTAGATAAAACCCTGTCCCAAAGCTGTGAGGCTCTGGACAGTTTTTGAAAAAATAAACAGGAGGGGAAATCCATTTCAGGATGGAACTGAAGCATAGCATCAACACTAGCTTCTAGAAAAATCAAAGTGCATGAAATCAATTCAACTAAGGTCTCTGGAGATAGAATAAACAATTTCTATTCTCACTGCACATTCTGACTGGCCCACCCTCACAGAGAGGAAAGAGAGACCTGGTCTGAATGTGTAGGCATTATCGAACGCCGAGGATTCTGTGTGGGTCCAGCACACAGTTGTGAGGGTCTGGAGATAAGAGTATAGAGGAGCTGGTGTTCCTCCTCCTGGTTGGCAGAGGCCAATAGGCAGCCTGACCAGAAGGACCGGAAACTGTGTCTGAACATTTCCTGTCCCTGTGGGCAATTCGATATGCGTTTAAGTAGCATCTTCTGTGTCTGCCGTGTATATATAATATGTATTAATATATATTTGTATATATATTATACAGATATTTATATTTATGTCTGTCTCAGTTATTGTTCTACAGCTCTGAAGAGACACCTTGGACCACATCTCCTACGCCTTCAGGTTTGTTTGTTTGTTTGTTTGTTTGTTTTTCCAGTCATGGCTTCTTTGTGTAGCCCTGGCTTTCCTGGAACTCTGTAGATTAGGCTTGCCTCAAACTCACAAAGATTTGCCTGCCTCAGCCTTTGACCCCCAAGTGCTGGGATTAAAGGCATGCACCACCACCACCCAGGCCCTGCTAATCCTTCTAATCCTTTTAAATAGTGCCACTCCCTGGTGTCCAAAAGTTCAAGAGTCTATGGTGGCCATTCTTAGTCAGACTGTTTTATCACCAAAGGCCAAGTTCTGAGCAGCCAATTCATTGTAAAGCTAATGAAGACAAGACCTTTCTCAGAAAACTCTGTTAACATGTGGGTTGGGCACCTAAGGCAACTGCAAGTGCCCCATTCAAGCTCCCTGAATAACTGGGCCCCATCAACAACAGCTTTCTCTTAAAGGAAAGAATGGTGGCAGTGTATACCTACCTTTTATCTTGCCAGAATTTCTTCAGCGAGTCCAAAGACTTTGAATACTTTACCCACACCTCACTTATGCTAAAGGCACAATCTCCCCAACCAGGGTCCAGAGCATGGGGAGTTTGGGAACAAAGAGAAGAAAGAATCTTCATCACACGTATCTTACCATGCAAGATCTCAGCTAAAAAACTCATTGGTTGCATAGGACATTGTAAAGGTTCTAAAGCACAGCATCCACATGCAAAACCTTGTTGCAGCGGACCACTCAGGTTTATTAAGAGCCAAAGGCTGCTTTGAACTGTGTGTGTAACTTAGTTCTGACCTCCTGGGGCAAAATGTAAAAGGCCAGAGGAGATAAATTCATTTACAAGAGGAAAAGGCAGTTCTTTGTCTGGTTCTTCCTTCATTCCCTCAGTGGTCAATACTGTCTCTCTGACCAACACAGGGACATGGAATCTGTTTGTTTGTGACTGTCAAAGTAAGCTAAGGTGCAGAACTTCTCGTTGAGCTTCTACTGTGTCTACAAGCAGTGTGTGCAGGTGACACACATTTTCAGGTTGTGGAGCCGAAATATCACAGAAACTCATGTATTAAGATTTGATCTTACCCTGCAGCATTGGCCCATGACTTTAATCTGAGGACCCCAGAGGCAGAGGCAGGAGGATCTCTGGGAGTTTGGGGCCACCCTAGTCTACAAAGACATGTACAGAACAACCAGAGCTACAGAGAAAAACCCTTGTCTCAAAAAAACAAAAACAAGCAAAACTTTGATCTTTGCTCTCAACTAGAGTTGAGTTGTAACCAGACAAACGTTTTCTCGATGTTTTCTAGTATAGTTTTATACACTCACTACTGAATGCTGTGAAGTGTATTTATCACTGACCCACTAGTCTCTAAAGCAGACGTACTTTGAAATAATCCTTAAACTTTGGTGGCATGCGCCCTCTAGTGGAAAAGATAATTAATTCCCTGGTCAGGCTCAACTTCATTACTTAACCCTTAGCAAGCATTCACAAATGCTTCTCTGCCCATAGAGCTTACTGAGGGGCTCTGGGAAATCTCCACATTCCCATATTTAAGGCCATACCTAAAAGAAAGCATTTTTTTTTACAAAATGTGAATATATTAACGATGAGCAGAGAATTTGTAAAAAGTCGGGGAACTACTAGAGATTATATACCTGAAAGCTGAAGAAACCAAATAAAAACTAATTTGGGAAAGAATGTAGGAGAGAGAGTAAAGGAAAAGAATGTAGGATAGAGAGTAAAGGAAAAGGATGTAGAATAGAGAGTAAAGGACACCACGAAAGGAAATCAGCCCAGTCTTTCGCAATGCCTCAACTTCCCCTCAAACAAATGACAAAAGAAAGATGGAGATACACTGCTATGAGACATAGTTTATGCTTTAGAAACGAATCAAGAATTACAGTCTATGGTGATTTGAATGAGATTTGAATAGATTCATATATTTGCATCTAGTTGGTAGAACTGTTTTGGGAAGGATTAGAAAGTGGCTTTGATGGTGTGTTACTGGGGTGGGCTTTCAGGTTTCAAATGCCCCATAGCAGACCCAGTTCTCCCTCCCTCCCTCCTTCCCCCCCTTTCTCTGTGGGGGGGTCTTTCTCTTGCTCTCTGTATCTCCCTCTGTCTCTCTCTTTGTCTCTGTGTCTCTGTCTGTTTCCCTCCTGTCTCTATCTCTGTATGTCTCTCTTGCTTTCCCTTGCCTTCTCTTTATCTCTAAGTCTCTCCCCCCTTCTCTCTTACTCCCCACCTCCTTACCACCTGCCATGCTTTCTGTCATGATAGTTATGAACCCACCCTCCTGAACTTTAGGCCCCTAATTCAATGCTTCCTTTAATGAGTTGTTGTGGTTATAGTGTCTCATCAGAGCAGTGGAAAAGTTACTAAGGCAGAGGTTAGTACCAGGGGTTAGTTGAGGAAGTGGTGCACTACTGTGTCAGGCCTGGCCCTATGGCTTTTAGAGAGCAAGATGGACCAGGAAATCACTTGAACACTGTAAGCAAGGATTAATAGGCAGCCTTAGCAGGAGCTTGGAAGACAATCATGCTGGGAGCACAGTGAGCTGAGGAAGAAGCCTGGTTAAGAGGTTTCAGAGAGGAGCAATATCATCAACTGGACAAAGATTATCCTTGTGATGTTTTGTCAAAGAACACGGCTGCTCTCCACCCTTGTCCTACAAAACTTCAAAAACGGAAAATGAAAATTAACTAACTTCATTGGTAGAGGAGATTTCAAGATAGCCTAATATTGACTCTGTTGGGTAGTTATTAGCGATCACTTTCATGCAGATCTACAAAGAAAAGGAGCAAGTATGGAGGTAAAAAGTAGAAAATATACAATTTGTGGGAGAAAGGGGCACCAGAGAATATAATGCTGAAGCCAAGTCTTATGCTCAAATTGATGAGGAGTGTAAAGAAAGGCCCGATATTAAAGGGATAAAGGGAGTGGTGTACTCAAGGTAAGACTTACACCCAGCTGATCCTGCAGTGTGTGAAAAGGCCTAAGAAATTATCTGTTCCTAAAGAGGAACAACAAAGAAAGCTCATGCAAATATAAATTCAAGGAGGGAGTATATTCTATGCCCTGCAGGCAGCATCAGCCATGTGTCTCTGGCTTTAGAGTTATGAGGAGAACAAGAGTGAGAAGGTTGTGGAATCTTCTTTGTTAGTTAAGGGAATCTGCTAAGGTCAGGCATGTCAGGGGTCTCTCTGCATGGAAGCCCGGAAAGGCCACTGTATGAGGCTTGAAGATGAAGCCTGGATTTTGTTGGAGACTCCAAGATATTGGAGATGCCAGAGCCATGGAATATCTTCAAGGGAGAGCTGCACACAGGCGGTAGGACCAAAGTGAGAGAGAAAACTGTTTCTGTCTTTAACGAATAGATGGGGTATTTGAGGAGCCTTATAATCCCTTTGACATGAGACTTTAACATGGGATTTAGAGTTTGCCCTTCTTGGTTTTGCTCTTGTTTTGATGCAGTATCTCTTCACTGTGGCCCTATTTTTCCCTTTTGTCATGGTAATGTATATGCTGTGCCATGGTATGTTGGAAGTATTTAATTTACTTTTTGCTCATGGTTTTACAGGAAGTTACAACTAAGAGACTACCTTGGGTCTCAGAAAAGACTTTGAACTTTAGATTTTGTGTGTGTGTGTGTGTGTGTGTGTGTGTGTGTGTGTGTGTGTTGAAACTGAAAGATTATTGGCGTGACTACAAGTCTACAGGGACTGGCAAATGGAGTGTGGTGGTTTGGATGAGATTGGCTTCCACAGGGCTCATGTATTTGAATGTTTGATCTCTAGGACTGTTTTGGAAAGGACAAAAATATATGACCTTGTTGGAGGAGGTATGTCACTGGGGTGGGCTTTGAAGGTTTCAAAGGAACATGACAGGCCTGCCACCACTGCTCTCTCTGCATGTGCTTGTAGATCAGAAGTAAGCCCTCAGCTACCACTCCAATTCAATGCCTGCCTGCTGCCTCCCTGCCTGCCTGCCTGCCTGCCTGCCTCCCTGCCTGCCTGCCTCCCTGCCTGCCTCCCTGCCTGCCTGCCTGCCTGCCTCCCACCCTGCCTGCCTGCCTGCCTCCCTGCCTGCCTGCCTCCCTGCCTCCCTGCCTCCCTGCCTGCCTCCCACCCTGCCTGCCTGCCTGCCTCCCTGCCTGCCTCCCTGCCTGCCTGCCTGCCTGCCTGCCTCCCTGCCTGCCTGCCTCCCTGCCTGCCTCCCTGCCTGCCTGCCTGCCTGCCTCCCTGCCTGCCTCCCTGCCTGCCTGCCTCCCTGCCTGCCTCCCTGAGTCCCTGCCTGCCTGCCTGCCTGCCTGCCTGCCTCCCTGCCTGCCTGCCTGCCTCCCTGCCTGCCTCCCTGCCTGCCTGCCTCCCTGCCTGCCTGCCTCCCTGCCTGCCTCCCTGCCTGCCTGCCTCCCTGCCTGCCTCCCTGCCTCCCTGCCTGCCTGCCTCCCTGCCTGCCTCCCTGCCTGCCTGCCTGCCTGCCTGCCTGCCTGCCATGTTCCACATCATGATGGTCATGGACTCTAAGCCTCTAGAACACGGAGCCCAATATTAAGTGTTTTGTTCCAGAAATTGCCTTGGTCATGGCGCCATGTCACAGCAATAAGAAAGTAACTAGGACAGGGTCTAATCTTTTTATCTGTGCTACAAGCTAACAAGTGTTTCCTGCAGAACATGAGAAGCCAAGGATGCTGTCGTTATACACGGTAACAGCAGCCACCGGGTAATGCTGCAGGGTCTCTGCCTCACAAATGCGCGTCAGAGGAACAGCATCTGAGTGCAGGGTCTTTTAAGGGTAGTAGCTTGTCTGGCGTCTGTCCAGGAGGGACTATGCATCTTAACTATCCTGGACACACCTGGCCTTTGCTCTGTAGAGAAATGATCTCTATCTTCCAAAACTCTTCTTATAAAGACACTCTCAGAAAGATCACTTAGAACAAAGACAGGTCCCTCTGATCCACAGGAATGCAAAAATATGAGAAAGCCATGAGAAAAAAAAATGTATCTCAAGGATAAAGGTTATTGGAAGCTCATGGGAAAGAGCAAATACTGTATCTTTAAGTGATTCCTGAAGAATTTCTGGAAGAGGAAACCATTAAAGGCCTCAAGTCCTTAGCATTTCCATTGTAATAATATAATATAATAAATGTATATGATTATTAAACATATAATATAATAAATGTATATGATTATTAAACATATAATATAATAAGTGTATATGATTATTAAACAGGGGTGGTGATGGCTTTTAAAAAATCTTTTCGGAATCATGTCTAATATCACAATGAAATCCCTGGTGATTCCACAGAAAAGCAGCCTGTACTAGCAAGGAAATCGGAGTTAAGGGAGAGAGTACCAGGGTCCAGATAAGAACTGAGGGTTTCATTTGCAAGAGATGGGTCAGTGGGATAAGTACTTGACTCACAAGATCTGAGTTTGGATCCTCTGCAGCCATTTAAAGCGGAGTATGGCAGTGTGTGTCTGCAAACTCAGCACTGGGAACAGGACTATGGAGACAGAAGGAAACCTGAAGCTTGCTAGCCAGTCGGCCCAGCAGAAAACTTCAAACTCCATGTTCAGTGAGAGATTGTATCGCAAAGGAAAAAGGCAGATAGTAACTGAGGACGACACGCAACGTTTTCCTCTGGCCTCTGGAAGTGCACAGATGTACACACACATACACACACACACACACACACACACACACACATACTGTTAATACTAGCACACAAAGGAATAGGCTGACTTAAGAAATAAGAATTGATCATTTGAAAGGAGGAAGCAGAGGTGGGGATCAATAGTTCAAGGTGAGTTCTAGACCACCAAAGGCTTCATAACAAAGAAAGAAAAAGAAGGGTTAGAAAACCCGTGTAGGCTGGCCTAGGGATGGAAAACCCGTGTAAGATGGCCTAGGGTTGGAAAACCTGTGTAGGATGGCCTAGGGTTGGAAAACCTGTGTAGGATGGCCTAGGGATGGAAAACCCATGTAGGATGGCCTAGAGTTGGAAAACCCACGTAGGCTGGCCTAGCACAGACTAGTGACCCAGGATAACAGTGAGGTTGTGAGGAAATGGGAACGTGAGCCAGAGTTAGTGGCTCAGTCAATGGCCTTGGAGTTGCTCCAGATATAGCCAAAATCTTTGGGTTCTCTTCCAAATAAAGTTAATTGGTGATTTTCCCTTAAAATATTTATATCCCAGGTTTAAATACAGGAGAATTTTTTAAAGAAGTTTTTTTTGGGGGGAGGTAGTCTCTATTTACATTTCTAATGTTAGCCCCTTCCTTTCCCCCTCCTATCTCCCCTCCCCCTCCCCTTTTTTCCACGAAGATACTCCCTCTCTCAACCACCCTCTGCACCTCAGTGCCTTGGTATTCCCCTACACTGGGAAAATGAGCCTTCACTGGACCAACAGCCTCTTCTCCCAGTGATGCCAGACAATGCTGTCCTCTGTTACATATGCAAATTTATATTCCATGCAACAAGCGTTATTCAAAGGGAAGGCATACTCGTTTCTTGGATACACAGCAGGCCATGCCCATGGATAAATACACCACACTCCATGATATACAAATAAGCACCGAGGAAAAGCCAAGGGGGTCTCTCCCACCTTCCTGTCCATCAAATGCCCAAGTTCCTCCATCATGACGTAACCCCATGCCCCACACCTGGGATTAAAAGAGAAACATATATTTATAATATTTCTGTACTTTTCAATAAAACATAAATTCAAGATCTAAAAATGGGTCTTGAGCCAGACTGCACAAACGGTTATCTAGGGGAGATACCCTGGTATCTGAGCTCTAACTTTAGACCAATTAAGTGTCATGCCTGGGAAGGCCAGAACATCTGTGGAGTTTTGAAAATACCCAAGTAATTCTGATGGCCAGTGAGTAGATACACAGGAATTTAAAACATGCCGAGGACCCAGAAGATTAAGATGAAGACTAACCGACTCCAGGACTAGTCTCCAAGTCATAGTTCAAGAGTGTGTTTAAATGTGGATTTTGCATAAGGAGTAGAACTAGGGAAGTTCCAAGGGAACAAAGCCCAGGGTCAGGGATCAGGTGAGCAGAGAAGCCTGAGCCACAACACAGGCTCCCTGCTTCCTAAGCCCCTCCCACTTCCATGAGGCACCCAGAAGGAATCTGTTCACTGTAGTCACTAATTTAAAATTCAAATCAGGCAAAGGCATGACACAATCTTATTAACCAATGGACATGCTAAGTGCTCTTTTATTTTCCTATTCCTACTAAAGTTTACACTAATTCATATATATCCAAACTATGAGAAAAGGTTGCTTGTTTCTTCTGCTTACTACACCCATACCTAAGAGATTAGAAATACACATATGACAAAAGCAATAACTCAGAGAGGTCAGCCTGACCTGGTGGGGACAGAGATACTCACAGCAATGAGGTTGAGAAAACAAGGCTCTTTGCTATCCTATAACTAAGTCCTTCATCCCACAGCAACAAACTCTGAGAGTCACAGGAGACGAGTAGCTTGATCAATCTCTTGTCCCTATCAGCAAGGCCATGACGACACAACAGGTGTCAGATGCCTGAATGATCTTCTCTTTGTTGATTCTGGTGCTTCTGTGGATTTTGTGAGTTTCACAAACCATGTCAGCATTCATTGCATCGCTGTCTCCAGAACAGGGTTGGAGGATAGCCAGAAAGGCTGCTGCCTACCACGGCATCTCTGCATTTGCAATCTTTTAAAGCTGGATAGGGCAAACAAGCAATGACTTATCCACCTAGATGTGCCTGGACCACCCAACAGGGCCAGGCCAGCTGACACAGCTGCAAAGATCACATGCTACAGTTCCTACTTCAAAGCCAGAGAAACAGGAGGTATCTTGGGTCCACGTGCTGCATGGACCCAGCAGTGTTGAGTATGCATACACATGTTCCCAGGAGAAAAGATACATCGAACTTGTGGCTGATAAGATACGCCCACTTCTCAAGCCTATCCTTGGAGTCCTTGAGGACACTGCCCCAGATATCCTGCATATCAGATATTTATATTACAATTCCTAACAGTAGCAAAATTACAGTTATGGAGCAGCAGTGAAATAACCTCATGGGTGGAGGTCACCACAAATGAGGAGCTATTATATTAAAGGGTCACGGTGTTAGGAAGGTTGAGAACCACTGCTCATGAGGTGAGTCGTCCATATGTGGTTCTCTGGAGTCCTTGGACATTCAAGTTCTTTCTATAGCATGACTGTACATACGAGGGTCCGATTTTAAAATACCCCTGATGCAAGGTGTTCGCCTGAACAGAAAACACGACATACAGATTTCACTGAGGAGAAAGAAGCCAGGGATAGAAAAGCAGCTGGGAAAGAAGCAACTTACATGGCGGTGGCTACCAACCCTTCTGAAGGCACTGATCCTATTGAGAAGATTCCTGCTTACTTCCCTAAGGTCACATTTCCAAATGCTATTACCACAAAGAGTAGATTTTCTCCCTGTGTTATTTTATAGAGAGATAAACATTCAATTATTTCCTAGTAATTACTTCTCTTTAAGAAAGGCAGTGCCTTATGTCTACCTCAATACTATGGCAGCAAATCTCTTTCATGGATTCTTTCCTTAGTAAACAGTTACTGGTGACCCACAATGTGCCAGGTACTAAAGCCAAACTCTCAAAGTGTCCATAGCCCTACTTACTAACATGAGATTTGCTAAGACTTTGATGGTTTGTCTCATTCCACTGAATCTGGAGAAGCAGCTGACAAGCAGTTTTCATCATTGTCCCCGGAAATTCCTTAGCTCTTGGCCTTCACAGGTAACAACGTTTTGTTCTACTTGAAACCATGCTTTAAGCCAGATGACCTGTGGTCCCCAGAAGGTCCCCCAGGAAACAAAGGAACATGGAATCCTCATGGATGGCATTGCTCTTGGGCATGTATTTTCCCTAGCAAGTCACTCATTCCGTTTAAAAATTTTCCTAACAACTTACATTTGATCTTTCCTATCATTGATGTCACTGAAAAGATTGCATGATATCTTTTTTAAATAAACAAACGCTACACTGGAAAGTAGGCAAGGAGAGAAGTCAAAAATAAATGGAGCTATAAATAATCAGGAACTATAAGTTTCCAGGAAAATCTGTGTTTTATAAATGGCTGTGCTGGAGCCACTCATGTGGACACAGCAGGTATGTCACAGTAGTGACACCTCTCAGACACCCACAGTCCCCTCTAGCACTGCAAGCTCACAAGATAAACTTTGAAATTCCCCTCTGTTCTCACAGAACCTCAGACTGAAAGCAAGCCCCTACCACGACACTCTAGACTGTGTGTCGTTTTCTGATATTCTCCTCTATTCACTACTCTAAGATGCCCTCCAGCCTGCTGCCCTGAGACTCAGATCTGACATTCCGCTTGCCTATCCCTAGCTCTTAGCTAGGATTCTGGAAAATGGTGCTGATACCATTTTTGATATGTGGTGAAAGGATCCTACCAAATTTGCTTCCAGGGGCTTTTTTTTTTTTATTGTTTCAAGAAAATATCACTTTAAAAAAATACTCTTCAGCAGAATGATAGTTGAGCCTGAAATATGTTTTGGGAGAATTATTTTGGAGAGAAATGTATTTTATTCAACATCATTCTACTGGAACAATCCAAAACAATTAGACTTCATTGTGTCAAGCCATTTATTTTTATACAGTTTTAAAACAGTAATATTAGAAAGCTAATATAATCAAAGGTCAAGTATGAGTAGACACATTCACTTTAAAAGCTCTATGCACTAGAAACCACCTGTTATAGAAATATAAATTGATACAATGGGTTTTAAAACAATTAGCATTTTATTGTAAGGCTATTATATACCTTATAAAATTATTGTTTTTATTCTATATGTTTACCTAAAATAACTGAAAACAGTAGAAAGATGGCTCGGTTGGTAAAGTATGCAAAATCATGAGGACCTGAGTTCAGATTCCCGGCACGCACATAAAAAGCCTGGAGTGGCAGCACACAGCCTAGACCTAGAAGTAGAGGCAGGAAGAACAGTAACACTTTCTACCCAGCCAGTCTAGCCAAATTAGTTTGTTCCAGGTTAAGAGAAAGACTGTTAGTTAGAAAACAATTGATGAAGACACCTGACATTGACTTCTGGCCTACACACACACACACACACACACACACACACACACACACACACACAAACATTATTCATAATAGACAAATTCTAGAAGCTATTGTATTGTCCATCTAATAGACAGACACAGACCACACATACAATGGATAACACTTATAGAAAGAACAATCTGCTGGTAACATATGACATAGTTGCCTTTCAAAGGCCTTCTGTCAAGACACAAAGGGATGGATGCTACGTTTGATTTTATTTTTTGCCACCTTGGCACTAGCAAGATGGCAGAGGAAGAAATCAAAAGAGGAATGTGAGAGAAAACATGGCAACGAAGACGATGAAAACTTAGGACATGATGCACGTGCCCCATATCATAATTATGGGGTACTTACAAGACTGTGTACATTAAATAAACTTCATCCTATGCTATAGTAATTCTTCTTGGACAGTATTAATGTTTGCGCTCTTCTGAACCTGGGGTATACTCCTCTCTTCCACGGTCACGATGCCCATGGTTCTCAGGCCTATGACTGGGGCTGAGAATTACAGTGTTGGCTCCTGTGGTTCTAGTACCTTTGAAATTGGGCTGAGCCCAACCACCCGCCTTCCTCATTCTCCAATTTTCACATGATATATATCGGATTCGGCTTCTGTAACGGTGTGAACAAATTCCCCTAAAAAGGTTCCTCAGGGGGGAAAAAAAGAACTGGAAATAGATCTACCACATGATCCAGCCAGGCCACTTCTGACATATAGCCAAAGACTCAGAGAACATACTCAAAGACTCATACACATCCACTGCTGCTCTTCTCTTAGCAGCGAAGAACTGAAAAGACCTAGACATGACTGATGAGCGAATAATAAAAAAGTATAGTACATTTACACAATGGAATATTGCTTAGTTATTAACAAAGCATGAAATTACTAAATTCTCCCGTAAGCAACTTGCCTTTTTGAATTTTTATGAAATTTGAAGATTCTTCCCAAATACATCCATCAATATCAGTTTTACAACTTGAATCTGTTTCTAAAGATTTGTTTCCTTTTTATTCATATGTATGTGTGTTCACACGAGGGTACCAGAAAAGGTCAAAAGCCAACATCTATCCTCTCATACTGCAATTACAGGTAGGTTGTGATCTACCTGGCTTGGGTCCAGAGCACTGAACCTGGGTGGTCTGCAAGAACAATAGGCTCTTTTAACCTCCGGGCAATCTCTGCAACCTAACAAATTCTTTTCTTTTCATGGCTGGTCCTTGGAACTCAGCTTTCTGTGTGTGTTTTGCAGTGATCTACAGTTTAAGAAGCACCATAACGATGCATACACTCTGTGATGGTTTGAATTACAATGGCCCTCGTGGGTCCCTAAGAAGTGTCAGTATTAGGAGGCAGGTTCTTGTTGGAGTAGGCTCGGCCTTAATGGAGGAAGTGTGTCACTGGGGGGTGGACTGAGAGGTTTCACTTTTGCTGCCCTTAGATCAAGACATAGAACTCTCAGCTCCTTCTCCAGCACCATGTTTGTCTGCATGCCATCTTTCTTCCCACCATGTTGATAATGAACTAAACCTATGAAACTGTAAGCCAACCCCCAATTAAATGTTTTCCTTTATAAGAATTGCCTTGGCCATGGTGTCTCTCCACATTCTATTTTAGTAGATATTTCTTGCCGACCAGTTTTACGTGACTGACCTGAAAAAACTTAGATAAGATTAATGGTCTGTTATCTTATCATAAAGCACCCTAAATAACTTCTCATGACCAACATTTTCCCAGAGGGAGAAGGGAGTAACCGCAGATTTCCACTGTGATTGTCATGTAATAACACACAAATGCAGCAAAGAGCGTTCCTACTTCATTTCCTGAAACAGACACAGTTTTGAGAACTGAATTTAAAACTGGGTCACAGGGGAACAAATTAGTCTCTAAACAACCATAAAGATGAGTGAACCCAGCAGCCAATACTCTTCAGGAAAGGGTTTGCCTACCTATGCTATGGGAATTGTAACCAAAAATAAAATCTTCCAAGTGGTCCCTTATCTATTAATAAAAGTTAATAAAAATATCTCTATTTCCTGGTCATCAACAGTCTAAAATCAGTGACTCAAATTCCAGTCTATCTCTCTTACACAGACCATATCATTACTCACACAGAGGTTCCAGTATAGCCCATGAGAAATCTCTCTCATCACAATCTCTGCTTTTTAATTCCTTTCTTTTGTTCAAGAACAGCAGCAAGGTTTTTGGTGAACTTGTCAGCTGAATCAATTTTTGTTGTTGTTATTTGGTTTTTGGTTATTTGTTTTACTTTTCCTATTTTAGGCATTATAATAAAATTACATCTCTCTCTTTTCTCTCTCCAAACCCTCCTTTCTCTTTTTAAAATTCATGGCTTCTTTTATTTTTAATTGTTATTGAATGCACAGTCATATATTCTTAAGAATAACCTGTTTAGTTATTATATAGAATGTATAATTAGTATATATTAGTAGATAATTAGTATAATTTTACTTGTACATTTCCATGGCTAATCATTGGGATTGGCTACTCAGTTGGTGTGTCTTTCCCTGGGGAAAAGTAATTTCTTCATTCTCAACATTCCTTAGTTGCCTGTAGTTCTTTGTGCATGGATGAGGCCTGTGGTCTTTCCCCATCCACTCTGGCATGTCTATCAGTGTCAGGTTCCATGTTAGCAACAGTTTATGTGTATAGCTTCTGACATTCCTAGAAGATGAAATCTCATAGAAAACTCTCTTTGTTCTGGCTCTTAGAGTCTTTCCCTGTGGAAAAAGGACATATGGCTCTCTATTGACATATTCCTGTGGTGACCATCAGCATATATCTAAGTTCATGCAAGCCACCAGGCTCTGCTAGTCCCTACTCACAAGAAAATACCCAGAGGACATTCTAGGTTCCCACTCGTCTCCTGCCCTCCTTGCCTGAGATTCCCCATTCTCTGATTCTCCCTGCCCCTAATCCCTCTCTTGCTATTCCTGATTCTCTAGCCCTGGCTGTGTCCAGTCTGTTTCTCTTTCTATCCACTCTGGACTCTTCCAGATGCCTTTCTTACTTATAGTTAACACCCCCAACCCCACCCCCAGCCCCCAACTTATGGAGTGGTCATGTCAGTAGTTTCTCTACTCCATGCCTTTCATACAACAAACATCTGCAGCTCCGGTTCCAGTGGATCCCGAATCCTCTTCTGGCCTCTTGAGGATTGCGCACATACATGGTGAAGGACATACATGCATGCAAAGCACCCATACATATAAAAATACTTGTAAAACCAGGCAAGAACCTTAACAATAAACATTTTCCAGAAGATACACACATCAAACAGCTACACTAAAAAGTGCTTGGCAACACTAACCATAAAACTGTAAGGTGTCTTGTGCATGTTAGGATGATTGTTATAAAATATAATGAGAGGTCTGTGTTGGCAAAGAAGAAAGGGGAGACTGTTGTGGTGATGTGAAGTAATATGGCCATCATAATTTTGTTCTAGGACACCTACCAAGAACATTTCCCAAGATGCCTGAATAACTCATATAGAATCTTTACCACCCGTGGGATGCCAGGAAGCAGCCTCTACCTCCAATTTAATCAAGTTTCTAAAGGCAAAATCTGCAACTGTGACTCAGGCAGAAGGGTGGCAGCTCCGGACACCTGCGGTAAACAAGTGTAGTTTAGAGGCAGAGAGATAGCCGTGAAGTGGCTCGGCAGTTCTCATAACCTTGTATAGGAATTTATAGCTGCTCCAGAGACCAGTTGGCTCTAGGAGTTTATGGGTGGTGCATGTAACCAGAGATGAATTTGCCCAAGAGAGTTTTAGCAATTAATTTATCCTTGGGAATCATAAGATGGCATAATTGTACCTCAGTAGCCCACTGTGTGCCTCACTGGTTCTAAGAAAATGAGTTGGATCATAGTCTGGGACATTTAATTGTAGGGCCCCTGGTATCTATAGTGCCTTTTTCTATTGATTGGCCAGGGAGTTTTAAATGGGGTAGACACTGACATCCACAAATGAGCTTTAGGATGCCTAAAACAGCAAGACAGAGGAAACTAAACACCCTCTAACCATGAAGGAAGCCATTCAATCAGATCCACACCATCTTGAGTAGTCCTTTTCTGTTTTATAATCTCTGATTTTTGTATTGGTTCTTTTGTTTATTTATATTTCAAATTTTATGTTATTCCCCCTTCCGGGTTTCCCCTCCAAAAAATCCCATTCCATCCCCCTCACCCGATCATTGCAATTCTTATTAAGTACTTGTGATACTGGAGGAGCCTGGAGGCCATCATGAGCCTTTGTATGCCTTTAGGCAGTATAGGAAGCTCTGCCGGTCCCTTCGGCCAGAGATAAAGGAGGCAACTCCTTTTGGTAGAGAGTCAACAGTTAGCTTTGGACATCACCTGTTACCCTTTTGTTAATAATAAAGAGTAATGTAACTTTTCTGTAACTGCTTCTCAGCTGAATTGAGGACTTCAACATTTGGAATGCTAGCTAAAGGCCAGAAAGACATTCAAAGCAATGGTGGGGCATTTTTTAGTAGCCTCTGGTTTGCTGACCCAGCCTGGAGAGACTGGGAGCAGTCATACTGGCTGAACTGGTTTAGGTCAGCTTTGCTGATTCTCCAAGGACCACCTGGAGCTGGCTGCCCTGGAGGGGGTAGTTTGGGAGCAGTTTGCTGACCACAGCATTGATCCTGGGTGCTGTCTGTCAGCTTAGTGAGATCTGCTGGGACAGATACAGGCTAGGAACAGAAAGTAAAGTCAAGGAGCATAGGGAAAATCCTTACACTTGAAACCTTCAGGCCCATGGTCCTGAGGGAAGGAAAGAGCCCACCCTTAAGGATAGGCAATAACCCAGATTCAAGCTACTGACTGACAGGAACCTGGAGTCTCTTGACCTGTGTCTATGATAACAATACTCAGTGCTTTACCAAGGCTAGATGTATGGCTTATGAGAACTCCGTTGATTAATACATGCAAACTCTGGACTTTTGAAGTCTTAGCACAATGTATCACCTTAATGTCTCATTTTTCACATACCTTAAGTCATTTCCTTAGACTCTCATAACTTACATGTATACACCTTAAGCGACCTCTCTAGAACCTTGCAACTTAAATAAACTATAAGCCTCCCCCCCCCACCCCCATCCAGTTGTTGGCTATGAAACAGAGATGGCCGATTACTGGGAACAAGTTCTTTAACTAAAGGATAGTTTTGTGAGTTTCTTTTGTTGTGAAGCCTGTGGGCAAAGTCTGTCTTTCACAGCAGGAGAGCAAGTTGCTCCAGGAAAAAGCAAGGCCTGATTTTTACAAAGGGTGCGGCCTTGTTGGAGGAAGGTATCACTGGGCTTTGAGATTTCAAAAACCCGAGCCAGGTCCAATGGATCTCCTTCTGCTGCCCCTAGGATCTCCTTCTCCAGTACTATGTCTGCCAGCATGCCACCATGCTTCTTACCATGTTTACGACAGACTAGCCCTCTGACACTGTAAGCAAGCCCAAATTGCTTTCTTTTCATAAGAGTTTCCGTGGCCGGGGTGTCTTTTCACAGCAGTCGAACACTAGGACACTGTCACTCAAGGAGAAAACAGCAGCTTCAGCATCAAGTGGAAGGGGGTGGTAGACACAGCAACCAGTTTCATTTTGTTCCACCGATAAAACACTAATGCAGATTGTTCTGAGTCCTGGTGCTGTTTTCAGTTCTATTTTTCCTTCTGAGGGTTTTTGTGACAGGGTGCTAGCAGGCATTCTGAAACAATTGGTATGGTGGTGGTTTTCTTTGATGGGTTATAAGCTCACTTCGGGTTTTTTTTTTGTTTGTTTGTTTGTTTGTTTTTTTGTTTTTTAACTTTTAAATTGGAAGCAGATTTTGTAACAACCCAACATTAACCCTTAAGTCCCATAAGCAGAGATCAGAACCAAGGAGACCATAGTTAGTGGAGGTCACAAGTGTTGTGCTTTGTCCAGTATTGGACACAAAAGGGACACCCTTGACACACCAGTCAAGTCCTGTAGGGCAGTGTCAAGAAGGCTGCATCTGCAAGCCGGAGAAAGAACTCTCACTAGGACCTAAATGGGCTGCTACCTCAAGATGGGACAGTCCTGCCTCCAGAATTGTGAGGAATAACCTGTCAAATGTAGATCTCAGTGTATGGTATCCTGCTACCAGACTGGGCTTGCCAGGCACGGGCTAAAAAACTCGGAAGTGCAAGTTATCAAACACATCTGTGATGCAGAAAAGGCAGCGGCAGATGATGGTCAGTGAGAAATGGGACATCCTGAAAACACCCCCATGCTCACAGAAAAGTAGAGTGCTGGTGGAGCATCATCTTCCTGATGAACTCCAGGACCGAGTGCCTAAAACCAAGTGTCTTGCTCCAGGCACACCTGCCTTCCTAACACTTTTTGGAGACAGAGTATTTTTTACACAAACATAAATCTTTGTGGCAACCCTGATAGAAAGTCTATCAGCACTGTGCTCTTGTGATGTATCTGTGTCCTGTGAATCTTGGTAGTTTTCACTGTATTTCAGATACTTTTAAAGTGATCTGGAGCTGATGATCTTTCATGTCACTATAGCAAGTTGGGGTGGGATGATTAATGAACCTAGTCTATACAAAATAGAGAGCTTAACCAATAAATACATTCAAACTGCGCCACTAAATGAAATGGCCATTTTACCATTTTCCTCACTCTCCCTAAGACTACTTCCTGTGATGTAAGGATATTGAAATGATATCAATAACTCTACCATGGCTTCATAAATGTTGAGAGAACTAACTAGTCACAAGACACTCAAGAGCCAGAAAGGCTTTGGCCTAGTGTGTCAGAACTCCAGACAGGCGAACAGCCAGGCTATTTGACCAAAAAGTTAGCCATTCTGTGAATACAAAGCAAAGCTTCTGGAAGGAGATCTGAAGTACTACTCCAGTGAGCATGACTGGCAGACAAATAGTCTTATTGCTGATATAAAGCTTCAGTGGCCAGGATGTCCTGCTGTGTCATACCATCCCCGCCGTAATGGACTGACATCTGATCCTGTAGAAGAAGAAAATATCTGGAAAGCCCCAACTTGGCTCCTGAGGCTTAAGAAAAAGAAACACCTCCATAACATAAGCTTGTAAGAGAAGGCTATAAACACTGTTGCATTATCCAAAGCAAGCTGTCTAGACACTTCAGTCAAAATAACTGATGAGTGCAGCCACACTGAATAAGACTTTAGGACGCCACCAGGAGCTTCCGCGCTAACAAGAAGTCATAGATCCCAAGGACAGGCTGACTTTGCTGCAATTAAGGCACTTGGTCACTGAAGAGCTGAAAGATGAGCAACAAAATCATGTTGTTGGTCTAGGTTTGGGCTTGATGGGGTGCTTTTTGAGACAAAGCTTTGCTATGTGGCCCAGAATACATGATGTACAGACTAGGCTGGCCTTGAAGGGTCACCCGGCTCCACCTCTGAGTTATAGAGTTGCAAGCATGGACCCCTGCACTGGGATCATTGCTGTTGGTGTCATGCCTGCTAACATAGCATCTACTCTGCAAACAGAGACTTATATAGTTTTTATTACCAAGCCTTCATTTAATTTTCAATCCCCTGGCCCCCAGTTTCTTTATCTCTTCTCGAATACTTAAAATAGCAGATTCTGCATTTAAATGATGCATTTCTTTCTAAATCTGGTTTAGTTTAACGTGATTGCATCCATTTTCTTACAAATGACACATTGTTCTTTTCTTCACTGAAAACATAGTTGTGTATTTGCTACATTTCTTTATCTGCCCACCTATCTGGAGGTATCTAGGCTAGTTCCCTAATGGAGCTATTGTGAATAGCTCCAACAAACAAGGGTAGGCAGGTATCTCAAGAACCTTAGATTCCTTCAGGTATACACACTCAGGAGTGGTCTGCATCACATGGTGGGTTTTTCTGTTTTAATATTTTCTTTATTTATACTTCAAATGTCATCCCCTCTGAAAACCCTCTATCCCATCACCACTTCCCCTGCTCCCCTCCCCACCCATCCCTCCCTCCCACTTCACCGCCCTAGCATTCCCCTACACTGGGGCATTGAGCCCTCACAGGACTAAGGGCCTCTCCTTTCACTGATGCCGGACAATGCTATCCTCTACATATGTGGCTGGACCCATGCCCCCCACTGTGTACTCTTTAGTTGGTAGTTTAGTTCCTGGGAGCTCTAGAGGGTCTGGTTGGTTGATATTGATGTTCTTCTTCCTGTGGGGTTGCATTTGTTTTAGGATTTTTGTTGTTTTGAGAAATGTCCAGTGATTTCTGCAGTGGCTTTACTGTTTGTTCATTGTTCAGCTAAATCCTTGACTGCATCTTTTCTCTCCATGACAGCCACTGAAAGGGAATCTCAATGCCATCTTACTTTTTCCATGATAGCTAAGGATGTTGATAAATTCTCACTTATCGAGCTACCTTGTTTTTGGTTTTATTGCTTGTTTTTGAGACAGTCTCACTAGATTCTTGGGGTCACTAAATAGGTTCGGCTGTCTGACCAGAACATTGTCATGACCCCCCCCCTTTTTTTTGACTTGGGTACCAGGAATAACACACAGGACTTCATATTCAAATGGCAAGCATTACACCTTCTGAGCCATCTCCCCAGCCCCTCTACACATACCTTTTGTCCACTTGTACTCTGAGGATTGTGCATTCAATGCATTTGCTGTTTTAATTGGATTATGGAGGGTTGGTGTTTGTTGTTATATATTCCCCTTGGTCCTTCATTCAGTTGTCTCCTTTCCTGGACAACTTTCAATTTTGTGTGAGACCATTCATCAGCTCTTGCTGTTATCCTGGCTCCTAGAACCCTCTCAGCCTGTGCAAGTCTTTCTCTTATGTGATCCTCTGGCAATGTCAAAGCTTCAGGTCTTAGTCTTTGCTCCATTTTGAGTACACTTTGTGTACGGTGGAAGACATGTGGCTTCATTCTTCCACATATGGATATCCATTTTTCACAGCATCCTTTGTTGTGAAGTCTGTCTTTTCCCCTATATGTTTCCATGTGGTACCATGCTGTACTGGCTGGTTTTGTGTGTCAACTTGACACAGGCTGGAATTATCAGAGAAAGGAGCCTCAGTTGAGGAAATGCCTCCAAGAGATCCAGCTGTAAGGCATTTTCTCAATTCGTGATCAAGGGGGGGAGGGTCCATTGTGGGTGGTGCCATTCCTGGCTGGTAGTCTTGGGTTTTATAAAAAAGGAAGCTGAGCAAGGCAGGGGAAGTAAGCCAGTAAGTAACATCCCTCCATGGCCTCTGCATCAGCTCCTGCTTCCTGAGCTGCTTGATTGAGGTTTAGTCCTGACTTCCTTTGGTGATGATCAGTAATGTGGAAGTGTAAGCTGAGTAAACCCTTTCCTCCCCAACTTGCTTCTTGGTCATGATGCTTGTGCAGGAATAGAAACCCTAAGACACATGTCGTTCATGTTACTATGGTGACATACATTGTAGCACTGAGTATTAACTCTCTTTAGCACTTTTTAAGACTTTTTGACTGTACATGGTACCACATACCACATGTGAACATGGTGCCAAGGGCCTGAAGAGTATATCAGGCCCCTTGGTGTTAGGTTGAGAGCTGCCATGTGGGTGTTGGGAAAGGAACCTGGATCTTCTGGAAAAGCAGCTGGTGTTCTTAACCACTGAGCTCTCCCAAGTCCCCCAGCATTGCTCCTTTGCCTCAAAACTACTCAAGTCATTTGGAGTCTAACAAAAAAAAATTGTTTTGAAACTTAATGTATGTGCACGTGAGCACACACATGCCATAGTACCTCACATACATGTGTGGAGGTCAGATGACAGCCTTCAGGGTCAGTTTTCTTTCCACCCTGGGATCCAGGGATTAAACTCATTAATTTTGCTTAGCACATACTTTCCCCTCCTGACCCATATTATCAGATCTCCCAACATTCTACCTTTAAAAAATATTCACTTGTGTGTATAAATGGGGGACTCATGTGTGCCATGGCATGCATGTAGAAGTTGGTTCTCTCCTTCCACCACGTGAGTTCCAGGAATTGAAGTCAGACCGTTGGGTTTGCATGGGACATGCCTTTCTTTACCTCTGAGCCTTATCACTTGATTATTTTGAATTGAGGTATGCACACTGCTTTCTTAATATGCTACTGGACAACAAATATACTAGTTTAGTGTAAACATAACATAGAAACAGAAAAAGAAAACACCTGTGTAACACTTTCCATTGTGACAGTTATTTTGGTGGACTGGAATGTAATCCAGAAGTCTGGAAGACATGCCTTCCACAATATGTATTAGCTATTTGGTAAGTATTCTGAAGAAGTCCAGTTCATTTTTTCTCTGTGGATTTAATCATCTACAAAAACTACTACTACTATAATTTAAAAAGCTTGATTTAGAAATGAAATACCACAAATTGACTATTAGTCATCGATACAGCTAAAGTTTTGGGAAAAAAAAATCATAGGGATCTTTTATAACTTGATAAACTAATATTCAACTTTTTCTTTAGTCTTATAAGAATTTTGTTAGTTGCTGTCCAGACTTAACTAAACCCATTCTGATGGGCACAAGGGTGTGACATCCATGAGTACGGGGCAAAAGGTCTCATTACTACAGAACAGGTCAGGTAGCTCACCACAAACTGACTTCCCAAACAGAGGCTGTCAGGAAAGGGTGTTATGGGAAAAGCATGCCAATGATCAGACCGGCTTTTTGCTTTTATTTTCCCCCAGACAAGGTCTTGCTTTGGAGCTTTGGCTCTCTTGGATCTCTGTAGACCAGGCTGACCTGGAACTCAGAGATCTGTCTCCCAGTGTTAAGATTAAAGGGATGTATCGCCACTCTGGCCATAGGATGGCTCTAATGACATTAATGGGATAAATTCCCTAGAGAAAGATAAGGTAAAGTCAAAGGTCAAAGGTTTGATCCCTAGCTAGTAGACCCAGTCACTGCTTATATTTCAATATTAATGACATGCTTTTAATAGCAGGTCAATACTCAAGTTCAGTTTTACACGTGTGTGTATTTTGCACTGAGCGTGCAAGTCTGAGTTTCACTTAGGCTTTGAAATGACCGTTTTAGGGCTCGAGAGATGCTCAGAAGTTACGGGTATGTGCTGCTCAGGTTAAGGCATTTCACTCATGGCCGGTCTGCTGCCTGGAGAGCCAGCTCCAGCCGTTCCCAGCAGCCCGACTGCACTCCAGTGAGACATTCCGGCTCATACACAATTAAAAATAACTTACATTTTTAAAAAGATACTATTTCAGTAGGCATTTCTCTACCTTCCAAGCAATCTAAATGTAAATATTTTAAGATTTCTAATCTACCAGGAATTAGAAAATGCCTGAGTTTTGACTGGCTTTCTTCAAGAAATGAATCCTGCAAAAAAAAAATCTCTGATTTTGTAGAAGCTGTTTATTTTTAAGATAAGGAGTTGCAGGGCTGGAAAGATGTCTGAGTAGTTAAGAGCACATACTGATCTTACAGAGAGTCAGTTTGATTCCCAGCACCCACAGTGCAGAGCTCAGTCACCAGGTAACATCAGCTCCAAGATGCCTCTGGCATCAGCGGAGACCTGCACTCATCTATGCACTGGAAAATGAATGCACATGCGCACGCGCACGCGCACACACACGCACACACACACACACACACACACACACACACACACACACACACACGTGTGTGTGTGTGCATATGCTTCAAAATTAAATCTTATTTCTTTAATAAGATCTTATTGCTTTAAAATACAGATTCAGTAGAGGCCATCAAAGCAGAATCATAGCCAGACAGATGTCCAAAAATCAGAAACAATATTAAACTGCAATCAAACATAACCAGTGATGTAACATTTAAAGATATGTAGACTTCAGTGGAGAAACTAACTGGCAATGTTCTAGGACCTGTTTTCCTTCATTCCTTAGCTAGGTGCATAGTAAACACAGAGCTTCAGACTAAAACAGATCTAGTATGAACTTCAGTTCTAATGTAACTGCACTGCTTCATTTGTTTCAGCTTTCTGCTCTTTTGTAAAGATTTATTCATTTTCTGTAAATGAATGCTGTAGCTGTCTTCAGACCCACCAGCAGAGGGCACCAGATCCCATTACAGATGGCTGGGAGCCACCATGTGGTTGCTGGGAATTGAACTCAGGACCTCTGGAAGAGCAGTCAGTGCTCTTAACTGCTGAGCCATCTCTTCAGCCCCTCAGCATCTATATCTTGCTAATAGTTGTAATAACTGTGTGTTGAGAGTATTTGGTACATTTAGTTACATTGAGACTGTAGTTACCAAGTAACAAGCATTAATTAGGAAACCAGAAAAGACCTTTATAGAACTGCTTGTGGGGGCATGGGCATTTGCTGGTAAGTTACTAGGGAAGAGGTAACAATCTCTGCTTTCTCAATCTCCTGTGTGTCAATAGCAGCTGTCTCTGCAATCCAGCCATGATAAGCAATCTTTCTGTTCATGGATTTTTTTTTTTTTTTTAAAGCTGTCTTTTCCACTCTCCAATGTCGCCACTGAAGGACCTTTTCTAGGCTCTACCTCACTACTTCTAAGAGATCACCCTCTGGACCTCAAGTTCTCACAAGAGGAAATGATCTTCACGAATTGGACAATAAAGTCACAAAGCTTAGTGGCCCATTTCCAAGCCTAGAATAGTACTTTTTCAAAAGTAGTAGATGTTCAGTAACTGGTGCTGGGAAGACCTGCCTTTGTCCAAACCTGGCTACTTTCACCCCACATCCATCATCTAGTACAATTTGCTGCAGAAAGCACCTTGACAAGCTGTTCTCTCACTGACAGTCTACTTCAACAGTGTCATGTTCTCTAAAGCAGAGAACCCCGCAATAACTCCCTCCTTGTAAGACTGCAAGGCCCACCTTGATAGACGTCTTACCTGCAGCACCTGCACCTCCCTTTTCTTTGAACAGGACCAGAAATCTCAGGCATTTGCTCTGAGTAGTTCCTTATTCCTGAAATGCCTTTCTCCTTATACCTTGGCTACAGGTGTAGATTCACCTTTTTTGATTCTCAATCCCCTACCAACTCTCTCCCCTTCATAAAACTTGTAACAATTCTATACATTGTTTTATAAGGCCCTCCCTGGCACCACTTGCTACACTGTAAGCCTTCTATAAGCCAGGAATGTGATTCTTTTTGCAAATTATCACTTTTGACATATATAAAAATCCTGGGTGGAGGCTCACAAGACAGTACTCTTCACATGGCTGCAAACCAGATCATAGAGGATCCCTGGCTGGATGTCTGCACAACTACCAGCTTTGGGAATAAGTCTCTCTCTCAGAGCAGGAGAGATGTGAACACTGGATGTATATGCAGCAGTCCAATTGTTCAGCTATCCACTTTGCCTGAGCCCTTTATATTCTGTATCCCCTAAGAAACCCTGTGTCAAAAATCAGGAAACTGATTCTGCTACAAGTGGCCAATTTAACAGCTTTCTGCTCTTAGTAGTCCAAATTCCAACTCTGCTTTGGGAAACATGCTTCATACCATGTTTCTGTTTGTGACTTACTACAAAGAAAAGGAAGACTTGGGTTTTGTGACTGGCTGGAAGCAAATGTATCCAGTGTGTGCTCTTCCATCCTCCCTCACAGACCATTCAAAAGAGCCTAAGCTAAAGCAGCCATCTTACAGGGAGGGCAGAAATAAAGATCAAACTATAGCCCTTGCTACAATCCTGTCCTAGTTGACTGACATGAACAATGAACATGAGAAGCTAAGGGATCTTGTTCTCAGTGCTAACAGCAGGGGCATGACATTTACTGCATACGTGATATATACCAAAACCTCTCTTGAGCTTTCTATGCATTAGAGTAACTACATCCCCCTTACAGTAGAGCATGGGCTACTTGAGTGGTTGTAGCTAGCCATAACAATCCATGGCTGGAAGCCATAGAGGTTATTGTTCTTAACAATTCTGAGGGGAAACTTGATCATTGTGACCACCCAGACCATTGGAAGCACACTAAACCAGGGCAGAAAGCGAAGGTTCCACCACAATATGGAGTGCGTTCCCATGCCTGTGGGGAAGTAACCAGGAAGTCTCAGAAGTAAAAGCCCCGACACTAGATTTGAAATAGACAGTGAGAGACCTGATCTAAATGATTAGGTAGATGTAAAACTGGAAACCAAAGTGTAACTAAACAATCTCCCTAGAAGCCTCACTTGCACAGGGGACTCTAGGGCTTTCCCATGTGCACACATTCCCATGTGCACACATTGTTGTAAACAGTATAGCACTATCAATGCAGCACAGTCAATATATTTAATCAAACAACTACCAAGATGAAGTATGTGTTTTCAGTCAGGGGAAGATGGACTTGGAATCTTATGCTGCCATTTATTAAAGGTTTGTAAAGCTGCAGGAGATTTAATTCCATCTGCAAAGCCAGTTTAGCAGTAGCTTCGCCTTAAATAGTTCAAGTACAGTAAATCTGGCCCCAAGCAGAATGTTCCAGCATAAACGTCTTAGGGAATTTTAGATAGCGTTGGGCCAAGTGTTTTAAGCCTGAGATCCTAGTTCCTTGAGAGGTTAAGACAAAACAATCCTGAGTTCCAGGGCAGCCGGAGCAACACAATCAAACTGTCTCAGAAAACTTTTCCTTGTATAACTGTTACTAGATTAAGCGAGAGACAGTAAATCTGTGGCATATCAAATGAAGGTTATTATTAAAGACTCCAAGCTGTTTTTCCTATTCCCATGGCTTTAATATCCTGTTATAAAACATTTAAAATCATTTATGCAAACTATCTAACTAACGCCCCACCCCCATTTAAATGAGACCATTCTTTTCAAAATATTATCAGTGGTTACTTTCACCACTAGACACTGGCTTGGCCCAGGTTCTAAGCTGCTGGGGAGCTTTCTCAGCTTTTAGAGACTCTAATGTCTACTTCCTTCTAATTATAGTAAGATACATATACAGTCTGATGATCCTTTCAGCTTCAGAATCTAAGACTAAAATATCTGCAATTGGTAACTCGTTGGGAAAAATTAATACCACAAATCTTCATGTTTTTATAGCAAAGGCTAATGTGGTTATTTCGCACAGCTCAAGTTTTCTAAATATATTTTTCACTTTTATCTAGAAATTAAAGCTTATAAAACACTTCCTCATAAATTTCCCTTAATTCTAACACAGGTAGTCTCCAGTCTTCTCAGAGATGACCAGGGTATACCTTGTAGAAAGAAGACCATTTGACTCCCTATAGTCCCCCATAACATTTGTAAATTAAGGTTTTTAAGCTTTATGGTAAGGACTCGAATAAAACCATTTAAAACCCATTCTGAATGTAGAAAAAGCACTCGGTTGTTTTGCTGCCTAGTAAACCCTAAAATCTGAGACAGAACTCAGCCAACACCTGAGTACGAGCCAGCAGGGACCCACCTCCACTCGAGTAGTGCCCAGCACTTCATCCAGGCCCGGAAGGCAGGGGGTAAACAGCAAAGCAAGGTCCTTTCCATGGTCAAGCTCAGATGGTGCTGAAGACCATCCACTAAATATTCCTAGCTAAAAGGAAACTTGCTTAAATATATCATGACAATGGTGCTTTCGGTAAATTTGCAAACAAACAACTTTTCATTTTTTTTTCTTATCTAAGATTGCCCAACTGCTGACTCAAAACTTTGTTACCAGTAATTTATACTCAAGTGAAAAGGGAGACAAAAAAAAAAAAAAAAATAGTTAAGGACTGCTTTATTGGTGGCAGTTAATACACATCAATAAATATTGATCCCCAAAGATGAGCTCAGTCACTCCTGGTCCATCGAGCATTGAATGAAACTGAACCATGTGAAGCCTGGGATGATGACATCAGTTCTGCTTCTTGGGAAACGCAGCCACAGCTAACTGATAGATGGCGTAGGCTGTTCCTGGGAAACACACAAGGGCTTACTAAGACTTCTGATCTCAGTACATACACTTATCTATGTCAGCTCAAATCGGAAAGGCAAAGGTGCTGTTAAGCATAAAGGCTGAGAGTACAGCAAAGGTAGAGTGTTTGCATCTAATGCCTAAGTCTGATCTAGTGGGAACACACACATCCGTGATCAAACATAAGTGTCTTGACAAATACTAAAAAATATGTAAATGAATCTAGTCTCATCATTACATCATTTCTATTTTTAAAATGTAGATATAGCACAAAATTATCCTTCATTATAATAAGGAACACAAACTGTTTTTTCAAACCCCCACTATTGGAGTGTGAATGTTTGGGGTTGGGGGTTGAGAACCACTAATACATGCAGAAACTAGCTCTGTTAACCACAAACCTGCCTGAAACCTGCTCTAATGGTCAAATGCTTAGTGTGTCCTAACTGCTCATCTGAGGTGCAGTCAGACGGTGTGCAGACAGACTGCAGGGAACACGTCACATCCAAAGCAAGAAGGCTGTCTGTCATAGCTGCTCCTGACTTGAAACACTCAAACCATGTCTTACCACCAACTGTCAGAGCCATTGTGGCTCTGTAGAGGAGGGCGTCAGATGCCCCGCCTTTCAGATGAACTGGCATCCCATTATCCTCCTAATTAAAGAGAAAAGGAGACATTGATACATGTATCACTTGTTTCCAGGTAAGAGTCAGGATATTAATATTTATTCAAAACCAACAGCTACAGATACTCCCAGAATTTAAATAATTTAAGGTTTACAACTTTTATTCTTTCTTTACTACTAAATTTACAAGCTTGTAAAAGACAGCATGAGGTCTTTGGAGGATATACAAACCAGAGTAGTAAAATATACTCCTTGAATTCAACAATGTAAATATAAGATACTGGCCAGTTAATCACCAGGCAGACTTTTTTTCTTATCAAATGGGGTGGGAGGCTGATTTATAACACTAGTCTATCATCTTATATCCACTTAAGAATCTTATTTTTATGTAGCATAAATAATACTTTACTTGAAGTTTTGCATAGGGAAAACTATATATCACAATAAAACAAAAATCATTCAAACTCTAATTACTTATAAAGGGTAACTGTTCTAATCTATAAGGCATCCCTCCAAGGTATACCACCCATGAACGGTTACAGCATAGATCTCTAGTTTTAACGCTCATTATTTACCAATTTTTTAAGTTATACGTACTTAATACACAAAACGGGATTATGCCATGTAATGATGTTATACACTATTTTGAAAAACATTTAACTCTCTCTTCAACAGCTACATATTCTATTGAGTGGGAAAAAATGTCTGAACTACATTAGTCAATCGTCCAATAATTAATAGATTCAGTTTAAATCCTTTTTCATTTCAATTTCCTTATACGTGCAGTGTACAGAAGTGTCTGAGAGAGGGCTTCTTAAGTGATAGAGATTTGTTTACAATACTTTAGTACCAGCTAAACTTCTGCCCCTAATACAGCACTGCTCAGCTTGTAAGAAAGCTTGTGACTGATGCTATCTCTCTCCTATACCTGGCAAACAAAATCTATTTTAAATCTTTCTACTTAGATTGCAAGGAGTGGGGTTACCACTCATATCTGTCTGCTTTGAGAAGACTCTGCTCCAATTGCTGACACAGAAGCTACAATTTGATTCTAAGAACACTTAAAGTCAGGAAAGAGTAGCCTTAAGTCTATAAAACTGAAAAGATGACAGGGGTACAACTATTTCTTGGTGAGAGGGTCAAGTGGTATATAAAAAACTTGTGCCCAGAAAGGGGCTGGAAGAACCGTGCTGGCAGCCTTCATAGCTTTGAAGGCAACACCATATGGCAAGACTTCTGTTCCACCAGTACAGAGGAAGAGTGGTCTTCCATCTAGGGATCCTGAGAAATCATATTCTGGCTCCATAAAATGGCACACTCCAAACCTCCGCAGCTCCCTAATCCTCTAGTTAAAAATGTAGCAGTTACAGCAGGAGGAGCAGAATACAAGGCTAAGAGGCAGTCAGAGCTGCAATGCCTGCCACATGCCACTGGAATCCTGTCTTGCCCTGACAGCTATGGGGCGTTTAACTTGCATTTCTGTAATTCTTTGAATATCGGTGGCACAATTGAACTTCAGTGGCTCATCTGGTTCACTTTTAGGTCTTGGTTTTTGTCCTTGGGTTTTTCGATGTCTCCTTAGAAGCATTCCCCACCTAGGATTATTTACTGCACTCTTTCCAGGACACATGCTACACCCTGAAACATCTACTCCATTTCTGCTTATTTGTTGTTTCTGGAACTTTTTTATGGTTTATGCCATTATTCCCCAGAGAATACTAATTCATCATAAATTCCTCACACACACAAAAATTCACTGTCCTCTCCACTTTCCCACCTACCTGAGCATCTCTTATAGCAAATACTTTTCCTTATGCTCAAAAAAAAAAAAAAAAAAAAATACTTGAGAGCCTCTAAGAAGCAGATCCGCTGGATTTACTCTACCTTCTCAGCTCTATTACAATTAACAATCACCAGGAATACTTCAGTACCTGAAACAGCTTTTGTTTCTCGGGAACTTTGTTTTCAAAATGCCTTCGTGAAGTGGTGCTGATGGTCCTCTGGGCAATCTGACGAAGGGCCTGAAACAGAGAACCCCCATACAGCAAACAAAACTTAAGAGTCTCAAGAAACCTGCAAAGACAACTTCCAACCCTTCACACGGTGAAAGGGAGCAGAGATTTAAACCACTCTCAAACTTGTCAGTCATAAAGTGAAGAACTGTCAAGACTAGCATCCAGAGTTTCCAGATGTTGTTTACTCTCTACTCTGTGCTTCATGATACATTCCAAAGTCTTCAGAAGCCATGACCTATATAACCTGTGCCCGAAATTAACCAGCAGTACTTTATATTCACTGAACAAAAGCATACTGATATACATAAAAATAAATGATATAGACCATTCATCTTTAACATTTTCATTTATTTGCCCATGTCAAGTATCTATTAGTGGCAGGGCAGTGGTGGCTTGAGACTTTAATACCAGCACTAGAGAGGCAGAGCTAGTCTACAGAGCTAGTTCCAGGATAGCCAAGGCATTGAAAAATTACTTTGCAGTAGAGGGGACATACTAGAGCACTCCTAGCTATCTAAGAAAAATGTAACGGGGTGTAAGTCTTGTTTAAGTCCGATAAATATGCACTCCACGTTTTAAATGGTATTGGTACGTTAGTAAGATTTTGCTAAATAATTACAAAATAAAGTGGAACTATGCCTTTTTAAATTTGGGGGTAATATTCACCAAGTGTTGATGGTAATTCAGAATTGCCATTACACTTCAGTCATGAAATCCATTAAATTAAAACTAAAATTGTATTATTTAGTTATTTAGCTTACTTCTGATATCTTTTCACTATGATACAAAACAAAAGGACAACAAGAAGCTGCCTAGTGTTTCCAGGTGTACAAGATACCCCCCACGGAAGCCTACATCAGAGCTACAACCTTAGCAATAAGCGACAGTAAGCTGTAGTGACTTAGGAACCAAATGTGATCGTGCTCTTCCCTCTACGCCTGCCCAGAAATAGCCAGAGGCGAGTGGTCGGAAGGTCAGGAAAAAGGACGCTTGGCCAAGGTGACTCCGGCTGCTGTCTTCTGCCCCATTTCCAGCACGGCTTTCTGTCAGGTTACCTGACCCTCCGCCCCGACACCCCAGTACCAGCAAGAGCCCCAAAGCTACCTACCAGCAGATTCCGCAACATCTTGGCTCAGTTGTTGCCCACCAACCGCGACTACCGAACGCCAAAAATCGAAATCTACCAGGCCGGAAACGAAACTCCCTCCTGGCGCTGCGCGTGCGTCAAAGAAGAGAGCTCGTTCCGGGAAGAGGAGGGACTCGCGCTCTCGACCATAGAGAGAGGAGGGAGCGCCAGAGCGACTCCTCGCAGCGGCCGGTCTAGCCTCCGGACCTCCGAAAACATCCGAATCACCTGTCTTGGCCCTGCAGCGTCCACAGCCATACCTAGAATCACAACTGAAAGCAAACACCGGCCGCAATGGAGAGGCGTGATGTCTGCACCCCTCTTCTTACGTTCTGGTGAAGTCAGTGGGAAACCAGACTATCCGGAAATAGCTCGTCTTTTGAGAAGGCTTTGAGCCATTGTTTACAGTCTGAAGGAACAATGGATGTCAAAGCTACGTCGTGCAAGCTTAAGTATACAAAAGCTCTTCTTAAGACGGATAGAGCTCAGTTTTGGGGTTTGTTTCCCACAGATGAAAGTGGGAGGCGTTAGTCTTTGTGCTGAGATTACATATGAAAGACTGGTGTTGGCATCCACAGGTATCTAACACCTTCTGCTAAACTCCTTGTGCTGGAAGCTCTTCCTGTGTCCGCAGACTGGAACTGGCTGGCTTCGTTATTGAGTCTGGGAAAATGCTGAAAAGAGGGGAATACATTTTTAATCCAAGTTCAACACAAATATCGACTGCGTCGTGCTCTCTCAGATCAGCAGCACATTTGACTCCTTGATGGGGCTGTCAGAGGTGCGCATATTTTACAGATAGGCTGTTAGCATTTTGCGGCCGTCTTGTTTTAACTAATGCTCCTTACAACTGCACACCCTATCGTGTGTACAAGTAAAAACAATCTATTCGACACTACAACGAACTTAGAAACTACCTCACTACCATTTCAGGTAAAAGCTAACGATAAGCGGGTTCAGCATGTTGACTGAATAAAAGTTGGTAATGCCTAATTCCTTCAAATCTTGGGGTACTTTTTTTCTTTATAACCTACTCCATTCATTTGCCCCTAACACAGTCTAAGTTTTCTTAACAAGTTTATAAACACCCATCATGACTGACTTATTTTCTACCACTCTGAATTATTCGATGTAATATCAAGTATAATTGTAATACATACCAATAGTTGAGGTATGGGGAGCTTTTTTACATTTATTTTCTGTAATTGGAATTCGTTAAAGTCTGTGCTGTTGTCTCTGTTTCACCACAGGATATAATAAGTTTTCCCAGGATAGACTGTATACTTACCAGTCCACTAGCACTATTAAAGATGGACCCAGTAACCAACAGTGAATGCATACTATTTGACAGACCTAGGAATACTGACTGTCCATAAAGAACCAAGAGATCACACTAAAAGTACTTATTACTGATACTGATCTTTACCCTCTGTCACTTAGGGCAGTACAATTTTCTCTTTACTGAATCATTCCATTTACAAACACATCCCATTTTAGAAAGGAAAGCACACATATAGAACCAGTATTTACTATTCCATTCTCTCTGAAATAAAAACAAACTTCTTTAAGCTTGTGTGCCCATCCTTTCATGCTAGTCCCTTTAGAAATCACTTCTTGGGCAAGCTTTGGCATTATCAGCCACAGATATCACAGTTGCTCATTCCCCCGGAGTACATTCTAATGTGAAAATAAACCATTAAAGCAGACAGTGCAGCATGTCCACCCCCTCTCTCTTCATAGTCCTACCTCACACTGGTCCTTTTAGTTTTTGCTCAGCTCCTCATCCTTGCAACACTAAAACTTCAAAGTACCTTTCTTGAATTCATACTAAACTAATTTACACTTTCAGTTCTTTTTTTTTTAATTTTTGAAGTCTCTGCAATTTCCCTCAAACCCCACAAATTCTATCTGTGCAAGTTCAGAATCTTATCTGACCATTGATGATCTGCAATATTACCACTGCAGGCCAGGCGAGCAACATCTCTTGGATTTATTTCTGCAAAAGCCTTAATTTGTTTCCATCTTCATCTTCTGTCACTATTATTTCCCATCATCCAGAATTTTTTTTTTTTAAAATGCTTGTTTGTCAAATAGGACTCTGTCCACACACATAAAAATCCACTGACTATAAAAGCAAAAGAACCAGAACAAACCACCTCATGTGTTGGCTTCATTCCATAACTGTCTCCCAGGGTTCTTCACTAGCTTGTTCTGCATTCTTAAATGTCTTTTTTTTTTTTTTTTTTTTTTTGGACAGAAAAGTCTGGCTGAAATTTGCCATGGTTTATCAGATTTTACCGGTTCCTCCTAAATATGTTAGAAATTTACTACCAGGTCTCCAAATTTATCCAATGACATAAGCTAACTTTAGTTTGGGGTTGTTTGGTTTTCTCTGTTGTTGCTCTTTTATATGACAGAATGGCTTTGCAGGAATTGCTGGCCTGAGATTTAACTCCAATTTTAAACATTAGAGGTTGCTAGGTATATTCATTTTATAAGTCCAAGTTTATTGAAGGAACCGGTCTGAAAAAAGGAGAATGTCTAGAGTCCTCACTTCCAGATTACCATTTCCCTTTATTGTGTACCACAGATGGGTTGACGGTTGATCATTTCTCAGTATTTCTCTACCAGAAATCTTTGTGGCTGTGGTTTCTATGTTGAAACTTCATTAGCTATTACTGATGAACATAACATCAGCAGGAGAAAACTCTCAGCAGGTGGCAGAGCATCCTCGGGCACAAAGGGGAAACAGATGAATAGCATGATTTGGCAAAAAGACAACTTAAGTATCACTTTGAAAGTGCCTTAGAGACATTCAAAGATTTAAGGGGTGCAGGCTTACAATACAAATTCCATTTTAAGATAACATTAGTTGTAATTAAAAGCTTACAAGACCCAAATTACTAGGGCCAGAGTCAGAAGGTTTTATAATAATTCAAGGAAGGATGGGTGGGTGGAAGGAAGGAGGGAGGAAGTAGGGAGAAAGGGATGGGGGAGGGAGGGAGGGAGGGAGGGAGGAATGGAGGAGGGAGGGAGGGAGGGAGGGAGGGAAGAAGGCTGAACTTAAGCAGCAGCAGGACAGATGAATGAGAGGATCTATTCAAGTGGACACAAAGTACCTTGGAAAAGCAGCAGCTGAGAAGACTGGGCTTTTACATTAATTTGTAATAGAGTAAGTGAAACTGTTGAGCAAAGTTATGTAGCCCAGCAGAGTCCCAGTACAACTACCAGCAGCCACTTCACTCCAACATGTAACAAGAGGAAAGCCAGGCTTTTATGGAATGATTGCTAGTTTGTGTTACTGACAGATTAATTTGATATAAATCATGTTTTTCAATTGAAGGAGTGAATTACTTGGATCTCGGGAGTACTCTGTGAATACACATAAAAATGGTAGTGAAAAATAGTAATTCACTAGAAGACCATGTATGGTGGTCCACATCTTAGAGGCAGAGGCAGGTAGAGTTCTGTGGGTCTGAGGGATCTCTAGACTACAAGTTGAGTTCAAGGCCATGCAGGGCTACATAGTAAGACACGGTCTCTAAACAAACAACTTGCTTGTTCCATTCCAGTAGTTTGGTAAGAGTCCAGAACATAACTAATACATACAAAGGAAACTAAGGAAAATAAGTAGGAAGAAAATCCTGAGTTACTCACAAGCCAGATGCTAAGGATGTAAAGGAAAAGAACATGCCTACCTATATAAAGTATCAAGATAAAAGAAAATTTGTTTGACTTGACAGCCATGAATGGAAACAATTCACTGGGTACTGTAGTGTCTTAGGGTTTCAATTCCTTTGCTGAAACACCATAACCAAAGGCATAATGGAAAGGAAAAAGGTGTGTTCACACGTCCACATCACAGTTCAACATCAAAGGAAAAAAAGGCAGAAACTTGAGGAAGGAACAGATACAGAAACCACAAAGCAGTACTGCTTACTGGTTTGTTCCTCAAGGCAAGGCCTGCTCAGTTTTCTTTCTTCTACTGATCAAGCCTGCTCAGTCAGCAGGGTCTCAAGGCAGGGAGTGAGGATTCAAGAAAAGACGTATTAGACAATACTATAGTAGGACTCCAGCAAGTGCTGAAGCTGCTTTAATTTTTTCCAGTCTGCTTTTGTAACATTCTAGGTACATGTAATGAGTATGGCCATTTCTAAGGCATAAAAATGTAGTCAAGGAACAAACAAGATATAAACAAAGATCTCATGGTATTCAGGGACTTATCAAAATGATCAAGCTCTTGAGCCAACTTCCTAGTCCTAGCCCAGGGTCAAATTCTTGCCAATATCCTTGAGGCGACATGAAGAGCTCTCCACATTATATATTACCAAAAACACCTACGAGGGAGTGGCACCATGAGTTAATCTCACACCAATCACTACACACAGGCCAAGCTAATAGGAACTTTTTTTTTTTTCAATTAATGTTCTCTCTTCCCAAAACACTTTAGTTCCTGTCAGTTTTATGCTGACATAAGACTAGCCAACACAACTGACCCTTTGTCAGTGTGACACAGAGACACATCACTGTTAGGCCATAACCATTCTTTTCTTGTTCTCCCCACGGCCCCCCAGTCGCACATTAATATCAATATTGCAATATAAAACACTCCAACATTTTTAAAGACCCAGTCTTAAAAATTCAAACATTTAAAAGCCCAAAAGTCTCTTAAGATATTCAAAACTTTCTAAAACTCCAAAGCTAAAAAATAAATTTAATATTCCATGAGGGAATAACCAGGGTACAGTCATAACTTAGAAATCTACATCACCCCCAACAAGACTGTGCAGCCACCATGAAAGTCAAGGTGTAAAGACTAGAAAAGCCAGAGGAAACTAGGGATAACAAGAACAGAAAGTAGTGTCTATGAGCATGCATACACAGGCACATACACACGTAGCATTAACACGTACATCATAACAATACACATCAAAACATATTCACCCAAAAGTAGGCTCCATCTGTGAATATTCTAGAAACAGAAGTGAAAGAAGTCTTAGAAATTAATTTTTCTGAATGTATATTATTAATTAAACAGGATGAAGGTTGTAAGATTAAACTGAATTCTGAGAGGGGAGGTCTTGCAAATCGAGGCAAGCATCTCAAATGCATCAAAAGCAGTAGAAAAGAGGAAGTCGCTTTTAACCTAAAATTGTATGTGTAGTCGTGTTAATGAAATATGAAGGTCGAAATGATTATGTCATTTATTTGTAACTAAAAAATATTTATTTCGTGTGAATCTCTGGGGATGAAAGAAAACTTGTGTAAAGGATTATTCTTTTTCATCATAATGGCTTGTGAGTAACTATTTGACTTTGAAAACTGCACATACCTTAATAAATGTAATATATGCAAATAAGATCACCATCATCTCATTTGGTTTTAGACAATACATTTATTTTAAAATTGAAAATTACATTAGGAAAAATCTACTTTTCACATCTACTAACTGATGGGTGTGTGGGCTAAATTGGACTTTAAAATATTTTTCTAGCTCATTCCATCAACAACAGGCATTTTACACATCAAAACTTTGTGACTGCAGCATTTTTACCCCTTCCCACTTTAACTCCAGTGTTTACAAAGTACAGAGCTGTGTAACGTAGAGCCTGCACTACCCTCAGGCGGTGTCCACACAAGACAGGGACAGGGCGGAGCCGCTCTCAGCTGCTCCCTTCTGTAGGGTCCGTTTACTGCCTGCTGGGCTTCATTGCTGTCACTGCCCAATCCCCAGGATAGAACCCCAACCTTAGTCAGTCTGCCCGGAACTAACAGTCTCACTGCTTCCTGGGAAGAGCCCTCAGTAACACTAAAGTCCTGTGATTATGTCAGTGATTAATGAATATAAACATAATCATTTGAACAATTAATGATATTTTTCAAATGTACACATGGATAAGTTAAAACGTGGACTCACTAAGACAGGGTTAAAAATGAAACCAAGCATTAGAACGAACAAATGGGCATTGTTATTTTAGTAAGACACATAAACAGTATAAATTATTCTGTTCACTTTTATTCATACAAAACATCCTAACAGAATGATAACTTTTAATATTATTAAGGTTACAAATAAATTTTGTCACTATCCAATAAATAACATTCAGTTGACTCTTAATAGGATTATTTTTCTATTAGAACACAGTTATTTTCTCCAGTTTATTTTAAACTGCCTTATGATTTCAAAGAAACATCTTAGCTTTTGCTTACTGAATAATTTTTTCAGTTGGAAAATTTCTTGTGCCAAAATACTTGCAAATTAATACATTTTTCTAAGCCCTCTACATAGTCACCTTAATGACATCAAATTTTCTTAAATATGAATGTCCCAGATTCTTCACATATATAACAGGAGTTGGTTTCACATGACAGGAACCAGGGGAGAGCAGGAACCACCAGTGCACTTGTAAGACTGATCAAGCTTCAACTGTACTTGTAAAGATTCTATCTTCTCCAAGCTGGGACAATGTAGCTCTTCTGTTCTCTTCAGCAGACCACTTGGTCCCCAGGCAGAGGCAGCTGCAGGCTAGTGAGTAGTCCTCTCACCAGCACTTACTCAGGAAAGACTGGCAGCAGTATCCTACACCTACAAACATCCCCCACACAAACTGACCATCATATGCAACAGGGACACTTTTCAGAATAACAGCATTCTGAATGACTGACAAAAGAATCGTTTTAGAGAAAAAAGAGCTTCCATCCTGAGAAGTTTTCATATATCCATTAATCAAATAACCCGTGCAAGTAGTTTTTTATAAGTTAGAGTCACCATGAATTACAAGCTTTTAACAGAATTTCATGTCATACAAAGCTTACTTAAGTGTGGCACATTTCTACTATGAATCATTCAACTTTGTTGTTCTTTTATGCACATATTAATCTAAACTGATATATTACCCAGACCATTTGATTTAAAATACAACCAAAGGAAATCATTACAAAGTCTGAAAACACAAGCATTCTACTACATAAATATGAGTTACTTTAGTTCAAAAACAAGTAATTTCATAGCAACTGAAACAACTGATTAATACATACATTTTCATGCATGTGGAAAAATAATTTACATTTACTTCAGGAATAAGTCTCATAGCAAACAAATTACAGCACTTATTCAATAAAGGACTATTAAAATAATTCTAGTTAGAAAATAAAGTAACTTCAATCAATATATTAGAATCTTTTTTATCATTACATACTCCAAATCCCATAGAATTTAAGTAGGAAATGTATAGAACATCTTTTAAGGTATATCTTAGGAAAACTAACCAAAATATTACCTTCATTAAAGAGAATGTGTATACATATCCACATTTGTTTGACCTGTATGCAAAAATTTAATGAAATATGAAAGAAATTAGGATTTCAAATTTTTCTGGAATATAGTATTAATACTAAGTCAAATCACTTACCTGCTAAGAACAGCTTGAGGTATTTCCAAGGCAGAAGCAATCATCTTAACACTACACACCACAATAATGAAAATAGGCTCCTTTGGACATTTGTATGTGGTTTACAGTTGAGGCATAGGAGAAGATTTGCCAAGCAGCTGTCCCATCTCAGCTATATTCTTTCTTCCCTTATTAAGTGTAAGATTTCAGGAAATTCGATCACACATTAACATCTCAAGTAGCTTTGGACTCCAGAATGCAACATTTTAGCCTAATGAGAAAGAATTTAAAATTCTACCCAAGACCCACCTGACTTCTTTAGATATTAATTTCTATGCTGGACAACCTAAAGTCTGAAATCAAAGTCATTATCAGAGAATTTTAATAGAGAAACTGAACATATGAACCACCTCAACAAGTGAAGACTTTAAGCCTTTACACACGACACATGAAAATGATGAAGTGTTTTATTTATATTTAGTCTTTCTTCAATCTGAACTGTAACCAATTTTTCAAAGGTTAGCAAGTCATTACACTCATACATCTCATAATCCCTTTCATCACACAGTAGGCACACATATACAGCATCATGTCAATATGTTATCAACACAGCATAAACAGTTTAAGCAGTAGACTCATTTCACATGAAAGAGGCTCTATGCATCACATGGCCTGTCCCAATAAAAAGCACACATTAGAATGTCATTTTAGCAGTTACAATATTGATATAATCAATATGGCTAAATTTTATACCCATCATATATTTTCATAAGTCATCCATGTAAGCAGCAAAGAACAAAGGCTGTTTTTTTTTTTTTAAAGTTATGAGCCAACTTCAAAATGACATACTAACCAGACATCAGCATTCAAAAGCTAGGTAGAACAGGACTGGCCTTGATGCACATGCAGTAGATTTGGTTTCAGAATATAAAATTAAATGGTGATGTCAGCAGTATTACTACTGTTTCTATATTTGTGATTAATTACTAGCAGTACAATTCCCAGAAGGAAGGAGATGGATCCAATAGTGATGTAAGCAATTCCCAAAAATGGATTCTTTCCTCCCATCCATGAAATAGTGCTCAAGATCATCCGTTTTCGTCCATCAAAAGAATGTACAGGGTAATCTGACGAGGGTATAGGAAGACTTTCTGTCTGTGTTTACTTGATGTTTAAAACACAAGTTTCAACGTTAACATTTAATTTAATTACTTATGTTTATATAATTCTGATACATGGGTACCTTGCTTATATATTATGAATCTAAATAGATAGATGATGGATAGATGGATGGATAGATGGGCAAATGGACAGATGGATGGACAGACAGACAGGCAGGTAGATAGATAATGATAGAGCAAACTATATTTTGTTATTGCTTTCAAAACAAAGTCTTACTACATAGCTCTGCATATCCTAGAACCAGCTATGTAAACAAGGCTGGTCTTTAAGTCACAAAGATTGGCTGCCTCTGCCTCCCAAGTGCTGGGATGTGCCACTATGCACTGCAAATAAAATTATATTTTAAAACTAATTTAGACTTTTTTTCTCTATATAGCACTAGACACTGAACCCAGGACAAGGCACTCTACCCCCATACATATTCCCAAACCTGACCTACTGAACGAAATAATGTTGCTATTAAAAGCAAAATGTCTTAACAAAACAGTAAAATTCAGTTCTACATAGTATCTTGGGTAGTTTTAGTCTTATTACCAAAGGAGGACCATAGGCTTCAAGGTAATGTAATATGGAAAAATGCATCAGATGAGCAATGATGGCCACACACAGTGTTACAGACAAGAAAGCAGAAAACAATCAACAGTATTAAGTTCAAAGAGCATGTTTAAACACGCAGCTACAGGACAGGGAGTACCCTGTAGAGGAGGGTCACAAAGCATGATGCCCAAGTTTTAGCTGGTCTGTTTAGAGCAATAACAAAACATATGCTCAAAGAATTGACAGCTTAGTACAGAATTCAAAACTGACTAGTAAGGAGATACAAGAGAGGAGAAAGCAGTGCTACATGAACTATTTACACGATCCATTCTAAGATGCTGAAAAGAATAGAGAAGACAAAATTAAAACTAAAATCTGAACTGAAACCCTCAAAAGGGCCACAGGCTGGAGGTATGGCAAGCTCTACTCTTACTGAACTCAATCTTAACCTGAGGCAAGAATCAGTGCTACTTAATTTAACTCCCCAAGGACCAGACACAGTATCAAATCAACTGTGCTCCTCCTTGCTCTTCTTCCTCTAAACATTCGGGGTTTCTGCTTTAACTCCGTTCTACTCTTCTCTTAATTCCCTCCATATCTTGCCACCTTTACAGCTAGCTCCTGATGTTTTGCAGGCCCCCAGGTTCCTGTATTGTTGAACTGTCAGTCTTAGATTCCCTACATTCTTCCTCAAAGTGCTCTCAGTCCTTGGGTCCCTACTACAGACTTCCTGCTATCTATAGAATCCCAGTACTATAGACTTTCCTCTCCCATGCTCTGTATTAGGCTACACACTGGCATGCACCAGTATGAGGTACTGGATCCTTTTAGATGCTAACTAAGAGTGCTGCCTTATATTTTGGCTCTCCTCTAAAAATAGTGGGTCTTTCCAGCAGCACATAAAGTGAGAGTGTGCATCCAAAACCGCTCCTAAACGGGTATAGTTTCTAAGCCATTGTTGCTTTCAGTCAGGCACTATTAGGCCATTTTCAGTTGTATAAACAAGAGCCCAAGAACCAAAGATAATCTTTATTTTTAAAATGGGCCTATTAACTATTTGCTATGCAACTCAAACTAGAAAAAAAAAACAAACAAAACAACAACCAAAACACAGAAGAAAAAAAAAAAAACAAACAGAAACAAAAAACACCCAGGCTGGGTGTGGTTGAGCACACTTTAATCCAAACACGCCTGAGGCAGAGGAAGGCAAATCTGTGAGTTTGAGGCCATTCTATTCTCACAGATATAGAAAATTCCAGGCCATCCACGGCTACAAAATGAGATCAGGTCTCCAACAAAGAATGCACTTACTGTTTATTTAGATAATAACAAGTGCAAAGATCCAACACATATTTAAAATGCTAATAATACCTTTATGTTCACTGTATATATATATATTGATGGGCAAAATACTTTAAAATACTGAATTTTGTTAAGGGATACAAAGAACTGCCCATATTTCCTTCTTATAAAAAACTGCTTCTAGGCCAGAGATGTCTGGGTGGGAAAAGGCACTTGCTGTGCAAGCCTGAAGACCTGAGTTCAATCCCTGAGACTCATATAAAAAAGTGACAGAAGAAATCAAGTTCTCTATAGTGTTCTCTTACCACTATATGTAAGTGTCTTGGCCCATGTGCATATACCATACATAATAATAATAATAAAAAGATCTTTAAATCTAAAAAGCAGAAATAAGACTTGATATCTATGCAGAATTAGAAGTGTGAGATCCTACATTCAATTACCAGTACCACAAAATAAGTAAATGAATCTAGAACACAAAGTAACATGTTACATATTTCATAAAACTCTTTTCAAACTCTATGTATACACATAATCAAAAAATAAAAGGATACTGTATGTGATGTTCAAATAATACTGTCCAGCTGGTAATGTTGGATGTAAATCATCTTTCCGTTCTATAAGACGATATAACTTACGAAAAGTAGGCAATGCTGCAGTACGCATCCAAACAATAAAGTCTTCATTTATGAATCCATTATTAGTTTCATCCTCAGGGTCTAGTTCATATACTGGTTTATCCCAATTTACTGGCTTTGTTGTATCTTGGTAAGTTAGGGAGGGAGAGAGATGGAAAATCAAAATATTCAATTTTAGAAACAGATTCAGTAAAAAGTTACAGCACTAAAAGAAAAAAACCACAATCTGAATATTTTCTTATATTCAAAGGTATAAATATATCCATATCCTAAGGATATCTTTAAAAAAATCTAAAGAGAAACCAATTCTATCATAACAAAATGTAAAAAAGACAGCAAATATCTCAAGAGAATATAAAAAAGATACTGAGGAAAAGGCAGATGACTTCATGTAAAAATAAAGCATTAAGCAATATATGAGCCAATGAGATGGCTCAGCAGATAATGGCCTTTGCCACCAAGTCTAAGGAACTGAGTTCCAGCCCCAGGACCCACATGGGAAAAGGAAAGAACAGATTCCCACAAGACATTCTCTGACTTCCACTGGTGAACTATGGGAATGTGTGTAATACACACACACACACACACACACACACACACACACCTGTGTACATACATACAAAATAAACAAGTAAATAAATATGAAATAAATTTTAAAAAATACTAAATTATAAAACTAAGGTAGTAGAGAAACAAAACTATATGTGGATTATAAATAGGGGTTTGTTAAAACAAATTCTGCAGAGAAATTCAAATAACAAATTAAAAGAACACATTTTCATTATAATTTTAGTACATTTTAACCTTTACATAATGTTGGAAAAAAGACCAAGACAAAATTTAGGTTACCTTACTAAACCTACTAGCTTTTAGACAAAGTTTACCTCTAAACTTTTCTTGGAGGCTGTCTTTTCCAGGTGGATTTCTGAATTTCACATTTTTATCTGTCCACCAAGCAATGCCTTTTTTCTTCAAAGTAATTGGCTTGGGATCAGATTCATTGGCAACCAGAAACAACTGCAACGTATCTAAACACAAGAAATGGAAGATGTTACTAACATTCACTAAAATCCATAGCATCTGATTTACTCTGAGAAATGAGAATCTGGGATTTGTTCCGAAAATAGTTGACAGAGAAGACACAGGGTTAACAGGCACCATTTACCCAGACGTGAATCAACATTTGCAAGTTTAGGATTCTAGATGAATACATGGACTTGTCCTCATTTACTACACATCCAGGTCACTTTCCTGAATGACTAGCTGACATGGGAGAAGGCCGTGAAAATTAATACTAATCCAAATTTAACTGGAAGGACAGCCTTCTTATCCTTCTTTGGTTACTGCTGAATTCCTAACAGCTCCTGCCGATCCATTTTTCTGTACTTGGTACTCAGTTCTTGAAACACAGGGTACAATGAACAAGTCCTTATGAATGTGTAATAGACAGAAATTAGGGAATTGGTGAAAAACACAAATATTTCAGTAATGCTAATATGTTTAAGTGGCATTGGTTTTGGTGCACTGGACTAAATAAATTATTCAAGTTAATTTTTACTTGCTTCCTTTAACAGCTTTTAATATAAATAAGTACTAGAAAATTTGAAATCATCTGTATTTATGGTTCAAACTGTGTATCTATCAGACATGCATACCTAAGTGATCAACTGTAATTCCCCTTTTATGGTATAAATCAGTGAAAGTGGCTCCATGGCTTTTACTTTCTTGTAAGAAATCAGAAGATTCTATTTTCTTCTCAGAGATACAAATCCATTCTCATGAAAGAGTGCTTGGGAAACCACAGGGCATTAAGATCCTATTCATTATCTGAATAGTTATCTTCAAGGTGAATTTCATAATTCCATTCACATTACTAGTCTATCACATAGGTTCCTAATCATGTCTGCATGGTGTTTATGTCTAGCATACCATTAAACATGCTGTTGGCAATAGCTCCACATGGAGCAATCGGTTTGTCTTCATTTCTTCGGTAAGGTTCACATTCCTTACTTGGATTCTAGTTTTCAGAAGGAGAAAGAGAGAGAAATTATCATCTAGATCTCTGGAAAAATGATGAACTAGCCCTAATTACTAATTAAAAATCCTAGCCTTGTATTTTTCCCCACTCATAAAGTATATGAGTCTGTAAGGAAAATAAGTTCTAAACTAATAACACACTTAAATACTAAAAATACACTATCTAAAGGGCACAGTAACCTAGGAATAAAGACACTGACATTCTATCTTCTTGGACAAAGCCCTTTATAAATGATCTCACTTATAAAATGAACACATCCAACATTCCAAATGTTGTAATTTGGAGTTAAATCTTCGTATCTAAAAAAAGAAAGAAAGGAATAATCTACAGCAGTCTGTAACAATCTGTAAACGGTGCAGGATGTTGGCAAAGCAGGGCATGTACTTGCCCTTCAGGCTCAGTCTTGACTCATTACTTACAAGGAGCTCAAGGACAGGGAAGAGTTGAAGAGTATATGCCTTAGCACTTCTGGAGCATTCAGGCAAGCCACAGAGATTAATTTTTTTAAACATTTAACAAACCAAGGTAATCTCAATTTTGAAAGTTAATTTTCACACACACACACACAAAATACACATACATACTACACACAAGCAAACTCTAGTTAACCTCTTGGGCTGTTCTACTACTGACTGACTTTGGCTTGTATTTGCACTATGTTTATACTGAGAGAAACACTGTGTGCACAGAAAAGGGGGGGTCATGATAGGGGTCTTATAATATCTCTTCAGTATTCTGAGTATTTTGAAGAAAACTGATTTCAGCAAAAGGGCTGGACAGATCAGTCTGGGAATCACATCAGCTACCATCAGAGAGGTTTCCCCTGCAGCAGATGGGAGCTGATATAGAGACACTGTGCTGAGAGTGTGAGAACTTGGAACACTCTTAAATGGGATGTCTCAATCAAGCCCTCCCCTCAGGGATCAGGCACCTATGTGGAAGAGGAGGCATAAACACTGTAAGAGCCAGCGGTAACAGAAGACACCAAGCAAACAGTATTTAATATGTACTATAAACCACACATGGTGCCAGAATCAAATAAACAGAGGTTGATGGAAGGTATGGAGGCGGGCCAGGGGGTGGGGAAAATCTAAGTTTGTCCTTAGAAGATCATGTAAGGTGATTCCTAAAGTAAGAGTTGTTACCAGTAGCCAGGCAGTGGTCTTGCACGTCTTTAATCCCATCACTCAGGAGGCAGAGGCAGCTGGATCTCTGAGATCGAAGCCAGCATGGTCTACAGAGCTATTGTCAGGACAGTCAAGACACACACACACACACACACACACACAGTAGGTCCCACATAAAATGCAGGCAGAAAAGAAACAACTATTCCTAACTCTAGCTGTCACATCAGAAATATCAAGCTCTTTGTAAATGATTCTATGCTAAAATTCTTTTCTACCTGCCCTGGCCTTCACCTCCCAAGTTATGTGATTATAGGTACGCATCAGCATTTCTGGCTCTCTACACTGTATTGTAAGAGATTCCCAAGTTCTAATAAATGAGAAACTACTCCTGTCTTCAAATGTTTGCCTTATTAACAAAATGACATGAGATACTTATGTACTAAACACAACTATGGAAGGCTGAACAGTCAGGAAATTAAAATGCCATCCATGGATTCCTGAATAGAGAGCCAAGCATCAGAAAAAAAGCTTGTTACAAATAGCCTACATTTCTATTTCCACAAACATTCACAGTAGATTTGGGAATTATGGAAGCTTTAAATTTTTGCTGCTTAGTCTTCCCACAGTGCAAAGTTTAAAAAATAGGACACTTTATCCTGCATAAGAATAATGAATAGAACCCAAAAGAACACACTCACACATCCAGAATACTAGACTTATCAAAATCCCATTACAAAGAGGTGAAGCCAAACTCCCAGGAAACAAACAGGCAGTAGTGGAATTGAGAAGTTATTTTGTGAACATTCAAAAAAAAGGATTTAAAAACTTGTTAAAACTAGAAATGACAAGCAATTCTTTAATGTCCTCTAAGATCATTAAGTCCTTCAGCATTTCTAAATGAGTATTTACAGGTTCTTACTTCAGACACCACATATCTATCTGTATTTCATCATTCTACTTACAAGCAAAGCACTAGGGTCTCCATTTAACTGGCTATCGTCACGAGATTTCACATAACGACGATGATTTTGATAGAAATTAGACAGTCCATAATACATAAACACGTTGCCCTAGAGAAAACAGAAAGGAGAAACATTTTATCGCAAAAGTTAGCATTTATGTTATTCATACTTTACTGGTTTACAATGTGTGATGAACAGGTACTAAGGTGAAGCAGAAACTAAAGTTGTACAATTAAATATAAATTAACTCATAGTAGAACAACTACCCTCTAGTTCTTATCTTAGGTAAGTTTTAAAAGAAGGGAAAATATTACCACCTACAAATCCGGTATTGACTAAGAAGTCAAAGGTACACTCTATTAACTGGCCTAACAAAGCTATTTACCAAGTATGTAACAAGCAGTGGGAGTACAGCTCAGGAATTGTCTTTGCCTGTCATGTGCATGTGTGAAGCCCTGAATTCAATCCCCAATGTCAACAGACATAAGGAAGCAAACAATCAAAAAATAAACCGCAACTGTAAATAAACTATTTTTAAACTTCTAAACTATCCATCAAGCATTATATGCAGTCTGGAGAGATGGCTCCTGGGTAGAGAGATGAGCATGCAGACCTCTGTGTGGATCCCAGCACATCCTAAAAGTCAGGCATGGCAACACTCATCTATAACTCAGAGACGGAGGGTGGCTAGGGAGGAGACAGGCAGATCCCAGGAGCTGGCTAGTCAGTCCAGCTTAAATGACAAACTCCAAGTTCAGGGAAAGACTGGTCTCATGAAATAAGGTGACAAAGGAAGACATGCACACCTTATACTACACACACACACACACACACCACACGTACAAAACACACACAAATTATTGTTTTTATTAAACTAAAGAAAAAAGTTAGTGTGCTCTGAGCTACTTTGTATATAAAGCTTTACTAATTCATTTGGTTTTCATCCAATTATCATCTACCTTTCAGAAAAATGATTAAACTTTTGATTTACTGTTCAATTGTAAGTAAGAACGAGAATACACAATTCCACAAGATGCTATATATACACTACTTTTTCCAATTTGTTAAAATTCATGTTAGTATTGTAGATATTCCATGATGACATTCTCCACACAGACTTGACTTTGCTCCTGACACTCCCTGCTGCCACACACAACTTCCCTTCTGCCCTCCAACAGTTCCCCAGGAGACTGCAGACTGTTAGCAACTAGTGAATTACTAATTGGGTTGCAAGAATACACTGTTACAATATTTTATAATAATAATCAAGATTGGTACTCTAATGGAGGTAACTTCAAAATATCTGGGGAAAAAGGGGTAACATACATAAACTGAATTAACTACAAGGTGCTAAGAAATCAGCTGACTTAAACTGTTACGGGGTTTTAAAATGTTATTTTCTGTTTTACGATTGAACAGAATCTATTTTTATATTCCGATCTTCAATTAAAAGAATTCTCTAAACACAGAAGTGATTTATTTGATTTGTTTTTCCATAGACATGTAAAGATTGAACACTTAAGGGTTTGGTAGCAGAAGCTTGTGTAATCCCAGCACTTAGGAGGCAGATGGAGGATCATTAATTCCAAGCCAACCTGAGTTTCACAGCAAGCCTAAGGTCAACACAGTACCTGACATCATACATCAAAAGTAAATAAATGAATGAAAATAATGATTGTTAAACAGCAAACAACAACCTTTTCCATGCTATATAAAAGGTATTAAAGTGAAAATCTTTGGGAGAATTTTATCAAATTGTGTGGTAAAAAACATGATAAATATGTTTAGGAAAAAGTAGCATCTAAATTAAGAACAATAATAGTAAATATAATTTGTAAACTGAAAAAGAGATTCTCTATATCAATTCTGATATAAAATTAACTTTTAGGTTCCCTTAAATGGTTTTAGTCCAATTCAAAATCTGTGAAGAAACAATCCTACAAAGACAAATGGTCAGTTTAAACAGGAATTCTAAAGTGCAGGGTTTTGTTAGTTTGAAAACAGGGTTTCTCTGTGTAACAGCCCTAGCTGTCCTGGAATACTGTAAAGCAGGTTGGCTTCAAACTCAGAGAGAGCTCTACCTACCTGTCTCCCAAGTTAAAGTAAATGTTTTGAATAGGGAGGAGATAGTGGAACTTCTAACTTGTCCAAACCCTCTCATTTATTCAATTCTGCACAGAACCAAAACTCACTGCATCTTTATAGTATACCCACCACTGTACTTTCAGTCTTGTCCCAAATCAGTTTTCATATCTTAGTCCCAAAGGCACTTTTACCTTAGTGTAAGATCATCTGTAACCAGTAGATGGCGTCCATCCACCAGAAACTACTAGTTATCACTCTATACAGAAAACCTGAATGACACTCAAACCTGGGTGTGTACTGTGACAGTTTTGCTTCCTGAAGAATGTTGTCTTTGGGTTTTTGTTTTGTACTGTTTTCTGAGACAGGGTTTCTCTATGTAGCCCTGGCTATCCTAGAAGACTCTCTGTAGACCAGGCTGGCCTTGAACTCATCGGGATCTGACTGCCTCTGCCTCCTGGGACTAAAGGCATGCCCCACCCCTACCTGGCTCCTGAATAAAGTTTTTAAATTCAATTTTCAAGTATAGGGCAGAACAAAATGGCCACTATCCAGGACAACTCTGAAATTTTATGTTCTTTCCCATATGCTCATTTACCAAAAATAGAGACCAGTATTAATGTCACATAGGCAGGAATGCACATCCTACACACATACACACATGCACATGGGGCAAGGTCCAAATACCAAACTATAAAATATCAATAAAGTTGTGTTTATCAAATAAGTGTTTGATTTGGGGGTATTGTTTTACATCTCACAAAATAATTCAGTTAACTAATGGGATGATCAATGTCTTAAGAAAGATTTATAATTAAAAGTTATTTTAAAAAATAAATATAATCTTAAAAGGCCAAGGATTTATACAATCTAAAGAGAAGTCAAATTACCAAGAAATAATTTTAAAATACAAGCACAAGAAAATTATAAACTTGACAAAAAAATTAATTCCTGCCATTTAAAAAATGGATCATTATTAACGATGCACCTTAAATTTTGTCTACAAAATACTAAAAGGCAAAGAATTCAAATAAATATATTTAATTACCAGATTTAATTAATTTAACAATGTAACAACTAAATATATAGAACAATCTTCAGTTGTCTATAGATTCCAATAAACTAAGCTGATTTGTCAATATAAATAATTTTTAAAAAAACCCAGCTACTATTATTTTTTAAACATGCTTTTTCTAACAGATTACTTTGAAACACAGACCTCAAATGACTCTTCCAGTGTGAAGTTAATGATACAAACACAAGATGTCACATTCGGAGACAAACATTTATTGCAGGGGCTGGAAGGTTCTGTTCCAGTGTAGTCAATCTGCAAGAGAAAAAGGTTAAGCAAGAAGTTCCTTACTTACATAATCTATTAAAAAGAAAAGTAAGTCCAACAAAGCAATGGGGACAAAAACTCCTGTCTAGTACTTTAACAGTATGAGGTATTAAATAGTGAAGAGTTCCTCTTCATACACTGCAGTTGATAGTCCTTTTTCGCTCAAAGAAAGAAAGTCTTATGGATAAAATTATAAATACAAGATTCAACACTGTATGATGTATTAAGATGTAAATGTTTGCAAGATCCATACTACTAAAACACCAGATTCGTGGAGATCTATACAACATTTCTTCTTAAATATGACAATTTTAAATAGTCATTTTTCATGGTCACCTCTGCTTTCCACAGAACATTTCCAAATTCAGAAAAAAAGGGGGACAAGAAAGATTGGCGCAAGGAAGGAAACCTATGGGTTCAGAAAGTAACTCATGGTGGAGTGTTTCCCTTGCATGCAGAAGGCCCTGGATTTGATGATCCTCAGAACCATCAGAAACCACAAAAAGCTTCCCCCCCCCCCCCAAAAAAAAAAAAAAAAAAAAAAAAAAAAAAAAAAAAAAAAAAAACCTGAAACTGAGTCTGGGTCCTGGGTATTTCAGGACAGAAATATCCCAAGTGACTGGGGTATCTTTGTGACTCAGGTGTGCCCCTTGGTTCAAACCAGAGTTTACATGAAAACAAGCTATTCAAAATAAACACTAGTCCCGGGAAGACCAATCCTTTGGTTAGGGGCTTTGGCCTAGCAAAACATCTATGAGAAATGGCTAAAAATTTATAGTTAACTATTATGTAGCCAATGTTCAATCAAACATGCCTAAATGTGCAATCCTGCACTTCATTCTACATAGTGTTGTTCAGGGGAGCCTTCTGGTTGTTAAGGCACAGACATCCTTTGTGTTTCTTCCAAGAACCTTTCTCTTCTCACAGTATATGGCATTTAAAATGAGGATCTATCTTGTGAGAGGCAGGGGAAATAAGGGATCTGGGGAGCCCCCTGACTTTGAAGTAAGAAGTACGCTTAGCTTAGGGAACTACTTTGTATCTAAAGTAAAGCCAATTACTAGAGAGTATGCTTTGAACCTGTGGCATCTGAAGCTAACTCGGTTAGAACTGAATTGTACAGTACCAGCTAGAGTCAGAAGACCTGCTCTGGCACCCCAAATTTGTTTTTTGCATTATAAATAAGAAAAAAATTAAACACACCTTATTTTTAGAGAGTACTTTTAGTGGAGCTGTCTGTGGACACAGACTACCCTGTTGTTAGAGTTTGGATAGTAAGTGTCCCTTCAAAAATGCCCAAGTGTTTGGATCTTGCTCCTAGCTGGTGATGTTATTTTGTGATATTCTGAAAATTGAGAAGTGGACCTGGAGAGGAACACGTTTCTGAGGAATAAAGTTCTTGGTAGCTTACTATCCCTGCCCATCTCCTCTCACTACTTCCTGCTCACCATGTGAGTACCTTCTGCTACATGGTTCTGCTACCATGATGCTGTCTCGTTTCAGACACAGACAGAAAGCAAGCTATGAACTGACTGTCTGAAGCTGTTTCCAACATGAATAAATCTTTTCTTCCTTGAGTTTTTTTGTTTTGTTCTGTTCTGTTTTGGGTTTTGGCCAGGTAATTACTCCACAATCAACATTTCTCCCCCAAAGTGGTCTATTTCAACAATGCCTGAACATTGACATTATCATCACCTAAGGTTTAGTTTAAGTCACTTGTGACAGCTATCCTACTGTGTACTCAGCCTGTTTGTTTAACCTGTTTTTCTTTTCTTTTCTTTTATTGAATATTTTCTTTATTTACATTTCAAATGTTATCCCCTTTCCTGGTTTCTCCTCCGGAACCCCTCTATCCCATATCCCCTCCCCCTGCTTCTATAACGGTGATGCCCCACCCACCAACCTACTCCCTCCTGCCTCCCCATCCTGGAATTCCCCTACACTAAGGCATCAGTCTTCACAGGACCAAGGGCCTCTTCTCCCACTGATGCCTGACAAGGCCCATCCTCTAAAAACTGTTTTAAAAAGAAGAGATGAAATATCAACTAGTCAATAAATATTTCTACAACCTTGTAACCCAGAGACTGATTCTTGACCAGCTCTCTCACCAATTTTTGTGATACTTTTATTGTTAATAGAATAAAACTAAAATTTTCAGCCTGACTTGGAGCTGGTATGACCATGCCACCAAGTAGAGTTGGTGCAGTAGAGAAGCTTCCAAAAACTTTTCTTAAAAGGCCTTTCTTTAACCCTTTGTTAATCCTTCAATCAACACTGCCGAAGCCCAGAAAAGGTAACCAGAAGTCTGGCCTCCAATCTGAACTTGAGCTTGAGAATTAGTCACTAAGAATGTCCAGGCAGTAAGCTTCAGATAGAGGGCTCTGTAAAACAGAACCGCTTGTTATGTTCCTAAGGAATTTAATAGGCAATGGAAATCTTGAATACTCATGGTTAAAGCAAACCCTGATGAATATATACCATGCCAATCATACCCGCTGCCAAGTGCTAGAAGCAGAGCTTAGAAGGTAAGAATGCTGAGACAAATGAGGACAATGGAGGCCCAGCTCACAAGGTTTCAGAGGAACAAGGACTCTATCAGGCACTGGGGCCATTGATGTGATATTTTTGGGCAAGAATTTTTTTTCCTGTCTGTGTTCCAAAAACCTAAAATTTAAAGATAGTAAACTGATTTGTTTGGAAGAGGAAATTTCAATACAGAATACCATTCAGACTGGTACTGAAGATGCATATATGTAGACAGTATATATAGGAAGATGTGATATATACAGAGATCAGTACCGCCGTAGACAACCCTCCTATGCAGCACTGAGGAGACATAAGCAAAGTGGTTCCCCGGGATCAACACAAAATACTAATACAACTGTGACCCAAGGTGACCTGGGGTATATCTGAAGCTGGTAGCAAAATCAGCAACATAAAAAACGCCCTCCATGTGATAATAGTTTTTGAAGGCACAAGAGAACAAAAGATGATGTCATAGGGAGAAACTGAGAGAGACGTGTTCCCTCAGAGAAGCTATGGTATATAATAGCCTAAAACTGGAGACAGTTTCAGTGGAGACTCCAAGATACTGAAGATGCCAGAACCTTAGGGTATCTACACAAGTGGGGCTATTCAAAGGCTTTGGAACCCAATTACTTTACAAGCCACACCCAAATGCTGGACATACAGCTGCAGTATTTGATTTTTCCCTGCCAGATTTTTGTTTTGCTTTGGTATAACTGTTTTATGCCCCCAGTCCTTCCTTTTTGGAATAATCATGTTTGCTTTATATCATTAAATGCTAGAAGTATGTAACTAATTTTTATTTTATAGAACTTCACAAAGTTAAGCTTAAAGCCAGTGAGGATTTACAGTAGAACTGCATTTTAAATTACAAGGTAAACAACAATCAGCCTTGGTGGACAAGGACTATCATGTTATGGCTTAAAGCTGATATTTTACACACCAGGCTGACAAGTAGGATAGTTGATAGTTTAAATCATCATCTTATAGTCTAGAACCACTTGAGAATGGAATCTCAGTGAGTAGTTGTCTAGACTGGGTTGCTCTGTAGGTATGTCTGTGAAGAACTGTCTTGAACAGGCTCACTGATGCAGAAAGATTAGGTCTTGGATTATATTAAAAGGAAAAAGCAGATGAATACAATCATAGATGCATTCATTTCTCTGTGTTCTCGACTGTGAACATATAACTATTTCAAGTTCCTGCCACCTTGACCTCCCTGCAATATGGACTGAAACCTGGAAGTGAAATAAACCCCTAAAATAAACCCCTCTCCACTAATTTCCCTTTGTCAAGGTGTTTGTTACAACAGGAAACAGAACTAGGACACACGCTCTACCACATCAGCCAAAGTTTATCTTTGAACTACTGAGGCACATTCTGCATGTGTCATTCACATATCAATGTTTAATTTTCCTCTGATATTTCTTTTCTTTGCTTCTCCCCTAATTTGTTTTGTTTTGCTCTGGGTGTGTGTGTGTGTGTGTGTGTGTGTGTGTGTGTGTGTGTGTGTGTGTGTGTCTATGTAGCTAGGGTTAGTATTGAACTCCTGGATCCTTCTGGGACCTACCTAAGTGATAGGCCATAAAACACTATGGCCAGCTTATGTGTTTTTGTCTTCCAGAGCTGAAGATTGAACCCAGAGCCTGACATAGCTAGGAAAGTACTCTGTCACTGAGTGACTGCTGCATCTCCAACCACTTTAAGTCACCCTCCTACCTTCTGTGAAAGGAATGCCCCCTTTGAAAAAAATTAAGAAAAAGAAGTCCTGTCAACAAACTTTTTCAATTAATTCCCTATACCCAAAGAGGTACTTTGTACATGGGAAATGCCCAACACTGATCAAAAAATCCTTGATAAACAGAACTCAATCTATAAGCTCTCACTATCAAATAACCATTACATCCTTTGTCAGTTGAAACTCAAGGGGAGTTTGACCTAATAAAATCTGCCACGGGGAAGTAACACTAGTTTCCAAAAGACAAAGTTTACTAAGGAATAACAGTTCTAAACATCAAAGGAGGCCACCAAGAAGTGAAGACACAAATCCCCTACCTTGAAAATTAATTTTCAAAATTTTTAATGTTAAAGTAGTTCAGGCACAGTTCAGAACACAGTAAAAATGAACCTTTCTAACTACTTAAATCCTAATGACAAAACACCAGATGAGGTACAGACAGGTGTAAATAATAGATTAGTTGAAAAGTTACCATCTTTGTTCCCAGACAACTATGAATGTTCCCCTAAGTCAAGGGAACATTTGTTCTTAGTAATTCTAAAACCACAGCCTATTCCTCAGAAGAAGACTGAATTTAACGTAGTGATAAGGAAGAATTTGAAGGACATGCATTTCTGCACCGTATACAAGGAGAGCTGGAAACTTCCATTTTTTGAATGTAGATTTATCTGAAAGGAAATCAATGTAATACCCAAAGAGGTCACATAACAAGATGCTGACTAATAGAGGTCACTTTAAGTACTAATCATATTACTGTAAAGGGAACATTTTAAGTGCTTTAAGAATTTTCTGAGGTCCTTAGAATGAGTATTCAACAAAACTATTTTGGTAGCACATGCTAAATGTGCCAGTACATTTCTTTAAAACTTTAAATCAGGGGGAAGGGGTAGTTTTGTCTTCTATAAAAGACTAGACTATAAATATTTTAGGCTGCAGATGCCAAGGAAAACTTTTAGTCCTTTTAAAAAAAGAAGGTTTGCACCTTTCTTGGGTAATAAAATTTAAGATATAATCACAACAGTTATATACAATTTCTTGATAGCAACATAGCTTCACTTATGAACTAAATTCTTTAAGGGAAATACCCCCAAATAATTGGTATTCAAGTTAGTGTTTTCTTTAACCAAACTACAAATGCTCATCTGGAAAACCAGTCTCAGTTCCTAGCCCTACCCCCCCCAAAAAATAAATAAATGAATGAATAAAATAAAATAAAAGGCTTATCATGCAAGGTTCTTTTCAAAGATTCCATGTTTAATTACCATAATATATTTGAGAGGTTAAAAAAAAAAAAAAACCTTATCCGTTCTTGATTCTACGCCTAAGTTTAAGTAAAAACAAAGATTATTACTTAATGCAGATCAAAGATTTAGTCTCCTTCAAGAACCTTACAATCTAAGGATTCAAACTAGAAAGGAGGAAAAACATAGACAGCAACTTTTTATCAGAAACAGGAAATAATCTGGACAAAATAACTGAACATAGAAAATTAAATAGAATTTACAAAACAAGGAAAGCTGGGAGTTGAGCAAAGTGGTGATCAGTCCACTAACACTACAACATTTTTAGCAATATTAACTTTAATGTCTAGGTTCTAGGTATTGCTGAATAAATGTTTTTAATAGCACACCCAAATTTGACTCTAACTATTAATTAAGTTTTCTTTTACTGTTTTTGGCTATCCAAGCCAGCAGTGAATTACTACATTCAAACAATCTTGCTACTTCAAGTTTCCCCAAAGTATCTGGGGCTATTGGAACAGGACACCTGAACCAGCTCTCTAAGCATTAACTCGAAATTATATCACTTCCAACTGTTGATGCTTTTACAGAAGTTACAAAGGTGGTATTTCCAAGCTGGCTGCATGTCTTGGCCTAGCCAAGAGCCTCAGAGGAACATTCATTGCCTTGTGGTGGGAACATGCTCAACTCTTTTAATTGTTGTCAAATTAAAAAAAAAATTCAGCCTTTGATGCAAATAATAAAGACATTAAGCAAATGTTTAATAAATATATTCATAAGTAAGATATTTTAATGGTTAATAAAATTATCAGTGGTATTTTTTTAAAAAACCTACTTTACTATGAGCACTAAAGTATAAAAGGTCTTCTGGGAAATGGGAAAGGTTCATTAGCTTTACTTTAAAGTTTCCAAATTCTAAGCAAACACTTCAAGCCAAACATTTTGATTTATAAGTTACTTTTGCCCTAGTAACCTGAACTACACTGCAATTGGACTACTAAGTTTTTACAAAGAAACCTAGATCATGTAAAAAAAAAGATGGCAGGAATCAGTTTGGGTAAGAACTGCTCATTTCCCATTTAGCTTTATTTTATTTAATTTTACATTATTTTTATATTTATTTATTTATTTATTTGTATAATACAGTATCATCTTTTTAGTCTTTCTTGTCAATCCTAGAACTCTCTATGAACTCTCTATGTAGAACAGGCTTAGAGATCCAGCCACCTGTGCTTCCCATGTTGTGTGGGTGGACCAAATGGGTATCTGATGATTGCTGAGGCTGTAAGAGGACATGGGATGACCTAGAATTGTAGTTAAAGACAGCTGTGAGCCACTATGTGGGTACTGGAACTCAAACCTGGGTACTCTTGCAAAAGAAGCCAGTGTTCATAACTGCTGAGCTCTCCTATCTAATTTTAATAACCGTCAGAGGCTTTTCCTCTAAGCTAGTAGCTGACAAAAGGTAGAGGAGAGGGAGGTAGCTTAGTGGTACAGCACTTCCTGTGGCCCTGAGTTCAATCTCTAGCACACAGAGAATAGAGACTAAAAATACAAACTTCTATGTCCCTTTTGAAAAAGCTCTCTAAGTTTTTCTAATAACTCAAGGTCTAATTTGAAATAATTTTGCTATCTATCCAACACTCAAACTTTTATCATTCTATCTGCATGTGTTGGTGTTAATACAAAATTTCCAGTAACTCCTAATTTTCATTTCTTCTGATTTCAATTACGGCATTTTTAACATAGCATTGTTTTAAGTCAAAATTAAGTTAGAAGTCACATAATTTCAGAAGTGAGCAGCATTTTAAGGATCATCTATTCTAAATCTTTTAGTATATTGAGAGCAGCACACAAAAACTCAGGTCCCATCACCAACTAGAGAGTTGGAACTTTCGCTCTACACCAACTCTTAACTCCAATGTCCCTCTGAGCAAACTACAATATACTCTTTAAATCAGGGCCACACTAAGCACAAGAAATTTCCATTTCACTAATGACTAAGTGTACATTACTTCAGAACCCAAAAGTTTTAAAGAAAATTATTTTCATCTGTAGTAAACAGTACTAGGGTTTTTTTTTTTAACAATTTAGTAAGTATTTATACACAATCTAAATTATCATTGCTTTCACCTTAATATCTTAAGTTTAAGTAAGATGATTGAACTTTCTAATGCTTAGGACAAATTCTATTATATTTACTATCATTTCAGTAAGGATCCTAATACAGTGTGAGAGCTTACACTTTGGAGTCAGGACAATCGCACTCACAGTCCAGTCATACCTCTAGCTGATCTTTAGCTCTCGTCTCCTGCTGATGGGTCAGAACTCACATCTGTTTAGCTTCTAATTGTGAAATCTTAGAAGAAATTCATCATTCTATTTATTGTAGAGATGAAGAAACTAACCTTCAGAGAAAGTAGGTCAATTACCCCCAAATCTGAGTTAATTAAAAGCTGCAAAGCTCAAGGTTTGAGTATGGCAGGGAACAGTAGTGTTTTACATCTGAGAACTTTCTTTTCAAACATTCTGTAACATTTGTGCAATTTTATCCAGTTGAACACACCTAATCTGAAAGTCTGCAATCCAAAATATTCTAAAATCCAAACTTTTCCCATGCCCAACCTGGCTGGCCCAGAGCTTCATTTACATTTGGAACATTTTGGACTACATTTGAGTACTATCTAAAACAAGGCTAAAAACAGGAAAATAAAAATATATACCAAAAACATATGCTGTAAACTTCCTCTAGTCAACACACTGAAAATAATCCTTAAGAAAAGATTTAAAAATATACTCTAGATACTATTCTGTCATTGACACTGAAGCACTGTGCAGTTAAAAAAAAAAAAAAAAAAAAAGTAACCACTTTACTTTACCAAACTGGAAAAGGCACCAAAACTCCCTAGCTAAAATGACTGGGGAGAGTCAATTAAGTCACATATATGCAACATTTATTTTTAAATAATGTACACAAAAAATGTTTACAACAACAGAAGAAATCGGGGCTACTCAACATCACTCTTGCCAGTTCAAACAGATCAAAACTCCCCTACAATACGGAGGAGGACTTGTGGATGTCTAATAACACACCATACTCACATTCTGCTATCAACCAGTCTTTACTGATGCGGATGGATAAAGATGCAGTGTTTTCTGCACCAGCACAAATCAAAATGTTTCCCCCAGCAGAGTGTTTCCACCATGTCTAAGTAGAATATTCTAAAAAACAAACAAACAAAAAAACCCAAAACAAAAAACACCCCAAACAAACAAACAAACAAAACCCAGTGCCAGTGAAATAGTTTAAAGCTATTCCAACGTATTTCGTGTGGAGTCATTGATACTCATGTTTTTGGAACTGGGGCCACTGTGGAACACAACTAGAAATGAGTACAACCTAAAAGCAAACTAGAACCGGAGTTTCATGCTTTTAACTATATCGTGGCCAACAACTAAAAGTATCTAATTAGCTCAAAATGAAAGTTACTGTGTGTGCCTGTACGACTTAATTTCTTCACAGAAGAATCAATACCTTTATGACTCCGGGTCCTTCACCTAACCAATTTGTTAACCTCGGTGTCCTGGAATAATCCCCAGCCAAATAACAATAATCTACCCCCGTGAGTTGCTTCAGAGTTAAACACCTAAATCTTTTTCCTCCTTGCTCCAAAAAAACAAAAAACAAAAAAACAAAAATAAAACAAACCATACACGGTACCTCTCTGAAACCCACGCAAGCTGTCCCCAAAATAAATATCGTCCACCCGACATTCTAGCTTTATTCATTCCGTTTCCGGCCAGGTCAATCGAGAGCTAAAGGAAGCTAGCCCACAAAACTGCAAACTCAGAAAAGCCGCAGAAGAAACCCAGGAGGCACCGGAGGGCGGGGCCCGCCTGTCACCTTCCGTGAGCCGGGGATCACCGCCACGCCCCTCCCTCACCTCGATCTCACGGATGTTGTTGGAGGTGACGAAGATGCCGATGCCGATGGGGATGAAGATGAGGCCGATGATGAAGAAGGTGGGCAGCACCGTGCCGGCCGTGAGGATGGGCTGCCAGGCGGGCAGCCGTTGCTGTTTGAAGGCCGTGTTATCCGGCCTCCGGGTCTTGGCGGCGCCCCCGGGAGGGCCCGTGGGCCCGCCGTCCACCTCATCCTTCGCGCTATAGTTCATCGCCATTGGTCCCCGGGCTCCGGCTCGGCCACGTCCAGCTGGGCCGCCCAGGGGACCTGCCTGCCGACCCTGACAGGAGACGCGCGGTCGTCGCTGCCGCTACTGCCTCCGCCACCCGCGCCGCCACCGGGGAGGCGGAAGAGGCGGGACACGCTTCTGCGGACGGCCGCTGACCGGAAGCGGGAGTCTTCAGGAGCCGCCCCAGGGAGGGAGAGAGAGGAAATAGGGAGAAGATTGAGGGACGAGGGGAGGGGAGGGGGAGGAGGATGGAAGGGGGAGGAAAAAGGCGGACGCACCCTGATCATCTGCCCTGTGACGACAAAGTGAGGGGCTTAGGCCGGGCGCGCGGCTACGTGGGCGCATGCGCGGCCCTGAGCGACGTCAGGACGTCTGCGCGCTGAGACCGCAGCGTCTTAGCTCCGCGGGAGGACGCTACTGTTTGCGCACACTTCCTGTCGTTTTTATCATGGAGACCTCTTGAGCTGTCAGGTCGGGCTCAGTGACTCGGGCGCGCTACCTGTAATTTCTGCGCTGGGATGACTCCTCTTACTAAGCCTACGCCTCTTCTGAAGGGGATTGTAGGGTTCTAGAGTCCACATGTTTAAAAGGATGCAGATCCCTATTGGATTTTAACTCGCCACCCAATGTGCCCTTACGAATTTAAATGGTGACACGAAAGCCATTTGATCTATTTAAACAATTCAATAATGTTACCTACTTTAGCCCTAATCCCTCGATCCTGGTCGATTTTCACGTATTTTTGTCTCCTGAACATTGATTTTGGAGGATTACTGTTAAAACATGGTAGTGATTTTTTTTTTAATTTGGCAATCAAAAAACCAGAACATAATTCCACTTGTTTAAAATGAGGTATTAGTTTTTACCTGCCAAGGAAATACTCGTTAAAACTGTGTAATCCCAGCACTCGAACGGTAGAGGCAGAATAATACAAAGGCCAGCCTGAGCTACCTGAGAGTAGGAAACCAGAGGGAAATCCACAGAGAGATAGGACTCAATAAGAAAACAATAATTAGTAACTCAAAGACGCCGAAGCAGTACATACAAAGAATGCAAAGTGTAGAGACCAACTATAAAGCATAAGATGCTAATCATCAATTGACTGCAGGCTGGGTTTTTTTTTCTTTTTGCTTTTCTATATTACAAATTTTATAGGTATGTAAATTTACAAAAATAATTAGCGTCTACATTTTAAAATTGTGTTTGAAATCTAGACTGTCTGACCAGAAATGCCTACTTTTAAAAAGTGTTTGTCTGCAGTTTCGACTTGCTCGGGTATGCTTCTTTGTGATCTTGGATTTTTTTCTTTCTTTCTAGGTTTTCCAGACAGGACTTCTCTCTGTGTAGAGCAGCTGTCCTTAAACTCTAGAAATCATCTTGCCTCTGCCTCCTGAGTGCTGGGATTAAAGGCCTAGCTGATCTCTCAAATTCTTAAGGCCACTAGAATCCTTAGGTCTATATTTTGACTTAGCAGCTGAAGTTTACCTTCAGCCTGGCTCACATGAAAAACAGTCTGCCATGATTAGAGAGGCATATCCTTTTATTTCACTAGGTTCTGTTGATGAGTAAGATGCTCATCACAGTACTGGTGAAAATCATGGATTTTTATTCTTTTTCCCCACCCCTGTCAGATCATCATGGTTGCATGTGTTCATTCCCTTAATTCTCCTGCAGCACTTGGTTTTTAAATAGTGTTACGATTGAACCTTCTTTCATCCTACAATTAAAAATATTCAGGGGGGGAAAAGATTGCTTCTGTGCTAGTAAACTGAGACAATTTCCCATCGATATATTTTACATTGTACTGACTAGTCGAAATACTAGAATCATATGCATAAGCCATTTACAAGAGCTACATTTTGCATGAAAGATTTGAGCATGCGAGGATCGTACCCACAGGTTTCTGGAACCTCCCCCAGGATGCTGCCGGACACATCACTTTGCTGTAAAGCTTGTGTTGCTACTGTTGTTATAGGAGTGGAGATCTGATGGTTCCTGGTGTGCTTACCTACTACCTCCTGTTTCCTTTAGATTCCTCATAGCAAAGATCGACTGTCTCTGCTTTATTAAAAACATCACTGGGGACTGGGTGGTGGTCACACACATCTTTCCTCCCAGCACTTGGGAGGCAGAGAGAGGCTGATTTCTGTGAATTCAAGGCCAGTCTGGTCTACATAAGCGAGTTCAAGGACGGCCAGAGCTCCACAGACCTCAAAAGGTATCTTTTTTTTATTTAAGGTAGGATTTGTGTGACATTTCTTAATGCTGTCAGATTGATAGTCTGAAATTTTGCTTTAGCATTTGAAATGTAAGTTTTATATTGTTTTCTTTTTTTTTTTTTCTTTTAGTTCAGTTACTACATTATGCCGCTATGCATGAAGGGGGAAAATATGTAGAAGAACAACTTTGATAAGGAATGAAGAAAAGAAAACCTAAAACTGTTGTTTTCCTATTTGGTCAAAGCTCACACAGGCCCGTATGTCAAGCTCCTTTAGTACTTCAAGATGCTGTTAGTTCTTCAGCATCTGAGCATACACACGTTCGTGTGAGTCTACAGATCAGTTCTGCCTAGGAAAGTGGAAGATGAGAGTCACAGTTCTTAGAACATACCCCAAACCAAGACAAACGTGTAGCCCTGGCTGTCCTGGAACTTGTACTGTAGACAAGACTGGCATCAAACTCAGAGATTTACCTGCCTCTGCCTCCTGAGGGCTGGGATTAAAGGTGTGCTGAGAGAAAGCCCTGCACAGTTTGAATACTTTTCAGTACCCATTTGCTCCACTCCCATTCAGCTAAGCATAAACTGCTTAGAGACTGGTGGAATAATATTTAAGGCATCCCTGGGTTTTTTTGTTTTTACGGAGGACGATGTAGACTTTGTGTGATGCATTTAGTCTCCTGTTGTTATTATACCAGAGCCATCCAAACTGGGTTTGAAAACTACTTTTTAAGATTAATCTTTTCTTAGCCAAGAGGTGGTGGCACATGCCTTTTAGGACAGCCAGGGCTATGCAGAGAGACCCTACCTGGAAAGAGAGAGAGAGAGAGAAAAAGAAAAAAAAAAAAAAAAAAACCTTCTCTGTTGCTGTTTATAATGATGTATACCCCAAAATCCCGGCACTTGAGAGGTAAAGTCAGGAAAATCAGTCAGTCCTGACTACATAAAATCTTGACTCAAAAAATAAGAACAGAAACAAACAAACACAGAAACCTTTTCCCAGTTTTTCTGTAGTGTGCTTATTGAACTCTTAGAGTTGGATGTTTAAGAAACCTTTTGTCCTCACACCGAGGTTATCTGATTGGCCTGGAGTCACTGCTGTTGCAGACTCTTGTGTAACCAGCGAGCAATCAGAAGTCCTAGTCAAACAAAGTACTCTGATCTTGAGTCATTTCAAAGAAGGACAATGACTCCAACTTCCAGAAATTCAAGCAGACAGCCTGCTAACTTAGTTTTAAGTATAAGGGTTCATTTCTCTAAGTGGAAGAATATACCTCCAGTGAGACCTCAGAATCTACATGGTCCACTGCTTAGTCTCTCAGTTGATTACACCCCCAAGGTCTCATCAATTATAGACAAAAACTTAGCTTCAGAAACAGTGCCATCTCTAGGTTGACTGCCAAGCTGGCATCTGCTACAGGCATAACAGAGAAATTAATTATTTAAAGGGGAATGGGATGGAAAGAGAAAGAGGCTTAGCTTAGTCCATAAAAATCATAGAGGTAAAAAGAATCTTACCTTTAAAGGTGTTCTCTCATATGGTAGACCATTTTTCGACAATTTTTTTTCCATTTTGACATGTTTTAGATGATTAGATATCTGAGCAGTAGGAGGTACATTTTTTTGTTGTTGTTGTTGAGTCACTGCTCCCTATGAAGTTATAACTTTAAAATAACTCCAAATTCTCTCTGAGCTAAAGGGGACCTCCACCCCTGCACCCACCATCTAGTACTGAAAAGTATGTACACATCTGTCTAACTAAATAGAGCTTAAAGCCAGAGACCTTTTCTTCATTTCTAAAGGTCCAACACTTGAGGCTTAGGACATAAAATATATTCAGTCAACCCGGAGTTTACCTGGCAACTCTTCAGTGAATTCACATTTTGGTGGAAGAGACCACTTGGCAACCAGCCATGGAAACCAAGAGCTCTTTGCTTTATGAGGGTTGTATGAGGCCCTTTTATGATGTCAAACACTAAGCTGTAGGAGAGAGTCTTCATTCAAGAGAAAGTAGAACAATAACCAAAGGAGACTTACGCTAAATGCTTTGACTACTCTGCATTACCCTGGGTGATCAAGTTGTTCTTGAGCAAGGGTTTAGCAGTTTACCTCACCATGGAAACAGATACCTCCAGTGCTCTGTCTTTGGGGGAGATTTGTTAACTGTGCTGGTGGTTTGGGAAATGGAACTGTTGGAAAATATTATCAGGCATGACCTCCTTGGAGTAGCTGTGGAACTTCGAGAGGTATGACACTGGAAGAAGCCTCTGAGGTTTCAAAAGCCCACGCCAGGCCCACATTTCCATGAATCAGAATATAACTCTTAGCTACTCCTCCAGCCTGCCTGTATCTGGCTGGCATGCGAGTGCTTTCAGTTGGAAGACTTGCCTTGGTCATGGTGCCTTGTCACAGCAATAGAACAGTAGTTAATACATTAACTTACACAGTTCATTTGTCCTGTTCCCTGCTGGGACCTGTGTTCCATAAAAACTAATACCTGGCCCCTTTGAATGAGCATATTTCCCTTGCTAACATATCATAAATTGTCTGCAAGCCTTCCTGCTATAGGCCTCTGGTCTTTACAGACAGCTTATCTTCCTTTAGAATCAGTAGTCTGGATCTAAAACTTTCTATGGGCACATGCTTCTGGTAAGAAATTACTGGATACATTAACTAGACTACTTAGTGAAGAAAGCACAGAACCCATTGTCTAAGGTGCTGATACTCAAAGAGCCATTTTGAGGGTTAGAAGCAAATCCTCATGTGCCTAGAAAACATATGGGACTTGAGTTAATATGGCTTCCTGCAAAAGACATGAAAGGACCATTTATAAAGAGCAAAAATGGAGGGAAAGGAAACAAAAAAAGATGGTGGAAAGAAAGGAGAGAGAATGAATGGAATTGTGGTCAAGGGAAAAGGTCTAAAAATTGGGAAGATCGGGAACTTGAGAGAAGGGTATGCCAGGCAGGGATTGCCATTTCGAAACATTTATTCAATGAGTGGGCTGTAGCTCAGCGGTAGAACACTTGCTAAACATGTCTGAGACCCAGGTTCAACATCTAACACATTAAAAAAAAAAAATGTATCCTGTATCTTGCTTGCATAAGCACTAGCAGCTAACCAATTGAGCTGCTGGAGCCCTTTGCCCAGGTTCTTGAACTCACAGCCAGGAGCATGTGAGCCTTTTAAGAAGTGTATAAATAGCAAGAAGTATATTGGACAGCAATGCCAGTTGCCATAGCATCAAATGTAATGTCCCTCACAGTCCAATGTGCTGAAGGCTTGATCCTAGTTCATGGTGTTATTCGGATGGTGATGGGTTAGTAAAACCATAAAAGATGGAGCCTAGGCAGGAAGTTACAGCAATGAGGATGTCTCAGTAGTTCTCCTGCTGTGATGAGACACCATGACCAAGGCAAGTTATAAAAAGAAACATCGAATTAGGGCTTGCTTATAGTTTCAGAGGTTAGTCTATGCTCAACAGGAAGGCAGGAAGGCACGAGTCTGGAACAGTAGCCGAGAGCTCACATCAGATCTACAAGTTGCAGGCAGAGCAAGAGACTGGGCCTGGTGTGGTCTTTTATAACCTCAAAGGCCACCATCAGTGACACACCTCCTCCAAGGCCACACCTCCCCCTGTAAAGCTATGCCTCTTAATTTTTCCCAATAGTCTACCACCTGGGAACCAAGCATTCAAATATTTGAGCCCATGGGCCCATTCTTATTCAAACCATACCAGGGGATCATACATGGAAGGGGATGTGAGACTGTTCCCTTCTGGTCTTTTTTTTTTTTTTTTAATGCTTGCTGGCTACCATCAACTGAATTGACCTCCTCTAACCCAGACCCCTGCTATGATGTGCTTTGTGCAAAGAGGTGAGCACCATGGACTGACCTCTTTGACTCCTTAGGCATTTTATTACAGAAGCAAGGAACTGATGCAGCAGTCAATAGAAGGGAGATTTTGAAGAATAGGGTCCTGGAGAGGAGAAAAAAAGGGTTCTATTCTCCTTAGAGACTGCGGTTCTCTCCGAAAGAAATATTGCAACTATGCCAGGAAGGAATAACAGGATGTCTTAAAAACAAACAAACAAACAAAAAAACAAGCAGGGGAGGGGAGGCTGTGAAATCTAGTTTCTAGATGCCAGGGCTTTCCCTGTGGATTAGGTTACTGTGCCTGGAACTAGAAGCTGCCAGAGTAATCTACTTGAAGAGAATGCCTCAATATTTGATATACTTCACAGGTGCCTTGACTATGTTTTCATTTCAGAAGTAAACAATATGCCCTGTTGCCAGGAAGCCTTGTTCTCTCACTTACGGTCTCTAGCCTGGAGCTCCGAGGTTTACAGATTCATTTAAATGTAGTTTAGATCCTGGCACGTTTTCTCTTGTAAAGGCCAAAATAATAGTGAGTTTTTCAGCTGCTGTTCTTAAACCGTGTGTATCCAGGGTTTTTCTCCTTTGTTCTCTTGGTCTGCAAAGATCGTCCCCTGAGAGGCAGGACACACTAGCACCTGCAACTAGTCTGCAGGAAGCATTTTGGCTTAAATACCCTTCCTGTTTGCTTTTTAGAAGGTTCGTTTTATGTTTATCGATTTTGTGCATGTGCACATGTCTACTTATGTATGTACAAGAGCACCCGCCCCGTGGTGTACATTTGGAGATCAGAGGACAAATTCAACCATAGATGGGTCCCAGGGATTGAACTCAGGTTGCCAGGCTTGGTAGCATTTTTTATCTTGCTGGTGATTTGCTTCTTTGATAGGTAAGTTAGGGTTGGCTTTGGTTCCAGGCCACCATTTCTGGCACAAAACTGATATGAGAAGAGGTTAAGCACAATCCACTTCACCTCCTTCCCTCTTTACGGAAACCATTTCCCAAACTGCCATCACCCTAGCATGCCTGTGGGTAGAGCTTTGTGTATGCCCGCTCTACTGAGGGGTCTGCCTTTAGACTAAGAAAAGTAATCAGAATAGTACATAGCCACTGATTGACACTGCATTTGGGGATAGTAAAGGGGCAAGAGTACGCTCTTAGCCAGCCCCCTGTCTTAGAAACCTCACAGTTTTTATTATACTGAAGAATCGAATTATGGAGTAACTGGAAAGCGCATCCTTCATTTTGACATTCCTACTCTGCCTCATCTTTAAGCCATAGTGAAAGATGCTAAGAAAATATAAAACTTGGAGCCATAAAACTATTTCAGGGCAAATGATTCTGAATAAGTGAAGGTTGTAAAGCTGGGGGAATGTCTAGTGATTGCTGCTCTTCAGGAGGACCTAGGTTTGGTGCCCAGCACCCATTGTCAGGTGGTTCAAAGGTACCAGTGTTCCAATTCCAAGGGATCCAATGCCCTCTTCTGGCCTCCTGCACACATGTGATGTACACACACAAACACATACACACACACATTTGCACATATATACATGCACATACACATACAATAATAAAGTGTTAAAAGAACATTTATTTTGATTTTTTAATTGTATGAATATTGTATTGATGGAAAAGAATATCACACAATCCTTTCATATTTCACTTTTTTCATACTCTGGTGAGATTTCCATAAATGTATTTGATTTTAAAAGTAACAGAGAATGCCTTAATTGTAATTCAATCACTTATCAAGAGCTGAAAAGAGGGCATTACACTCATATAAGAGACAAGCGCACAAAACCATGTGGTTTCTTTAGTGTAAAATAATAATCTTATGTACTTAACTTAAGGGAGGCAAATGAAGGGAAAATAGACTGTATCTTTAAAAGCTTTCCAAAACATATTCTTGCTTCTGAAAACTCTTAAAACTTGAAGAATTCTAAGACTGACTGACGACTTTATACATTTACTATTTTGGATAAATGAATACCTTATATTCTCTTGTTTAAAATTTCAAATTTTCACTGGTAAAGTAACAAAATCTGTTGCATGAAAAGGTGAAATACCCCCAAATTACATGATCCACAAACAAACAAACAAAACAGAAAATGCCTGTATCCCACCATAAACATCCATAAACACACCTGTCCAAAATTTTTGAAACTATCACATTTTCCATAAAGAACACACAGCTATTATACTGATATGAAATACCTACTGAAGATGTAAGAAACAAATACTAATGATCATAAACCTCTAGTTTTTGTTGTTTCTTACAGTCATTTTTATTCTTTTTCCTCTTTGCCCTCTAATTGGTCTTTTTAGTATTGGTTTAGCATCAGAGATAAGATGGCATGAGCCTCAGGTGCCAACTCTTGAGTCTTAAGTTTCATTTTGTACTTCTGCCATTTTTAGATACATTAGATATGTGGTTGAAACAATACATGAACACATTCAACTTCTGTCATGTTTGTATTTCCGGAAAAGTTCAACAATGGCATTGAATAAAACCATCATATGCCTAATAAACCATTTACTCTCACTTTGCCCCTGACTTTTACAAGTACCTAGTTATTTCATTGGTGTCTGTGTTGCTGTTAATGCTTAAACTAGATATTCTACATCATGAGTTCATCGTGGTCACTTTAAGACTCAATGAATTTGTATTTCATGTACATTCTGGGCAAGGACATCCTGTAGATACACTCTATCCAGTTTATTCGTCAAACTCAACACTTTATGAACACTTGACAAAATGCAGACGATACAACAAAAACTAAAATAAAATCGGCAAAAACAGTTATAAGGAAAGGTGTAGTCAGCACTGTGATTCAGGCTTATAATTCTAGCCCTCAGGTGGCTGGGGCAGGAAGATTATGGGTGTTAACCTATCCTTAGCTACATAGTGTGTTTGAGGACAGCCTGGGCTAGATAGTGAAGCCCTGTCTCAGAAAACAAGTATAAAAGCTGAGTATTGTATTGCACATTTTAATTCCCAACACTCAGGAAACTGGGTGTGTATGGAGGTGGGGGGGGGGGTCTCTGTGAGTTCCTGGACAACTAGAGCTACATTAGGAGACCTGTCTTAAAAAATAAAACAGAACAACAACAAATCAAACAGAACAGTGGATTAGATCAACTATGCCTTGAACTAGAAATACTGATTGCAGTTCAGAAAACCGAAACAATTTCATCTTGATGGAGATGTATTTACAGTAACAGGAACTGAAGTTAGGTGATGTATCCAAGTCAGCACCAGAACTGCTTGTGACTGACCCTTTTACAATTCTACAAGGTTGCTAAGATGCGACTGTGATCTTGTTGCTATTCTTGTTTCAAATTTAGTGCCGGGTTTACTCATCTGTCACTCATGGTTAAACAAAGAAATTGGTGATGAGGTAGCAGGAAAATCTCAGCATCTACCCAGATGATTGGTTACAACATAATCTTCACTGTCTTTACAAATACTACAATTCTTTACAACTCAGGAGGGATAGAAACCCAGGCGATCCATATACACAGCTTAGTAATTTTGTAATATAAAGCAAACAATTAACCTGCAGTAACTATACCACCTAAAGCTTTTACCTCACTTTCAGCATAAAAATACTAAATACGAGGAGAACTGTTCTGTGATTGAAAATACCATTATATTTTAACATTTTGATACACACAGAGATACAGACACATACACAAACACACATACACACACCCCACACGGAGTCTAGACCTCTGTGTCAGTAATCAAAACCACAGAAGGTTATGTGAGACTTCCACAATTCTTGAAGCTTGGGCAAGCCTAGCATAACATTTATTTTACTTTAAGCATATGCAAGAATGCTTTTTAGAAAATATTTCATTTACAGTATGAATATGATTTGTCAGTTCCACTAACTATATTAAAAACTTTCTAGGTTACCTGAGGGAGGAAATTTAGTATTGTGTTTCCTATTCCAAAGACTCTGTAAACTTCCCTCTGCAGCTGATACAGTTTGTGGACTACAGAGGTGATCCTCCAGCCCATGGCTTTCGTGACTTGATTTACCCTCATAACATGCAGAAGATGCCTTGGCTCTTTAATTATGCTGGAGTAGTATGGTAAATAATTTCACTTAGAAACTGTCAGCTCTTACCCTTAAAGTCATTTTAAAGATCCTATAAGGAATATACTCTCATCAACAGTATTTTTTAAACTAGAGTTTCAATTAGACTTCACATTTTCACATGTCCTAAATTCAGCAGCAGCTCTGACAATGGGATGGGTCATGTACGGTGGGCTTTTAAGTCTTTAACATATGTGTTCTTAGCTGGTTTGGTGGCATATGCCTTTAGTCTGAGCACACGTGAGAGGCACAAACAGACAGAACCCCTGCGACTTCAAGGCCAGCCTGGTCTACACAGCCAGTTTTAGGCTAGCTAGGGATACATAGCAAGAAACTGTACCAAGAAGAAGAGGGGGAGGAGGAGAAGGAGGAATTGTTTTCCCTGCCTGAAAGTAGTTTTAAAAGTCTGTCAAAATCAGAGGGTGATTATCTACTTTTGGGCCTTCCTAAATTTTTCAGAAAAAAAAAGACATTATTTTTTTAGGTCATTTTTTCTTGGCAAGCTTTCATGGGGGGCATTATTAGTATATTGAAAATACAGGGACATCAAAGTCCCCATTATGTTTTGTAGACAGAATTAAACAATGCAAATAGAAATAAAATTAAACTGTCAGTCAAAGCTATTTGTTTCCCATTCAGAACACCAAAGGGGACAGTTACAGATTGGTTTTAAGTACTTAAACTCCTAAATTAGGACACTGTTTTCAGTGTTGGATCAGGGTCAGAACCATACCATCGGTCAAGCAACAAAACTCCCGGGATCTCCTGTTTCTCGGTTTTACCTTGTAAGGTTGACAAGAAATAGAGTATTGTGCTTTCTTTTTCTTAAAAACATCAAATTAATCAAAGGAAAATGATAGGTTAACCTCTTTTGAATACTCAACACTTTGAAGAATTGCAAGTACAATCTAAATACATGTACCATGGACTACGAGAAAAGAAACAATTTAGGGGGGAAATCACATTACAAAACGTATTATAACAATATATAATAAATAAGTTGCACAGCACGTGCCTGCAGACCAGAACACTAGATTCAAATGTGCTTTCCACATAGTTCATGTCATCCACAATGTGGTTTTTAACTGTTAAATTGTATCCTCTAAAAAAAAAAAAAAAAAAAAAAAAAAAAAAAAAAAAAAGACAGAAAGAAAGAAAGAAGAAAAGAAAATCACTGGAAGTCATAAGGTGTTTCCAGTCAACATCAGTAGCATGGTGACCTTAGTGGTGACAGGCTGTGCTCGGTAATCTCATCTGGAGCTCATTCGCAACTGGTGAATGATGACGCTCTCTATAAAGAGAAGAAAGATAGGGCATTTTCAATCAAACCCAAGTAAGTAGCTGACGTGAGAACCAGTACCACACCATTTCATTCAAAGACTGTAAATGTTAAACGACAAAGAGAAGCTAGGCACATGAGGCCAGGAACGACAGCTCTGCAGACTTTGATATTAGGAGTAATGTCTTTATATTTGCATGTGTGCTTTACTTCCAGAATAATTGAATCCTCTTAGAAACTATGTCTAATATTTTAGTAATATTAGGTAGATATCACTCAATGGGAGAACTAAACGCAAATATGATAATTGCTATATACAAGTCACATGATGGGAAAATACTTTCCTGGAGCAGTCCTCCAGCCAAACGCTCTCTGATCTGAACAATGTCCATATACCTGTAACATCTTTCTGTGTGTGTGTATTGGTCTGCTGATGAGTACTTAGTCCCTTTGCATTCCAAACAAGTTAAGAAAGAATTTGCTCTGCTCCCTGACTACTGCTTTTTGCATAATTGGCTGATGTTCTTATATCTAGATTCATTCTTTCTGGTTAATTACAGTTATCTAGTTGAGTGAGTGTGTGTTCTGTCTGCCGCACAACACTGTGGAGTTCAGGGGACAACTTGCAGGACTTGGCTACCTCCCTTCACCATGTAGGTCCCCACGTTGTCTGGCTTTGCAGCAGACATCCCTCCTCACTGAGCCACCTCGCTGGCCCTATAAATTCATTCGTGTTCTTTTTTTCTTTTTAAACGTTCATTTATTTTGTGTGGATAGGCGGGTGTACATGCAGAGGTTGGAGGACGGCTTGTGGGCCCTGGTTCTCACCTTACACTACATAGATTCCAGGGATGGCCCTCAGGCTTGGCATCATGAATGTTTACCCACTCAGACATCCCACCCATCGCCCAGTCCAGTCTTACAATAAATTCAAAGCTGACTCAGCAATTAAAGCAGTCCAGCCACATTACGAACATTCAGTATCGTTGTTTGATTATTTTTTTCTTTTATTTGAGCCCTTATGCCCTCATGAACTTGGATCATCACATTTTTCTTTTCATCCAGCCATTTAGAAACCACATACGCAGCTCCGTACCCCGCGGCAAGCAGAGCTAGCTTGGTGAGAAGACACAGTTCCATAGTCACTAAGCGTAGGCAAAGCAGAGGAAAGAAACTCACGTCAGTATTTGCACAAACACGAAGATCAGCTGTTGGGTAGCTCCGCTGTAGCATGCTTGCCCGGAACTTGCAAGGCTCTGAGCTCCTTCCTCAATAACTCCCCAGCCCAGCACTCCCCGCCTCCCCCCAAAATTAACGATAGCGTTTCCGTACATTATTTTCACTTTAATTACAAGTGCATACTATCGGAACTTTATTCTGCTTATGTAAATACTAACTAAATTGCATTTCACCGTAGACACAGCTCACCTAATGGCCTGGTGGAAGAGCCTTTACAGAAAATGCTTTTGGAATCTGGTTTCATTAATTACCTCGTGGAGCCACTAGGTGGAGATATGTTCATTCCCTGTTTACCAATGAAGGCTTCCCACAGCTTAAATAATATACATATTATAAAGCAATATATGTGTGTGTCTGTGTATGTGTACATATATATACATAGATACATATATATGCACATATATATACACATACAATTTTCTCTCGACCTGAAACACTTTTTTAAGAAAATCTCTAAAAATGTATTTTCAAGTCAGGAGAGTAAAAGTTCCTACTATTATGAAATAGTCATCATCTAAGATAAAAATGCTATTTCCCGGTCACTGCTTTAAAAAGTTATATAGTATGCATCAAAGAATTCTCAAGAGACCTGTGTCACAAGTCCCTTTTACAGGATGGGAGTGCCTTCCCATTTCCTCCCTTAAGGAATCATAGAAACAAATGTTAGAGAGGAATCCAGAGTCGTTCTTAGTGTGATGTGACTCAGAATTCTTGTTCTTATCTTAGGGAAACAGTAAAGGTTCCAGCAGTCTCCTTAGGGTCCCCTGAAGGGCTAATGTTTTTCAGCTTTTGCTACACCTTCCTGAATGCAAGCCTCTTCATTCCTGGAGACTCCTCTTAACTCTACTGGTGTGCATCCAACAGCCACAATCTTGTTAGAATGCATATTTAGCAAAGCTTTGGCAGGGGGTTTACACAAAGAAAACAATATCATGGTCTCAATATATGTCTTCATTAACATACGAAAATTATCAAAGTAACCATCAATGTGTAAATGTGCATATTTATAATATATATAGACTGTCAGAAATACTCAGTACTTCCAAATAACAGGTTGTTGTGTATACAAACTGTACCTTCAGAATTAAAAATGTGTACTATCTGTAACTTCTTGTGATCTCTTTTCCCCTAAATATCAACTGAGCATGAATAAAAATCATTCATCTAATACCTAAAATTGTGAAAATAAATATTGTGCAGCATAAAGTTTTGAAAATGTTCATTAAATAGTTTTTTTTAAGTTGTTGAGAGTCCAGAAAGATTGTTCAGTGAGATCTGAATGGCTTAATGGCTTGAGTTTGATCTCCAGGACTCATATAGAAGACAGAATAGACTCTCATAAGTTGTCCTATGACCAATTTATATATTCTATGGCACATGGACAGAAACATAGATGCACACACGTGTACAAACACATAGAATTGGGGGGGGGAAATAAATAAATACATAAGGAATGTAATTTTTTAAAAACTTATTTCAGTTTTGTTGTTGATGGTAACAAACTTGGCAAATTCCCATCTCTTACTGGGCTTTTATTTTGTCTGAGAAAAGGACCCAAGCATCAGCCATTTGGGGTCTCTGAGGAGAGGTTATTATGACCAGGCACAATTCTGTAAGAAGTTTCTCTTTCTATAAATACATCTTTGGATTATTTATAATTTGTCAAGTGTTTAATAGACACTAAAGACCAATAATCATAGTTAATTACCACCTATCAGCAAACTCAAAATAACAAAAAACACTTACATTTGGGGTCTCTGATACCCAGGCACTTACCAATATAATTTTCTTTTTTTTTTCAATTGAAAGGAAAAACTCTTTAAATTTTGAATATCATATGCATATAGATGACACTGGATTTTCTATACTTTTGACAATTTACCAAACTATAAACATTTTCCATTTCTCCTATTTGTTATCTTGCTGTTTTCTTCTTAAGAATCTTGGGGTAACATAGTGAACCCATTATTTGCCATTCTGACACTGCTGTGAGAGGCACTAACCCATTCTTTGATTACACTAGCCGTTAGGTAAGTTCCCTCCAAAGGAAATTTAACATTTCATCAATTCTGAATTTCCCTGGACTGCTGACGTTACTTAGAACCCATCCTCTTGTGAGTGGTTCACAGAACTTCTAGCCAACCAGATGGCATGGGTTCCAAAGCCACGTGAATGGGGTGGGCTTTGAGGAGAAATTCAGGGGACCGTTCCCTTGAATGCTGGACTCAGACAACTTAACAGCATGTTGGAATTCTGCTTCTTCCCAGGAAAGTGCGTTGGCTACAAAGTGGGAAAGATATCTTGCCTCAAAAAGCATGATCTTCCTCCCAGGCATTGTGTGTGTTTACTCCGCCAAACTATCTGCAAGGAACTCTGCATTTTAAAAGGTCCCCTCTAGTCAGTTCGACCAAACCAGTGTAATGGCTGTGAGCTAGGTTCACACACTGAAGGCAAAGCATGGTAGCACCTCGCCTTGTAGTGGGGCTTCAGGTCCAGTGAGGAAGACTGCTTTGTTCATGGAAAATTTTACATCAGCTTAAAGAGTACATGTTCTGGTGGCTATTGTTCCACCAGCTTGACTCCATGTTCAGTGACTCCCTCCCAGTGACTCTGTGAAGGACCCAACCAGCTTAGCTCTTCCCCCTCCCAAGCTTCTAAACACCAGCTTTGAACTTGACTACACTCCTGGTAACTTACCCACCCGCAGAAATGCCCTACATGTATCCTGTATACCATTTAGAAGGGAGAGCCCTTAGCTATTGTTTTTTTTTTTTTCTTTCCGAGTTCCATGAACTACATTGGTATACAATCCTATTATCACATTCAGAGCCCCTGATAGAACATCTGTTTTAAATAGGAAGTTCAATAAACTTCCTCTGTTGGCTTGGACTTGTACGCCTTCTTTTGGACACAGCTCAGCTAATTAAAAGTACTTCCGATAATCAGTTCTGTCATTTGTTCCAGAAAACTTTTGAACCAGATGATATAATCTCTCTTGGGATTTCATAACCATCAGGCCCTTTATCTGATTCCTTCCAAAAAACACTTCCTCCTCCTCCAACATCAGCTTCACTGTCTCGCCAGGTTATAGGAGTCGCCAATAATTATGCCTAATAATTTATTTTTCAGGCAAGCCAATCCCAGAACAAGCAAATTTGAACTGCTTCTTTCAAATATAACATTCTCTATAAACAAAATGATGGGAAATAATGTAAAATTTGAGCCCATGATGCCAGGATTCTATTCTTTCAGGCACATAGGCTAAATGTTTAAATCTATCTTTAGAACTGTTTGAGTGGAGGTTCTAGAGAGATGGTTCAGTAGTTAGGGGTGCTTGCCACTCTTGTAGAATACCTGGGTTTAATACCTGTGAATTCCAGCATTCACAGTGCGGCTCTTAACCTCATGTTACTCTTGGTCCAGGGCAGCAGTTCTCAAGAAGTGGGTCAAAGCTCCTTTGGGGACGGGGGAGGTCAAACAACCCTTTTACAGGGGTTGTACGTCAGATATCCTGCATATCAGATATTTACACTATGGTGCATAACAGTAGCAAAATTACAGTTACGAAGTAGCAATGAAAACAATATATGGTCAGGAGGGGGGTCATCACTACATAGGAACCATATTAAAGGATTGTAGAATTAGGAAGGCTAAGAACCACTTTTCTAAAGAGTCTGAGACTATCTTGTGACCTCTGTATGTCCTGAACGTATGTGGCATACATACATACAACCCTAAAATAAATCTTAGAACTTGGGGCTGGGAAGACAGCTCAGTCCGTGGCTAGACAAGCATGAGGACCTGAGTTTGATCCCTGGAATGCATATCAAATGTCAGTTGTGATGATGTGCTTGTAGTTCAAGGACTGGATAGGCAAGGACAGGTGACTAGATCTCAGTGATGATGTTATATTGTTCTTTGTTATATTGGAACAAGACATGAAAGATAAGGAATTTAAAAGCAACTTAAAACACTTGAAGCACAAGTCTGCTGACCAGAGTTAGGTCCCTGGAACCTGTGGTAGAAAGAGAGCATCAACTCCTGAAAGTTGTTCTCTGACCTCTTCTTGTGAGGGAAGAGGAGAGGAGGGGAGGAGAGGAGGAGAGGAGAGAAGGGGAAGAGGGGGAGGGGAGGGAAACCAATCAGAGGAGGGGTGAGGCTGGATTCAGTTCAGGCAAAAGGACAACAGCTGGACAGCTGTCTTGGAGGACAAGCAGCCCAGCTTGAGGGAAGCAGGGGTTGCACTAGGAAGGCCCGTGGGAGGAAATAGAAAACTGCTGTGTTTAAGTGTCGGAAAAATTGCCGATCAGTGTTTGGCAGATCAAACAGGGTGTTTGGGAAAACTAAAATAGATACATAAAAAAAAAAAAAAAAAAAAAAAAAAAAAAAAAACCAAACAGATGAAAGACTAAAGCAATTCTTCCTTGGAAGATGTGTGGAGAGGCAGAGAACACACGGCTAGCGTACAACTGGGCTCAGCAGGGAACCACACTCGAATTTCCACCATACACATTTTATAACACTTAAGCATCCAAGTCCTGTACCCAAAAGATGATGCAGTAGGGACCACGTTGAGAGGATGTTTCAAAGGGAAAAGTTAGAAGCCAAGATGGTCGCCACCAAGACCATAACAGGAAGAACAGGAAGACGATATACCTAAAATCTATGAAGAGGCTGGAGTATGGAGACATTATTTACAAATATGGAGAAAAATGTTTGATGAAGTGGGTAAGAGTTGGAGAAAGTGTCCCCAAGAAAAACCTTGCATCAGAAGGAACAAGTAAAGAATGACTATTTTACTTCTACCATGGACTTGGTACTTAAACAACAGAGGCAATGTGGGTGAATTAGCTTTTAAAAAGAAAATGTTGAAGCTGGAGAGATGGCTTAGGAGAGGGCTGAGGGTCAATTAATATGCAGCACCTAAGATGGCAGCTTATAACCACTGTTACTCCATCTTGGAGAGAGCCAATGTCTCTGGCCTATGAAGAGCACCTGCTTTCAGGTGCTCTTTCCCACAACATGCACACAATTAAAAACTATAAAATGTAAGAAAGAAAGAAAGAAAAATTTTAAATTAAAAAAGAACCTATCAAATGTAAAGGATAAATGTGCAGCATGAAAGCAGAGGCAGGAGATTCGAGCTGTCCCCTCAATAGCTTAGGCAGACATGGCTGGAGGCAGTAGTAGCTACAGAGGCCTGCTCAGAGGAATGGGAAGGTTTGCTGGACTGGAAGATGCTGGAGTGTATTTATAGCCTGGGGAGAAATGGCAGGTAAAAAGGAGAATCTGAGGCTGAGAGTGTAGGATGGCTGTAAAGCACTTATGGAGAGAAGGAGGTGGGAAGAGGAGAAAAACAAAGAGAGAGAAGGGGAGGGGCGAGGGATGGAGAGAAGGAGATAGGCAGGGAGGGAGGGAGGAAGAACAGTGATGAAGAATTAACCAATAATGAGACGCTGGCAGATGTGGAAGGGAAATACCACATTTGGATGGATTTTTAAATCTCTCCTATGCCCATATCTTTGTTACCCTCGTATTCTCCTTTTCTCCTTTCCTCCTCCTCCTCCTCCTCCTCCTCCTCCTCCCTCCTCTCTCCCCTCCCCCCCTCTCTGACACTCATCTCTTCCTCTTTTTAATTGCTTCATATCACACTAGGACATTACATGATTCTACAAGTGCCCAGCCCAGGACCACCTCAGCAGCCCATGTGCTCCTCTCAACGATAGTCCCACGGGTTTGCTCATCATTGAAGTCACATTCTTCCTTCGGCATTCTGAACTCCTGAGAAATCCAAGTCTTCTTTGTATCTGAAACTCCTGGGCATGTTTCAGCACCAAAATTACACTCTCCTTGGGCTACACCTGAATGCTGGGTCTTGACTTCAGTTTTGGAAACAACGGAGTAAGGGATCTGCTAGCACCCTTGACGAATATGCTAGCATCTCAAGAGAGACTCCACTGCTACCCAAATTAACCTGTCCTCCTGCAAACCTAACAGGAAGCCAGCGGACCTGTTTAAGCAAATGACCTAGCTACGACGCTCACAGCATCCAAGGATACTGTACAGCAGCACACAGAGGGGCATGCCTGGGACCATGTGTGGCAGGTAGTAACTACCATGGTGTCCTGAAACAGTCAGTATAGGCAGTTGGTTCACAGATGGGGAAGACCAGGATCTCCTCTGTAGCTGTGTGGGTTGTACTGGCACATCCCTAGAAAGCATTGTCACAGTGAACTCTGTGGAAATGACACTCGTGTCCCACCTCCTAGAATTTCTCACAGCAGGACCCAAACAGCAGTTGTACATATCAGCCATTATGAGACTGCTTATACTTTAGCATATACAACAGGCTTACCAACACAGACAAGAGTCTACATTTTTAGCCCATCCACTCCTACAAAAGCACATTAAGTAGCATCTTAAAAAACATTTACCAGAGGGATTATGGAGTCAGGCTGCATTTCATCCTCCATTCTCTGTCTCCTGTGCCTTCCACTTCTAACATGTACTTTGAAACAAAGCTAGCCAATAAATGTACAGCTGCTTCTAGAATTACAAAGAGAAACTTCCCAGCAGTTACGTTTTCTCATTTCTGAAGTGACTGTGTATTGTTCCACCAAGTTTTCTTAGAGGTTGTGCTTTGTACATGGCCTTATGCCAGATCTACACCCTGGACATTCACTATTCAGCCTCCCTGAGCTCTCTCCCAGGGATGACGTGAACTTCCAGAGGAAGTGACGTAGCTGTAGTGCGGGCAGGTGAAAGCAAGAGGATCAGCAAGTGACAGAGACTGTAAGTCACTTAAGGGGGGGGGGCAGAGTCAAAAGGAACCCAGCAGCCGACACTGGTATTGCTCCAACAAAGTGTGTCATAGAACAGCAACAACCGAACGTCTCATGAGACAAGATGATCACTAGGAAAACCATAGCTGTCCTGCCTTTGAAAGGTTGGCTGTCCATTGATGAGAGTGAAAAAGTCGCTTAAGAAACACTAGTCAGTGTTCTAACTGGCAAACCACCTTGTTAAAATTTGTCCAAAGATCATACATACATCTTAGCTGATCTCTGTTTTTGACCTTCCAGAGTCATCATTCTGGATCGCTGTTAACATGGTTGCTACATATATGAGAACCAATGAGCAGCAGGTGACAGGAGGTGAGGACACGCGCCATCACACATACGGTTCAATCCCTGTTCTGCAGGATGCAAGGTTTGGTGCAGAAAGGAACGCAGATGTCTTCTTCTTCAAGAGACACTGGCCCAGTCTGAAAACCAAGCCCTCATCTTCTTTTCCCAATTTGCTCGAGTAACAAAAGCATGTGCTATTTATTCCACGTGGTTTGGGAAACTTAGGAATCCAGAAATGGGAATGTACAAATCTGCAAGTTTGTAGTTGCGCTGATTTTATCAAGTTCACCTGTGTTGCTCAGATAGTTTGGCAATGGCATGGCCTGCGTGAGGCAGTTGTATGCTAAGCTGTAGTTTACCAGCCTTGAGCTCATTTGTGGTTATATGACCATGAAACACAAAATCTGCTTTTTCAAGGTTAATGTCACAGGCCCACGACAGTCTGCATTTACACTCTGTGCCATGCTTATTAGAGCATGCGTAAAAATTAAAATTATTCAAACATGAGTAAAACTGGCAGTCCTAATAAAGTCCTTCCCCACACCTCACATACCGACAGGCACACACACGCACCCCACATCGTGATCTGTTCTACATCTGCAAATAGAATCCACACTTAACTGAGGAAAATATTAAATTCAATTAAGCTATGGATGATGTCACTTTTTCCTTGGCATTAGAATGCCTACATTTGCTTCCTGCTGGTTTTTTATTCATCACTATTTCTGTTGAGCTTTTAAAGGGCCACTTGGCAGCTCTGTTCTGCAAGTCTACAATTCAACCAACTGCACACTAGAGGAGAGCATACCTCTGATCCTAATGGTTCAGAGCTATTGTGTAGGGGATGACTGGGAGCAGGCTGAGCTGCCCACAGCTTTTAGAATACACACAGACACACACAAATAAATCAAACTCTCTTTTTCAGATTCCACAGTTCATTTCCATTTTATTGCATGTTCAAATTGCCTCCTGAAGTCATATTAGGGGCTTTTGTTTCTTTCCCCGAAAATTTAGAGACCTTGTGATAGCTTTTAAGTATTTTCTCTTATATCCCACATATCAAACTCATGATTTGATAGTGCCCAGTGACAATTGTTAAACTCTTTCCTATTTTGAAATATCTGGGGTCTGGGGGGTGAAATCATAGACCTGAGTCTATTAAACTTGGCTTACAATTAGAAAAATTGGGAGCCAGTCTTTGGGAGCTTGTAACGGGGTCCTCGAATCTCTCTGGTGACGATATTGAGGGCTTTATAACTTGTGAGCGACACTGGATGGGGCCACATGCTAGAAGTAAAACTGAACTGGAGGCTAGGCCCTGTCTCAGGACCAACATCTTTAATGAAACATCCAGCAAACAGCAACTTCGCTAATTAATTCTATCCCCCTGCATTGAAACAAAGGTACCAATGGGGGGGGGGTGCATGACTATTAGATGGTTATTTTATAAACAGATATTTAAACTTAAATTAGTAGTACATGTAAAGGGTTGGCACACACAGAGAAAGGTTTGTTTCCACAGCTTCCTTATAACACACCCCCTTAGCCACTGCCCTCAGCCCTTCCCCCCTCCAAGAGAGGCAGTGCTGCTGGCTGCAGATTTCTTCAGCTCTATTTTCATAGACTGAGTCTCAGCTCGAGGCTGGAATTTGGTCAGATTTCCTGCTCCTGGGGCTGTCACTGCTGGCTTTCCAGCTTTCATACCTTTTGACATAGGAATTCGGGTGGGTGTAGGCCGCTGAGATGACCCATCTTGTCCTGACTGCAAGATAGAACACAGACAAAAGGGATTTGTTGGTGAGTTTGCCCCTTTTTGTCCTAAACCCATGCATTAGCATAATTCATGCCACAAAGGGGCATTCCCAACAACCCCTGCCAGGGACAGGGACTGAGGAAGCTGGAATCTACCAGCTCTTACTCCTTCGGCGTTCTTGAAGCATCTATTCTCAGCTTCCCTCTCAGACCTTAGTTTGCATCCTCTACCCTGACAGAGGATGAACACAAGGCCTAGACATGCCACACTGTCGTCCATGCAGCCCTTTTCAAAGGAAGTGGCTCCATTCACCTGTTAATGACATCAGACTTCTGTTTTGATTGACAGTCTGACCACGCCCACCCACTTACAGTGTTTCCCTCAGTGCTTTGCTTTGGTCCCTGTATGAGTCTCACCAAAGCTTCCAAGCTCTAACTAAGGACGCCTTTCTTTCTCTTGATGGTTCCTCTGGCTCTGCCTGCCTTCTAGATGTCCCTTTGAAAAGTTCCCACCTTTATCCCGAGAATTCCTTGCTTGTATACCATGCATCTAAGCCCTCGAGTCGCTAGCCACCAGTCCCTTTTGAAGTCCAGATCTGATGTCCAGCTACTCAACAGGCATGGACAGTATCTCCCAGCATTTCACGAGCATCGCACTGCTTACGGTCCTGTCCAGCCAATCCTCTTACATTTCTCACCCTACTTACTCGGCAAAGACTGGAACCCCCGAGCCACCGTCTGCATGCATTCTGTTGTGAAACCTTTTAAACTCTGCCTGCCCCTCTTCCTTTAGAGGTATGCTCCTACTGTGTAATCGAAGGTGGACTGAAACCTGCGACTCTCGTGCCGGTTTCCCGAGTGCTAGAATTACCAGCATCTACCACCACACCTGGCTCTCCGTTCTATTTTCAGTATGTCCCTGTTTATATTGCCACGTGCTCTTTGCAAGCTGTGGTTAAATAAAATATAGGCTTTTAGACAGATAGAGACACTTTGTGTTGAGAATATTTTAATACGAGGATCTTGCAGTCTTCGTTTTAGAATGAAGAAAGGCTGTGGGCGTACCTAATCACCCACTGAACATTCACACTAGGGAAATACTCCTGGAAGCACTTTTCAGTCTGCTTTTGAACTGTGCGTTTTGAAAAATCTTTTGAACATTAAAAAAAATCACATTTTAAACCTTATGATTATTCTACAGCATTATTTCAGAGATTTTTAAGCATGTTATTCAGTCTCCATACATTTCCATGGATAAATGAAAATTGGCTCGATTTATCAGAATGTGAATTTTCACTTTTAGGTAAGATCCTCATTATCTCTGTATAGGTAACCTTCCAGGGAGCATCTGGATGCAGGCAGAGGCAGGGGGTTTCCTTTCTGTGCAGGAGCTGGCTAGTCTCTCTACCCCCTTCCCTGCTTGCTCTGAGTTCCGCTATACTCACCACTGATTGGGTTCCTCGCGTGGACGACGTAGTGACCGGGGTTATGGTTATCGTGCTGGTCACTTTGCTAGCGCCAGGTCTTGAAGAGAGGTGATTCCTGGGAGAGCGAAGGACTGTGCCTGTAGAAACCTCCTTCTCGGCCGTCACGTTGATAGGCCGGACGGTGATAACTGGACTCACGCCTTCAGCGGCAGGCCCAGGAGATCGCTTAAACTGAGAACCCAGGTGAATGTGGATTTTATTGTCTTCCGTGGTGATGATATTCGCATTGGAGTTGTACTTCCGCACGGGGGTTGGAACAGTTTGTTTTTCCGGGGTGACTTTGAGGATAGTCCTTCCCACAGGCACTTCCTGAGATTCAGGGGAGACAGCGATTTCCGGGGGAGCTGCAGACGTTGACACCGTCATGATCTGGATGGGGGATGCAGGCCTGTCTGCAAATGAGCCCCTTCCACCTTCTGGGCTCTTCTCTCTGGAAATAGTAGTAATCGTGACAGGGGACATGGCTCGTTCTGGGCCGAAAGTAGGCTCTGTAGTTTTGGGTTTTTGCGACATGACATTGGGTGATGGAATAATAGTTATCCTTGGTTTCTGGTTGCCTAAGGTAGGAATGACGGTGGTACTAGAGAAAAACTCTTCAGACGTGGGGCTTGTGATCTCCAGGGTGGCAGTGCTGTTCTCATGATCTGGTGTCACACGGATGTGCAGAGGCTGGCCCTGCTTTGGTGCTAGGACCAGCTCCCCGGGGTGCCCTGCACCCTGGTTTGGCCTGGGCCCTTTCTCCTGGGGGGCAGAGGGACCGTTCTCTCTTTTTCTCATCCAAGGAATCCAAGACTTCCTCATGGTGAGCTCATTCGCTGCAGGGGGATACCTGTCGAGGACCGAGGACCGTTCCATGGGTTTCTTCAGGCCTACCTGTCGAAGATTACTCATGATGTGATTTTCTTCCTGGAAGGATTTGCGAATGAACACAGCCGGGGTCTCCTCCTCCGCAGCATTCCCGCACATCACCTCGGTCTGCACCCCAGTGGAGGCGACCGGCACATCCACCATCCTTCGGCCATTCCCGCTCGGTCTGAGAGCTCGGCTGTAGCGCTTGGATAGCTCCAGCTCTTTGGTCAGATTGAGGACCTCCCTGCCCATATTCTTGTTCTTCGTTTCTTCTTCCATAAATCTTTGCTGAAGGACCGAATAGTCGACTTGGAGCTGAGACAGCTGATCCTCTTTATTCATCAGATCGTGAATCTTCTCCTTGAGAGCCTGCACCTCAGCCTGTAAATCGCGACTTTTAGCCTCCTCTAGCCGAAACCTGTGTCTCAGCTCGGCTTCCTGGCTCACAGCCTCCCCTTTCTCTATGGCTTTATTCTTCGCCATTTGGTGCTTGATTTCCTCGAGCTGCTGGGAGAGGAAGTTTGCCTTATCCTGCTCGGTTCTGAACTTCTGCTCCAGCTGGTCATACTCGTCCTCCGTCTTCACCAAGTCCCCCTCCACCACCTCCAAGTGCTGGAGCCGCTTCTTCAGCCTCTCGATTTCAAGCGTTAGTTCCCTGATTTTATTGTCCTCCGGGCAGGTGAACTCAGACCCCTTGCACGACCTGCCTCTGTTCAGTTCCCTTTCGACCCCTTCTACGCCATCCAGCCGCTTCTTGAGTAAGTCAACACTGCAGCTCAGCTCACAGGACCTTTCTTCCTCGCTCCTCAGTTTACCCATCAGTTCATCCCTCTCCTTCGTCAGACTGTACACCTTTTCCTCCATTTCAGACTTGAGTTTGAGAAGCTTCTTACTTTCCTCGATCAGCTTTTCGGTCACATCCATCACTTTTCCCTGCTCCACCTTAAAGTTTTTATTCAACCCATCCACTTTCCTCTCCTCTTGCTTTATTTTCTCCATCATATTTTTCCTTTCGTCCACGAGCATCACGGTGAAGGACTTCAGCTTTGTAAGGTCATCTTTGAGGCTTAACTCGGCCTTCTCCAGGCGGCTCTCCGAGCATTCGAGTTCTTTAACTCGACGCTTGACCACCTCCAGCTCATTTAGCAGGTCTTTGGTTAGGTTCTTCTCCTTCTCCAGGTTCAAATGGAGCTGGGTGCATTCCGACTTACTCCTGCTGAAGGCTTCCTCCAGCTTCTCCAGTTCAGACATCCTCTTCTGCAGCTTCTCCACCTCTAGTCTAAGTTCCTTACTGTGGTGTTCTTCCTCTTGGAGCTTCTTCTTCAGCTCCCGGCACTGGGCCTCCGTCTTAGTGATCTCTTCATCCTTGCCTTCCATCTCAAGCACGCGCTTGCGCAGACTTTCCACTTCCGCCATGAGACTGGAGTTTCCACATTCCCCTTTGGCGATTTTATCTCTCAGCTCCTGAAGCTCTTCCTCGGCCTTCTGAAGATTTTTATTGGTCTCTTCCAGTTCCTCGATCCGTTGCGATAAGCCAACCACTTTGAGTCTCAGTTGCCTGTTGTGAGATTCCTGATTAGCCAATTTGGCATTCATCTCTTCGTGCTCCTGGGAAAACCTCGAGGCCTTGTGTTCGAAGTCCACTTCTAACTTGAGCAGTTTCTGGCGGTCTTCCTTGGATTTGTAAGTGATGGCTTTGAGTTTTTCTTCCTCCTCCCTCAGTTTCTGAGTGAGGTCCTGAACTTTCTGACTCTGCAGGCCCAGCTGCTCAATATGCATCTGCCTCTCATCCACCAGCATGAGTGCGAAGGACTTTAGCTTCACAAGCTCATCTCGAAGTTTATTGAGCCGCTTCGCGTTTTCCTTTTCTTTGCGGGCTTGGTAAGCCTTTTCTTGTTCAAGGAGCTTTTTCAACCTAAAAACAAACACAAACGCACAAACAAGACTTAAGCTCTATGTTAGGAGAGCAATCGGCAAATACGGTCTTAAATTAAAAAAAAAAAAAATGCTGCACCGCGGTCTCTTTTTAACTTCAGAATAATATGGCTTGCCAGTGGCTATCAGCAAAACTAAGGAGAAGTCAGGATAGCAGCTCCCCTTGGAGACCGGCAGTGACTAGCAGGGGATTGAAAAGGGCTAGTTTTCAGAGGAAGCTAGTTTCTGTTTTATGGCTTGCTTGCTGGGTTGTTTAAATTTATGACATTAATAAGCTAAACATGTGACATGAGTACCTTAGCTTGTGCCACAAGAAGGACTTTATATAGTGCTTTCTGTATTCCGGGGACTGGTGTGCTTTATCCTAGCAGGAAGCCTACGAGAAAAGTGTTGCTACTTCACCTCCACGTGGTGAGTGGGACGTGGGGGCACATGTAACCGCAAACACACAAAGGAAGAGGCAGTGACAGCACACAGCCAGACAGCAAGCCAAGCAGGCCTCTGGGATTCTTACTTATCACTTCTACACCATCCAACTTCACAAGAGAAAGCTACTTAAACAAAGGGGAGGCCAGACTAGAATGAACAGGTCTTCTTATTTTGAAACTTTGAAAGAAACTAAGTTAGGTGTGGTGGCACACATCTTTAACCCCTGCCCTTGGGTGACGGAGGCAGGTGAATCTCAGTCTGAGGTCAGTCTAGCCAACAGAGCAAGTTTCAGAACAACCAGGGCTACACAGAGAAACAGAAACCTTGTCTCAAGAAACAAACAAACAAAACTGAATAAAACTATGTAACTATTTGATAGGGAGGAGGCCCAGTATACTTTCTGATAGAAAAGCTGCTCTGGGGGATGGAGAGATGGCTCAGCAGTTAAGAGCACTGACTGTTCTTTCCAGGGTCCTGAGTTCAATTCCCAGCAACCACATGGTGGCTCACAACCATCTATAATAGGACCTGTTGCCTTCTGGTGTGTCTGAAGACAGCTTCAGTGTACTCATTACATCAAATAAATTAGTAAGTCTTAAAAAAAAAAAAAAAAAGAAGAAGAAGAAAAGAAAAGAAAGAAAGAAAAGAAAAGCTGCTCTGCCCAAGCATTTCCACCAACATAAAAACTGGCAAAGATTTGATCAGTTTTGCAACTTAAACATTTTTTAATTGATGGTTAAGTAGAGAAGAAATCCAAATGACCACCAAAGCAAAAACAAACAAACAAAAAGCCTGTGGCCACCACAGGAATTATAGGTATGAAATATGCTTTCTCCATGTTGTTTATGTATAGCCTCAAAAAAAAAAAAAAAGAGAGAGAGAGAGAGAGATTTATCACTCTTGTGTTGGTCCATTAACATAGCAATTCTTCAAACTTGTTCTGCATGTGTGTTTGTTTATGTAGAAACGTGAACAGGGGCATCAGACTCCTTAGAGCTGTAGCTAACAAGTATTTATGACTGCACAAAAAGTGGTCTAACCTGCCTGAGCCAGCATCTCTCCAGGCCTTAACATATTGTTAACAGTTATCTCTGAATACCCATAAGAGTTAAAATTAAAATCATTCACCATAAATCGATGTAGGTATACTCTTCAGAAACTATTCTGTTTATAAGAGGTGCAAGTTACAAAAATCAATATCATGTGTTTAAGTACATTTTATTCTTTCAGTATTTTTACAGCCTTATTATTTAGAACGGTTTGTTTCATGCTTATGACAAGGCCAGCTGTTAGCCAAGTGCATAGAAAAATGTCTCTCATTGCCTTCTATAATAAATGTTTGGGCATATGATAAAAACTACTTAAAATAAAACCAATTGTCATATGATTACTATAGAAATTGTTATGGTGATATCTAAGAATTTTTGTTGTTGTTTTATGGAACTTATCATGTGTATTGTTCTGTTTAAAACAAAAAGTAAAGCTTGCTTTTAAATCCCACAGATCTCCATGAGTAATACTCAGCAGCATCGCTGAATGTCTCTCAGCATGATGGAAGGGCAGTTTGTTGGCCATTTACTCCTATTGGGCTAACAATGATTTAAATATGATAAGGAAAAAACCTACTTAGTGACCTAACACATAAGCAGGGAAAGCAGGGAAACCCAGAATGGAGAAAGATGAAGGAAGGGATATTGATATTTCTCGGTGCAGGTGGGGGGCAATGATGACAAAAATACTTCTTCTAGGGACATAAATGTTTGAGGTTCCAGAGAACTACTACACCTTAATACATTTCAAGAAATTTACTAATGCTCTTGACAGTTTCTACCTTTGGCAATAGGTAACTCAATACAGAAAGGTGGATGGATGGATAAAAGATAAATAGATAGATAGATAGATAGATAGATAGATAGATAGATAGATAGATAGATGGATGGATGGATGGATGGATGGATGGATGGATGGATAGATAGATAGGTAGGTAGAGGATAGATGGATAGATGGTTCATCTGTAAAAGCACTTGCTGCCAATCCTGATGACCTGAGTTCAATCCTCAGAATCTACCAGGTAAAAGAAAACTAAAACAAAAACCTGCTAAAAGTTGCACTTTCCCTTCTACATGTGTGCTGTGCACACAAACATGAGTGCACATACACACAAGTAAATAATGTAATGAAAACATAGATGCTGTATAGTTAACTATGTTATAGGGTATAACTAGATAAAGCACAGAAAAAGGTTTCCTATGCAATGTGTCGAATGCTTTTTTATTTCAGTTAATTCTCATTTTGGATGAGATCATACCGTTTTTATAAATAAGAGAAATTATTGAACTTAATCAAAGACACATAATCAGGAAGGGCAGGTTGGGATTTGGACTAGATCTGTTTGAACAAACATTGTATTTTAATAGCAATACTGTCCCTTAAAGTTACTGACTGGATAGATCAAATTTACAAGACTTGGTTTAAGTTAACTTTACCCTGAACTGGTCAATCTATCCTGGTATGGTCAAGACCCCTTTTGAATTGTTTTCTTCGCCTGATGCTTAAGCTTATACCTTGCATTCTGTCAGTGAAAAACAAATGACCCCAATCACTAATAAAAAGCCGGGTCAATGCACAAGGCCTACCAAATGCTCTCAGGCTTTCCCTCCTGCTGGCAGCCATCCATTCACTAGCATGGACACCGTAGTTCAATTAGCTGCTGTATTCACTGGACTGTTCATTCTTTATCTCACACTCTTCCCCTAATGAATATTCCTCTTGTCAGTCTTTTCAGATATTTAAGCCCCAAACTTAAAGGCACTTTGTATTCTTCTCTCTCTTCTATCCCCACACTCATTTTCTTGCTAAGTGTTATCATCTCCATCTTCAAAATAAATTCCCATCTCTGCCGCCTTAGATGGATTGCTGCAAATTACTCTGGTCCGACTCTAACTTCCCCTTCTTGCCCACTCTTGATCTTTTCTATTTCCAAAAAATCTGGGCGATTTAAGAGGGATCAGGAGAGAGAGAAAGAAAGAACAAACTAGGTTTCACCACTTGGAGAAATAAGAGAAAAAGGAAGTAGAAACATGTATGGCTAGTTCAGTGTTTTAGTGTTTGGTATAGACAATGTAGATACAGATAAATATAGGTAGAGATGATTTAGGTAAATATAGATGATGCAGATATAGATACATAGAGAGAAAGGGGGTGGGGGGAATCACCTAACAGTCTTTCATTTAAAGCTTTTTGTTTTCCTTCATAGAAATAGTCCGGTTGATAAAAGACTCAGTGATAACATGTCATTATTAATATATAATAACATGACACCTTTGAAATACAATCACCATTGAAATAATGGATGTAGGTGACTCTTATCAATGTCCCTCAGAAGGGAGACTGCCAGACACTGTACACATACATGCATATCACCTATGAAATATTCTTACTGAGAAAGAAGAACCTGGATTGTATCACATTCCTATAACTAATTAGTAGGTAACCAGAAAGATCAGAGCAAGAAACTGCTAAATGACATCATAATGACGAATCTAAGACATGACAGTGTTTGCAATAAGGAACCTAGTTTCTTTAACAAATACATTTTAATATAAAAAACATGAGAATCATGTACACATTAAAATAAAATTAAAGGTATATAAATCATCAATGGTTATCTATAGATTCAAATAAATTTAGAAGATATACCAACATACTCTCTCATATTTAAACCTCATCTGAATGAGACAACTAGAAAATTTATGTTGTTGAGGAATTAGAAAATGTGAAATTTGACTATAGATCTTAAATAGTATTTTTTGAAGCCATGATCTTTTAGAAATACACATTGAAGTATTTATGAATGAAGACTTAAATGAATGTGAGATTCATATATTCTGACAGGAGGAGTGGATAGAAGCAGGCTGGCGAGAAGAACAACTCAGTGCGGAAGCTAAACACTGGGTCCACAGGGGTTCAGTACACCAGTCACCTTATCTTTGAAAATGTTTGAAACTTTCCACGTGAAAGCTTTGAATTCTCCTTTGAATTTCTAACTACTCCCTGTTTCCCCAGGTTTCCCTTCCCTTCGTCACTGATGTTAAGCCTCCTTAGCATATCATGGCCTTTTGTGTTCTGTGCTTTTCATTCCTCCATTCACTTTTATTTGATAGAGTCTAACTTATGATTTTTAAAATATGCATTATTGTTTTAATCCATATTTGTGAACTTATCTTTTTTTCTTCTTATTTAAAGATTTATTTATTTTATGTATATGAGTACACTGTCACTCTCTTCAGACTCACCAGAAAAGGGCATCAGGTCCCATTACATATGGTTGTGAGCCACCATGTGGTTGCTGGGAATTGAACTCAGGACCTCTGGAAGAGCATCGCTTGAGCGCTGAGACACCTCTCCGACCCTCCCCCTCCTTTCTCCCCCCCCCCCAAAGAATATATTCTTTCAAAGAATTATGGAAAGGTGAGGACAGACTCTGAAGCAGTTATGTGTCTGTTTTCCTTCTGATGTCGGGGCCTGTCTCCATCCTCACTTTTCCCTTGGCAGCCTTGATACCTCCACTTTTCAACCATATTCCGAGCACCAGTTGTCTCCCAGCATGGCATTCATAAGACTTGTCTCTTACCAGCTTCCCCACCGTGAATGTTACTACTGCGAACACCCTGGGCTTGCTCTCAACCACATCATCCTAATTCCCACTCTTCTCAGCTTGATATTTTTGTGCACTGCCCCCTACCCTCCAGTCTCCTGTCATGTCTGTCTCTTCAAAGGAGACAGCAGGTTCAAACTAGCAAAGGCATGATAGTAATTAAAGATGAATGAGCGTCAAAAGAGTCGAGCTTGCGTGCAATTCGAAGTCTTTAATCGAAACGTGTTTTTTTCCCCAACTAGAGAATAGTCATCTCTAAGCAGCTTGTTCACATGACAGGGCATGGCTTTATCAAATGACTGAGGAAGAAGAGCCTCTCTTAGCAAAGTCTTCAAGTCAACGACTAATACAATAATCCAGAAATAACCTAATATCGTCCATGTGCGGCACAGGAGTGGCCCATTCAGCTTCAAAGTTAGATCCCACCTTCATCTGCAATGTTAGCATTTTCTCCGTCATGGATGTGTGTTTCTAAAATATAGTAGATCTTGATTCCAGATATTCTGGCCACATCTTAACGTTTACACTCACGTGAGCATCCCACTTGCTTCACCCTAGACCTGGCTCTGACAACAGGGAGCTAGAGAGACATTTTGTATACATAAAGAATTGGTATATCTTTTATAATAGGACACAAACTTTTGACCTTTATAGGTTTATTAAAGTTACATTTTTTAGTTATTACCTGGGGGGGGGGGGTTAGGTAGGGGTGCAGGCATGGTGTATGATGTAGGTCAGAGGACAATGTGGGGTTGGTTCTCTACTTCCACCATTGTAGGTCACAAGGACTTAAGTCACAGGCATGGCAGCAAGTGCCTTTACCAGCTGACCCTGTTCCACTGGCTTGTGTCCTTTGTGATGGTTTTGTCTTTCCTTAGCAGAGAGGATGTATTTATAACACCGTTATATACTTGTCCTTTTCCCCTTCATCTGAAAACCACTACATTTTAAAACCATCTTCTTTAAATCTGTGACCCTAGGCCACAGTGAAGAGCCAAAGAATCTAGTGGCATAAAAGCAAAGGAGGAGAAAAATTTAAAGCCAGCTTCTTACTGGCAGTTTTTGTGAGTTCCTCTTACATCATTGTGGACAGCCTATTGTCACAGTTTTATACTGTAAAACCACAGCCTCTAAACTAAAACATAATTACCAATGTTATTACATATAATTTGATGTAATTTAAGTAATGATGCACACACAGATCACAGGCAGAGCACCTTGACCTGAGCATCCAAAAGAGTTTGAGGAGTTATATGTAATTCTGCTTTAGAAGAGCCATATAAATAGTGTCTTAAGGCCTAGTTGCTAAGATTTTTTTAAAAAAGCATGTGATGAATAGTGTTGGCTGTCACCTTGACTACATCTAGAATTAACTAAAACCCCCAAAACGGAGGGGCACACCACTGTGGGACTTTTGTTTAATTTGAAGTAAGAAGATCCAGATTTTGAGTGGGAAGATTCACCTTTAATCCAGATCATTTGAGCTGGGAAAACCCACCTCAATCTGGGCCCCACTTTCTGCTGGAAGCCTATATAGGGACAAGGAAGAGAGAAGCTTTAACTCTTTGCCTGCTGTTCTTGCCTTGCAAGCAAATACATTCCTTCACTGGCATCAGAGCCTACTCCTTTGGGATTTTGAAGACCAGATGAGACATCCAGCCTCGTGGACTGAGAAAGTACTGGATTCTTGGACTTTCCACTCATAGCCAGCCACTGTTGGATTAGCTGGAACACAGCCTGTAGGTCAGTCTAATAACCCCCCTTTGCAAACACACAGAGAGAGAGGGGGGGGGGAAGGAAGGGAGGGAGGGAGGGAGGGAAGGAGGGAGGGAGGGAGGGAGGGAGAGGCAGAGGCAGAGACAGAGAGACAGAGAATAGCAAAGTATTCTTCATAAAGATTATAGGGTCTACTACTTGCTGCTAAGCACACTGTTTATATTTACACACCAATGTAAAACATAAATTTATTCTAAATCTACAACAAGGATGGCTGAATTCCCTCTACTTAATATTACACAGTGGACTATGTCCTACTAATAAATTTTCAAGGCATTTTTGGGGGACAGGGAAAGTGCTCTTTACGCTATAAGTGTAGGCTAAGCAAGAGGCAGTCAAGGATGGAAACATGGTGAACTTCCTGCTGTCAGAGGTACAAACTACATGGTATCTCTCTCTGTGAGAGCCAGATTAAGGTCCCCTCCTGGCCAACTAGTCCCAGTGTGCAATGTCGGGATTGACTTGTTAAGTGATAGCCAGATGCCGGGCCTCATCTTTTATGGTTAACTACACTGGTAAACTAAAACCCATAAAAAAATGTAACGGATTACAAATTTGTAGTCTCGAAAATTCTGATCTGTAGTTCACCAGTCTTTAGAAAGTGATTAAGACATGAGATCAAGGCCCTTATGAATTTGGTTAGCATCCTTGGAAAGGGATCCCAAAGAAATCTTTCTGGGATCCCTTCTGAACTGTAAGGAGAATGTGCTGATATTTATGAGCTTCCAATCTTGTTAAAGCATCCTGAATGAACTAGACTTAGTCCACGATATTCCTACAGACTCTCCTTCCTCAGGCTCTGGCTACGGTTCACATATCTTTTCCCGGGGAGAAAGTTTAATGTGTTTTCTGACTTGCTGAATTGTTCAAAGTACTTCGTGCAAATACTCTCAGATTGGTAAGATTTGGGGTGAGATGAAGAAAGCAGACACTAGGTCTCTGTGTTTGAGGACGATTCTAAAGAACCGAGTGAATACACTAATTTAATGGATTTCACAAAGAAGAGAGAAAGCCATGAAGCACAGAAATTTGTCACCCTGATGCATCATCACCTCGGGCTCTCCTTCCCGGGTGTTGCTTTCTGTCCCTCCACCAAAGAGCATCTCCATACTCCACCCCCACCTCCAAATGTGTTGCCCAAGTTCATCACACCTATTTATGAGATGCTCGGTCTAGGGGATGTTGGCAATTCTGCCAGGCTCCACCCAACAGTTACCTAGTAACAGTTTGCATCTCTACCTGCCCCAGGTGCGAGCCAACCTGACCTATAAGAAGGACTGCCTGGCTACCCCGACTCTCTCTTTCTGTCTCTTTTTCTCCTGTCTCTCTTCACCACATGTTCTCAGTCAACCTCCTCCTCTAGTCCTTCTCTCCTCCCTCTTTCTGCCTTTTTCTGCCCCCCTTCTTTCTCTGTCTCTCCGTTTTTCAGGTACTCTTCTCTTCCCATCGATGAACCTTCTTCATACTAGGTCTGTGGCATGGCTTGGTTGTTCAGGGGGATGCCTTGGTCAGGGTTGCTATGGTAACATCCCATCTGCTGCATCAGACCGGCTTTTATAAAACACACCAGGGGGCACATGTGCTTCACGGTCACAGAACACTCTCCCTTACCATGTAAGTTCCACAAGAGCAACAGGAAAGGCTATAATGGTGCATGGACGTATCTAGCTTCTGACGTCACATGGGAAGGTATCTTTCGTCCTGTTAGTGTGGGCCCTCTCTCCCAAGGGATTTGCTATGGTAACACAAAATATGGGGGTGGATGGGGATTCCCAGGGATATCCAGACAAAAGCAAGCAATTCTCAAAGTGTCATTTATCTCATTGTGCTGGGCACATGCATGTCTAGAGGGAAGCACAAACGTCAGGTTTTTAAAAGCTATTCATTGAGGGGAGTTCCCAAAATTAAAAAAAAAAAAAATATATATATATATATATATATATTGCAAAGCTTTTCATTAAGGCATAGTAATCAAATTTGTCGTGGGTAAATTCATTTTCATACGATCTGCTTAAAATAAAGCAGATAAAAATTAAGTAGCAAATTTAGTAAGTATCTCAAGAAGTTACACACCAGAGAATCAAACAACCCTATTAAAAAATGGGGTACAGAGCTAAACAAAAAATTCTCAATTGAGGAATATCGAATGGCTGAGAAGCATCTAAGGAAGGGCTTGACATCATTAGTCATCAGGGAAATGCAAATCAAAACAACCCTGAGATTCCACCTCACACCAACCAGAATGGCTAAGATCAAAAATTCACATGACAGCAGATGTGGCGAGAATTCGGAGAGAGAGGGACACTTCTCCACTGTTGGTGGGGTTGTAAACTGGTACAACCACTCTGGAAATCAGTCTGGCAGTTCCTCAGAAAATTGGATGTAGTACTACCTGAAGACCCAGTTATTCCACTTCTGGGCGTATACCCCAGAGACACTCCAACACACAACAAAGACGCATGCACCACAATGTTCATTGCAGCTCTATTTATAATAGCCAGAAGCTGGAATGAACCCAGATGTCCTTCAGTAGATGAATGGATACAAAAATTGTGGTATATTTACACAATGGAGTATTACTCAGCTATCAGAAACAATGGCTTTATGAAATTCTTAAGAAAATGGATGCATCTAGAGAATATCATCCTGAGTGAGGTAACCTAGTCACAAAAGATCAGACATAATATGCAGTCACTGATAATTGGATACTAACCCCAGAAAGCTCTGAACACCCCAGAAACAACTCACAGACTATATGAAGTTCAAGAAAAACAAAGGCCAAAAAACAGAAAGAAAATGAAAAACCATTATGCTTAATCTTTACACACCAAGAAAACTTTGACTGTTTCCAGGTTACATCTTGTTTTACATGTACTTTATGCTCATTGTAACTAGTAATATTTTAATGCATACTGTCAAACCTTTAAAAAAATCAAGTACTGACAAAAATGTATTCATATACTTTTATGCAAAAATGCTTAAAATCTGTACATTTATCTTTGTTTTTTAAAATAAAGTTGTTCAATTAAAAAATTAGTAAGTACATAAAATCATCCATAGTAGAGCATGTCTGTGCGTGCATTAACTCAGAAGAGCCGTCTCCCCTTCTTCAGGATGCACTGCTGGTATATTTAAAGGTCTTTTATAAAGGCTCTTAAAAATATCCTTATGCAGAGTTTATTAAATATTTTATAAATATGTTAAGATTTGCTCCATCATTATCTTAGCCAATCTTGGGACAACTTTAAAGTCATCAAGAGAGAAAAAAAATATCTAAAAATCAAGTCTTTTAGCCCAGAGACAAACATACACCAACAGTGCAGCTACGCACATTAAATCTGACAGTGCAGACACGTCATTCACCCTTACGTTCGAACTTCTTCAAAAGAAGTCATGCGGATCTGAAATAATGCTGTGAAAACTAGACTCCTTTTCTTCTGAAACACAGCACCGTCCAGCACCACTGACCACCGACTATAAACTGATTCTTTTGATATGCTTTGCTGAACTCAGTGTTTCTCAACATTAAAAAAAAAAAAAAAAAAAAAAAAAAAAAAAAAAAAAAAAAAAAAAAACCGGCTAAAGTAGAAGGCTTTTCACAATTGTTTAACACAGTCCGTACCTCATCCCCAGACCCACTTTGAAGCCAAACCTATTTACTTAAGTCTCACTCAAGTGTTTTAGAACAAACAAGGCTTTCCTTAGAGTCTGAATCCTAATCACTGACAACTTTTACAAGACTCCATGGTACATGCATACAGGCAGAACAGCAAAGATACTGACAGAAACATTGAGCTTCCTCAGCATTGTTTGTATTTCTTTTTGCTTATCAAGAATTATTAATCAGGGACTTCATATACACACTACATAGAACGGTTTCCTGCTAAAAAGCATCCAAACATTCAGAGCACATCAGTTAAACTAATGGCAAAAGATAAAATGTTCAGCTCTGACACAAACACCCCGTAGTTACTGCAGAGTGAGATTTCCCCCCCTCCATCAGAAAAATCAACACTCATCATATCATACCACGACAAGGTGTATCCTGGCTGGCTTCAGTCTGAGGTTCTGAAGCATCAGGGACAGACACAATAAACAGGATTTTCGAGGGTTGTCACCATCCACGTGAGGAAAACCTGTAGCGGAGATCTGAAAGCCTGTGGTCCCTACAGTCCTTGTCAGTTAGTCAAGACACTACAAATGTCCAGATCCAGCCTCTTGGAACTCAGAGGCTCTGTAGTAACTAAAGAAAAAGAGTTCACTGCCAAGGAAGCCTCAGAACAAATGAAAAGCCCGTGGACTGAAGTACCGTGCTTAAATCACAGCAGATCTCAAATTCCTTACCTTTGGCTTCTGTGTCTGTTTTTTTTTTTTTTTTTTTTTTTTTTTTTTTTTTTTTTTTGTTTTGTTTTGCTTTTGTTTTGTTTTACTTTAATAAGGAGGTACTGAAGTTTTCTCAACAGCAGCAAGCCTGCTCAACCAACTCCACAGGGAATTAACAGGCACATTCCAGTCCTGTCATCGGAACAAAGCAAGGTGGGTGTTGGGTAAAGCAGCTTGGGACCACAGAGCGATGACGTCATCCTTTCCTTAGAGGGTTCATTATTGTGCAAATTTACTGTGGGGCTGTGAGAAGAAGGGGTGGAGCTGACCTGGGTTGGAAGGGCAGGCCCCTCTTAGGAAGCTAAGGATACCGCTAGTATGAACCACAGAGTGGCAAGTCTTTAGTTTAAGAATTATTTCTGTCTTCAGAAAAAATGATTTGTATATATGTGTCTATATACACGTCTGGATGTGCAGGCACAGATGTATGAAGTATGAACACGTGTGTGCACGTGTATTGTGGAGACCTAGAGTTGACGTAAAGTAACTTCCTTAATTACTCTCCACCTAGTATATTGAGGCAGCGTCTTTCACTGAATGTGGCGCTCAACCTTTAGGCTGGTAGTCTATGTAGCCATCTTGCTCTGGGATCCTGTCTCCACCTACTATGCGCAGGCTGGCCACTACACCCACCTGGCTTTGATGTGAGTTCTGGGGGCCCTAACTCTGGTCATTGTTCTGTCTTAGACCCAGACATACGGCTAAGATGCCTCTTAACATTTCAAAGTGGATGCTGGCCACCAGGTTCTCCCAGCATCCCTCAGTCCTGAACTTTTACAGGTTCCTCCTGGCTAGCATACCCTACCCGCTACTCCGAATTCTCCAGCCCATGGATTAGACTGGTGTGCCCTTCCTCAAGCTTCTCTTCCCCATATAACCCAGCCATTTTGGCTCCATGGTCCCTTTTTGATCTTTTAGTCTCTTGCCCTTCAGGCCTTTGGCCCATATCCCCTCTCTCCCTCTCGCTCCCCCTCAGTATGGCCTGGTACAGTCTGCCTGTCCTGTCCACTCTGGCCTCTCCCAGAGGTTTCTGCCTGTATATTCTCCCTTATATCTATAAAAAAAAAAACCTCAACCCCTGAAGGGCAGGTATGCCCTCTTTTTTTTTGTTTTGTTTTGTTTTGGTTCTGCCCTCACAGTTGCTGTGCCTACATTTTCTCTGCCGAGCTATCTCCCTAGCTCTGTCTCTACAGGTATTTTTAGCTGATTTTTTTTTTTTTTGTCTTAAAAGTAATTTTAAGTGAAACAAAACAAAACACCAATCACGTACTGCCCACATAAACAGCTGTGAATCCAGACGGCCAAACTCAGAGTGCCCATATCACTGTGGCCAGGAAATGATCACTGTTGCATGGAATACTCAACATCTTCTATCTTCAAGGGGTTTTTCTCACACCCCAAAGAGGAAGGATTTTAACATCTCTAGGAGATCTATTGTGTGTGTATGGGTGTTTAACCTATATGTACACTGTGTGTGTGTGTGTGTGTGTGTGTGTGTGTGCAGTGCCCTTGGAGGCTGAAAGAAGACATCAGATTCCCTGACAGTCACATTATAAACAGCTGTAAACCACTGCATGGATGTTGAGAATCAAACCCTGTCCTCTGGAAGTACAGCCATTGCTCTAATCCCCCCCCCCCTTTTTTTTCTTCCTTTTTTTCCCTTCTTCCTTCCTTTCTGAGTGATGAGTTCAAATGCTGCAGTGTGCTTTTTTGTCTTTTAGTGCAAATGAAAGGGCTTGTGATATGAAATCACCAAGTAAAACCACAACACCAGATCATTTCATCAGATTAACTTCAAAGTGAATGAAAAGTGTGCAGAGTAGGCGAAGGCTTTCAGATATACTCTAGATTACATCAATGGAGGAGGAGATGACAAAGAGGAAGGAGAAGATGTTTAGGATCTCACTTCCCCACCCATCATATCCACTCGCACCCTTACTCAGACTATGTCTAACTTCTAAATAGTCCAGACTGGGTATAACTGTTACCACATGTTTTAAGGTAACAGTATTATAAATGAATGAATGAATGAGTGTTTTGAGCTATGGAGTTACTTTGGTTAAAGTTGCCTAACGCAATGTTCATCGTTAAAAATGACAGATATTAATATCATTGTTAATATATTGGGGAAATGAAGTTTAAGAAGAAAAGAAAGGAAGACTGCTGCCCGTGGCTGGACTGCTGGGTGGGAGGAGCATCTTGATTGACTGGCTGAGTCTGGATTTGGCAGCACTTGGTGGGTGGCTAGTGATGTGTTTTCTGACACCTCTGGCTTCATCCTACTGCCCTGATGGTAAGGATATGGGTTTTTAACCTGCAAGGCTATTATAAAAATTAAGGAAATTGTGTAAGTTGAGACCTAGAAATCTGACATATTATTATGAAAATGAGTAAACATATCAAACAAATTGTCTAATTTCGTAAAAAGGAATCAAAGGGTCAGACTTGCTCATTCCTTGGTGTAATTCAGCCCTCGATAAGTTCCTGGAGATCCAAACCTGAGTTAACGATTCCAGGGAGGTACTGGTTAGGCACAAAACCATAAGACTCTTGAGTTAGAAGGAAATAATAACAGCCAGAGGAAATATTTTAACATCTCTGGGAAATCTTATAAAATACTATGACTTTCAGTCACAGGCATGTGTTTCTTTTCTAACATGACTAAATGACTTCATTCAAGACTGGTTTAATACCCTGTTGTTAAGACTTATTAAAAATGGATACTTATGATAATTAATTGGTGATTTCTCTATAGATGATAGTAGTTATTAGGAGCCTCTTGGAGCTAAAGGAAATGTTTAAGTGGTGACAGACTTTCCTTAGACTGTGTCTAGAAATGTCCCAGTATTCAATCCTGAGAGGCAGGAACCACTTCTCTCTGAGCCACTTAGCTTTAAGAAAGAATCTTATACTCACTCTCACCGTGAATACCTAACCTGCACAAACAGATCGGCCATTGTGCTGGGCATTGGGAACACACTCTCTGTCTTAAGAGAGCCATACTCTAATGCTATGTTCCCAAAGGAAGAGGGAACAGAGTCGTTCACATGATGTTCTAGTGAAGCTCACTCTGTAAAGACTTCCCATAGGAGAGGTCTGAGCTGAGGATTTGAGCTGACAGGTTAGAGGAAGTTGGTCGTGCAAAGTCAGGGACTTCAGTCAAGTTACAGCAGTGTAACAAGGATGACCGTGGGCAGCTCCAGGTTCCAACCACAGTGTGACAAGGACCAGGAGAGGAAAGAAGACATGCCAGGTCTATTTGAATTCTTGATAGGACATTTTCACCAGGGAGAAAGGCTCCAGGGACAGCGCTGGTAGGACCCGGGCTTCACTGTGCAGTAGAAGGTTTTCCAGTTGGCAATAACATGTTACAAATCGTGTGTGTGTGTGTGTGTGTACACGTGCATATGGAGAGCAGAAGTGGGCATTAGGTATCTTCCTTCATGTTCTCTATATTGTTTACTGAGCTGAGATTTAATGGTTTGGCTAGTTTAGATAGCCAGCTTCCTCTTGTGGTCTCATCACCCTACCTTAGAAGCCCTAGGATTATAGTTGAGTAATCAGTCACCCAGCATGTACTTGGGTATTGGGTATCTAAACTCTGACCTTCACGTATGTACAGCAAGTACTTTATCCGCTAAGCCATTCCCCCATCTTTTTATTCTATCTGTCTGTCTGTCCGTCCATCCGCCCGTTCATCCATCTACCCACCCACCCATCCATCTATCTATAATTTATTTTTATTTATTTACTTTTACTAGTGAAAGAGTAACTGATACAGGGTAGATGGCCCATTCACCCCTGTGTGGATAGGTGTAAAGACCAAGTTTGTACTACAGCCTAATGGCCTTAAAAATATTTCTCTCTGTCTTCAAACGTAGGGGAGAATTCTACCACTTCTCTAGGAAATTCATCAGGTCCTGGAATTGCAGATATAGTCCACAAATACTAAATGAAAGTTATAGGCATGGAAACATCATGCTTCAAATAATCATTGTTATGGTATACTGTTACATTTGTCCTGATTTGTTGTTGTTATTAATAACTGTTCCCAGAACTCTGTCAAATATACATGTGTATGAAAAGAAAAATGCTTATATTATGATCGATATTATCTGTGGTGTTGTGCAACCAGGGGCAGTCTTGAACTGTGTGCTTTGAGCACAAAGGACAACTCCTGTATATTGCTGCCTGGTTGAACTTTCTTTTGCATGGGAAATTTATGGACATGGCCTCAAAGCATAGGACTGGAATGCCATCAACTTAGAAGTACTATTTTCTGGTAGTTGTACATACTGCAAAATGTAGTTTGAATTTTTCTTTTTATATGTGTATAAGAATAAAAATGTTTATATTATGATCAATATTGTCTGTGGTTTTGTGCAACCAGGGGCAAGCTTGAAGTGTGTGCTTTGAGCACAATGGAAGACTAATGTGTGACATAGTATGCCATTGCTTTTGCTGTAACATATCTTTTGTCACAACTTACCAGTATCTGTTTTAAAAATATCAATAGAAGAGAGTCAAGTTGACAAGACCCAGTTTGCGATCTGGTGATAAAGACTTAGACTTTATTTTGATAGCTCTGATTTACACAAACCATACACAAAAAGTTTGCAGGAAGAGAAGTAGGTGTGGGTAGAGCAAGTCATCTAAAAGAAGCTGTTGCAACCACCAAGATCAGCACTGCATTGGCAGTGTAGACAAGAGTTCATTTTGGGACAGGGAAGTGGCAGTGGTTCTGGAAGAAATGACCAAATTCCAAATTTTAATTTGAGAGCTGAATCAATACAACACATTGATGTTTGCATTTGGGAGGTGGGGAGATAAGGAAGCATCAGGATATTGAGTTGAGTAATCAGAATAAGGTCCTAACAGAAATAGTCACACCAGGAGAAATGAAATTTAGTAAGTTGCTAAGTGTTCTGTTTAAGACACACTTTGTTGGCGAGGCATATTTAATATTCAAACGGGCTGGCAGAATGGACAATATGATGGTTACCTAATCATCACTTAGTTGATGAATTAAATGAACATTGCTGCATTTAGAGACAAGGTTTTTTTTTTTCTATAAACAGTATCCCTTCTTAAACTTCTTAGTACAATTAACTGAAACATATACTCCAGTATTCTACAATGTACCTCGTAAGTATTCATGGGATTTAGATTCCCCAGGCTGAGTCTTAAGTGAGCCAAGAATAGTCAGAGCTTTTCAGAGTACTGAATTTGAAGCCAGAGCATCGTCTGGCTGCCCATGGGCCTTGTGACTGAATAGACGGCTCAACGCCAATTCATCTCAGGATTGTTCCTGATTCAGACTGATCACTAAGGCAGGCAAGAACAGGATTCCTGAACGTTTGTGACAAAGACTTAGCTTATAGCCGGCAGGAAGTTTGTGTGTCACTTGCCAGCACACTGTGCATTCATTTCCTGTTCTGCTCCATACGATGAAAAGAGGAGAGAAGCAGAGAGAGAACCGACTGTAATCAGATCACAGGATGAAAGCCTGGAGCTTGAGTTTATAGTTGAGGTCTTCTTCCAGCATCTCACCCTAGAGGCCTAGAGATATACCATGCATTACATTTAAGTGTAGTACTACACAACTATGCCTCTTTCTTTGAAACAACTATAACCCCAATTTCCCAGGAGTTACACATATCAGGAAACAGACAAACCTGAAAACAGTGGAGAGCCGAGAAAATCAGAAAGTCCTGGAGGGTGGGATGGGGACATAGTTCAGGGAATGGAGGAAGAACATTAGAATATAGGATTCTTGACACTGGAAGAAATGATGAAAGCTAAGCCTAACAAAATATTGCCCACTTCTACTCCCACACTGAATGTGGAAGAGCCGTAGCCCATCACATCTAGTTTCCTTTGTGTTTCAGGTCTGATGGATGTGTTTCCTTAATCACTTAAGGAAAAGCTCAAAGTGAGTGCAGTACACACTCATCATCCCTGCTCTGGGGAAGCAGAAGTTACAGGTAACAAAACAGATGGGTAAGGATACTTACCTTCCAAATCCTGGAGTCTACACTAGCCCCCAGCACCCTGCCCCCAAGTTAATTCTGATTGCTGAATAAAGATGCCGACAGCCAATAGCTGTGAAGAAGTGGCATAGGTGGGGTTTAGGTTCCTGGGCTTGAGAACCATGAAGGAGAAGAGAGAGAAGCCCTGTGATAGAAGAATGTGCATGGTGCCATGGTCTAGGGGCCAAGAGATGGTGGCCCAGAGGTCTGTCTGCCTTATGGAACTTAGCAATAGTAAGTGATAGTTTAGTGTCAAGGATGGGAAGGTAAATTTGAACAACATGGAGGGTAGGCAGCCTCCCAACAATTGTATAAAGGGTGTGTGTGTGTGTGTGTGTGTGTGTGTGTGTATTTCTTTCATCTGGGAACATAAATGGTCTAAGGCAGGTAGAAACCTCATGCCAGGACTTTTTAAATATTATTTTTTTTACTACACATTCTAGAGCACACGTATACTTCATGCTGTAGAAAGGAATCTGCAGGTGACGTTGTTCTGAATTAGCCTTTAGCAGAGCTGTGTCACAGGAGGAACATGAAGCTTGGCGTTTTGGGAATAATAGAGGGGGGTAATGAGGGGAAAGTACAGGCAGCAACATGGCCAGAGCACCAACATCAAAAGCTCAGACAAGGTTGATTGACAAGCCAGAGAGACAAGGCTCAACTGTGGGATGCTAACTGCCTTTGTGAAGTGCACTAGAGATTTAGGGATGTTAGTCTTCTCTCTTCTCGGTTTGCCAGCTCTCTGAATAAAGCATAGCTTTGTTCAGTTCAGTTCCTGTCTCTGGTCCTTGGAGTCTGTGGTGACAGGCAAGACAAACTCCAGTATTCCAGTTATAGAGACAGGATAAACAGGAGTTTGGGGTCATTCTTGGCTACGCTGAGTTCAAAGGTAGCTTGGGCTACATGAGACCCTGTCCCAAAAATCAGAAAAATAGTCTAGTTGGACATGATGGAGCATGCTTGCAATCCTAGCAATTAGGAGGTGAAGGCAAGAGGATCATCAGAAGTTCAAGGCCATCCTCAGCTACTTAACAAGTTTGAGGCCAGGCTGGGCTTATCTCAAAATAAACTCATGTAAACAACAAACAATAAAAGCAATTATTTTGTAAACACTGTTCAGGAACCATATAGAACTAGGAAGAAAATCCGTACAGGACAGTGTTTCGGAGCCAGTTGAGACTAAGTTGACCTTCAGTTTAGTTGCAGCTGGAGCTCAAATCCAGCCCCTGAATATTATTTAACTTGTTTCCTGGCTAAAAGCTCACATCCAAGAACTAAACATGTTGTGCGCTGAGCATGAAAGACCCAACCTTTGATTAATCTTTCCTGTTCAAACTTTTCACCACCGCAGAGCACTTTCCAAACACAAGCATTCTTGGAAGAGAGACTGCACACTTGGATAAGGAGCCAGAGAGGAGCAAACGGCAAACACTTAAGACAGCACCACCCAAGTTCCAGCTCCCTCTCAGAATTCAGGATTTGGAATGTTAATCTGAGGACCTCCTTCCACCATGGATAACAGGCAAAAATAGAAACCTAATGCAGTCATTCACTGAGGTGCTAAGACAGAGCATGATTTTTCCAGCACCTTCCTTAACTCTTTCTTGGTGCATGGACTGCAAAAACAATAACCCGATGTTTTAATGGTGGCCAATTTGGAGCAGCACTCGAGAGTTTGCTATCCTACAGCGAAGCTAACTAAAGACACAGAAATGTAAAAATACTCAATAAAATGCTCAAAAACTGGTTCCAAGAACACATGAAAAATATCATTCATCATGATCAAGTAGGCTTCATCCCAGGGATATAGGTATTATTCAATATATGAAAATTCACCAATGCTATCTGCTACATAAAAATTTTAAAACGACTCACACGATATCATATCATGAGATGCTGAAATAGCCTTCCACAAAGTCCAATCCTCATTTCATATTAAAAGTCTTGTAAAGATCAGGAATTTAAGACACAGACCTAAACATATTAAAAGCAACATACAGCAAACCAACAGGCAACGTCAAATTAAATGGAGAGAAACTTGAAGTGATTCTACTAAAATCAGGGACAAGACAAGGCTGTCCACTCTCTGTGTATCTATTCAGTATAGTGCTTGAAGTTCTAATCAGAGCAATAAGACAACAAAAGGAATCAAGGGGATACAAACTGCAAAGGAAGAAGTCAAGGTATCACTATTTGCAGATGATATGATTGTATACATAAGTGATCCCAAAAATTCTACAAAGAACTCCTTCAGCTGATAAACAACTTCAGTAAAGTGACTGGATATAAAATTAACTCTAACAAATCAGTAGCCTTCCTCTACTCAAAGGATAAATGGGCTGAGAAAGAATTTAGGGAAACAACACCCACCACAATAGCCACAAATAGTATAAAATATCTTGGTGTAACTCTAACCAAGCAAGTCAAAGATCTCTATGACAAGAACTTCAAGTCTCTCAAGAAAGAAATGGAAGAAGACTCGAGAAGATGGAAAGATCTTCCATGCTCATGGATTGGTAGGAGTGACATAGTAAAAATGGCCATCCTACCAAAAGCAATCTACAGATTCAGTGCAATCCCCATCAGATTTTCAGCTCAATTCTTCAATTCTCAAATTCATATGGAATTAAAAAAAAAAAAAAAAAAAAAAAAAAAACAGGATAGCCAAAACAATACTGAACAATAAAAGAACTTCTGGAGGAATCACCATTCCCGACTTCAAGTGGAACGACAGAACAACAGTGATTAAAAAAACAAACCACTTAGTATTGGTACAGAAGCAGACAAGTAGATCAATGTAATCAAACCGAAGACCCAGAAATAAACCCACACACCTATGGACACTTGATGTTAGCCAAAGAAGCCAAGACCATACCGTGGAAGGAAGAAAGCATCTTCAACAAATGGCACTGGTCTAACTGGCGGTCTGCATGTAAAAGAATGCAAATTGATCCATATTCATCACCCTACCCAAAGCTCAAGTCCAGGTGAATCCGGGACCTCAACATAAAACCAGACTCACTGAATCTAATAGAAGAGAAAGGGAGAAATGGCCTTTAATGAACTGGCACAGGAACAAAAAGACTTACGGGGACTCTCAGCTCTGGGACTCCCATCATCAAACCCTTTCTGGTCAAGGCCTTTCTGTATTTTCACAGCACTGCTTCACCGTGTTCCCTCTGCCCAACCTTTGTTCACTGCATTTTTATTCAATCCAGTCTTCTGGCTGAAGTGGTGTGTCCCCCACTCTCATCCTCATCAACCATTCTTTCTGTGCTGGTTATTAGACTTCAGAATTCTAATTCTTCTTCATTCTTAAATGATGCCTGTCTCCAACCCAGAAATTAAATTCCTTTAATACTAGCACCCAGGAGCCAGGGACAAGCAGATGACTGTCAGTTCAAAGCCAGCCTAGTCTACATAGTGACTTCCAGAACAATGCTCCAAGTAACATCATGGGACCCTGTCTCAAAAACAAAAAAACAACAAATAATTACAACAACAACAATACAAACACACACACACACACACACACACACACACACACATGCACACACATCAAAACAAGTCAAACAACAAAGCTGTAGCAATTTTCTTGTAATTCACTATTACTAAAAATAGTGAGTATGAAGTTTTCTGATCAAGTTTAAAATCTATGAAGTCAATGTCTGACCACCTTTCCAAGTCATCTATTTCTTCCTCCTCCATACACTGGGAGGAGGGAAGTATTCTTTTATTCAGAAGGTAAGAAAGTAGATGCAGAAAAAAACATTTTTCAAACCTGACCCTGTCATTTATCTGTTAGAAATGGAACTTGTTGGCAGGAACTTAATCTGCTTCCCCATTTGTCAGTGGAGACAAGAATCAACAGCACAGTTTTGTAAGAAGAAAGCAAGGTGATGTTTGTCTACCTCATCAGAAAGGTCGATACAATTAGCCATTAGTCAAGTGCTGAGCTTGGAGAAAATGGCTCAAATGGTTTCTGATTTAAAACATCTCTAACAAGTCCAGTCCACTAGAGCAAGTTCTTGGGCATAGTAGGTCTTGGTTGTGGCTGGGGAGATGGCTCAGCAGTCAAGAACTCTTGCAGAGAACCCTGGTGTGATTCTCAGCACCTTATGGTAGCTTTTGAACATCTGTAATTCCGATTTCATGGAATCTCTTGTCCTCTTCTGGCCTTTGTGGGTACTGTATACATTGTACAGACATATGCAGGCAAACATTTATGAACATAAGATAAATCTCTCTTTTTTTAAGTAGTAAAGAAATGCTGGGTTTTGAGTGGCCCTCTCTTAATTGAGCAAATAGAATAGCACAGACTATTCCATAGATCTGTAGGCAAATGCCCACCTTCACACTGATGTAAAGGAGTTACTTCTCCACTCGGATTCCTAGAACCACACTCTCTACTGAAAAGGTAAAAGAGTTTCTCCTGAGATGTTGTTGATTTATATAGCTCTAAAAAATAAAAAAATAAAAAAAAAAGAGGAACATGTACTTCTGTGCTCCAAAGCCTTGCTGCAATATTATATGATGTTATTTATGTTCCCAGCTGAGCTTGTAAAATCCAAAAGCTTTAAAACCTATATTTACAATAATAGATTTAGACAGCGAGCGTGGGAGGGCGCGCACACACACACACACACACACACACACACACACACACATACACACACACACACACACACACACACACACACACACACACTTCTTTTTGATGTAGTTGGGATCTAGTCTGGCATTCTTGGAGCAGCCCTAATGAAGCTTAGGTTTAAAATAACAAGACATGCATCTCAAACAGAGAATAAAGTACAGGCTTTGGAGGTGATCTCCCCTGTTCATGTGTAATATATAGTGATAGGTTATGAACAGTCTAACAGTCTGCGGTTCACGGAGACAGTGCTACAAGAGTGGGTGGGTCTGTACGGTGAACACTAGGGAGCAGAGGATGCCCTGGATGAGTAAAGTCTTTAGTGGATTTGGATTGTTGATGTGGGGTCAGCCATGTCTAGGACTCTGATAACTTAGCCCCAAAGGTGGGTCATTCCCAGGCGAGGATCAGAGGAATGATAAAGCCTTCTTCCTAGGCAGTGCAAACAGTTGACCAGTTTGTACAAAAAAAAAAAAAAAAAAAACCCAGCACCTGCAGCTGCTTCCTCCCCTTGGCTGTCTGCAGTGTGAGAACACCCACAGAGATTTCCTAGAGAAACTAGCTGCCCCTTCCACGGTCTGTGCAGGATAGAATGAACATGCTGAGGTTCTGGGTTGTGGCAGTAGGTGCTATTTCATCAGAGTGCACAGTTTTCCTGTGCACGTGTCTGCATGTCTGCCATTTCTTCATCCCCTCATAGCCCCTAGTCAGGGATACAAGACCCATGGCCAGTGGATCATGGTAGGATGGTTTTTGTTTGGCTTCTTAAAATGTTAAAGTTGTGCAGCCTAGGGCTGTAGAGATAGCTCAGCGGTTTAAAGCACTTGTTGCTCTTTTAGTGGATGTGGATTTGGTTTCCATCACCCACAATCATTTACAACTCCAGTCCCAGGGGATCTGAGGCCATCTTCTGACATCCCCGGGCACCAGGTACATGTGTGGTATATGTATACACACATACAGGTAGGCAAAACACTGTACATACATGGGCTTTTTTTTAAAGCATATAACTTTTTAAAAATTAAAAGGGGAATAATTTATATACATCCAACAGTAAGATTTTCTACTTTGGTATTAATGAGGAAGCTTCATTTATAATTAAATGTAGGAATTTACCCTTCTGAAAATTGGATTTCAACCCCAAAGAGAAAAATTACATCATTTCAAATCATAGGCAATGTGTAAGATGGCTTTTGAATGTAGGGGCTTCACTGATCAAATTCATGTACAAAACTCCTAGGTTTCTTCCCAGCTTTGTGGTTTTCTGCCTCTGAACCTCTTGGTAAGAATTTTATATACATACCAAACACAGTCATGTGATAATCTCAGATAAAAGTCTTCCCCACCTCTCGATCTCCCCACACCTACTAAAACCATTCAGAAACCAGAATGAGACCCCGGGTATCTGTTCCACAGTGTCACAAAGTCATCTCATTAGCCTGTGACAGAATCTACCCCGTCTTCACATACATCAACATATGAGAAACCCACAGCCAGCCTCATCATTAATGGAGAAAAACTTGAAGCTCTCCCACCGAAGTCAGGAGACAAGGCTGTCCATTCCCCAACTCCTTTTCAGTAATTGTGTGTGACTTCTTTTCCTTTGTGTCCCCCTTTAACTTCCTCTCACCTTACTGCCCTCTGATGTGGGTGAGCCGGGAATGGGGACCCAGATGGGACTGGTGCCTGCGTGTCGGTGTCCTTACCTCTCTCGCTCCTGCTCCAGCAGGTTGGTGAAGTCATCGCTCTTGTTCATGTAGTCCGTGTGCTTGTGTTTCTCGTTCTCCAGCTCATACACGGTGCGCCTGTGACACTTCTCAGCCAACAGCAGCTGCTCTAGCATGCGGCGGTATGTCTCCTTCTGCTTTTCCTCCAGTCTGTCCAGCTGAGAGAGCAAAGCCCAGAAAGAGTTTAATGGCCCGACTTCATCAGCAGTGGCTGTGAATTGCTAACACCGATGGAGAACTTTGCAGGGGAAACTGTGCCACCATCCTCTGCTAGTTTCTCAAGGCCAATTGGCTTTATAAACCAGCCACAATAATCCTTAAGCCTTTGGTTTGTTGTTTGAGATTCAGTCTTTTGTAGCACAGGCTGGCCTCCAGTTAAAACCTCCACAGGCTGTAATTACAGGCGTGTGCTGATACCCAGTTCACAATGCTAACATTTACCTGTCGGCCTTCTGGAGTGGGCTCACTAAGTTTTAGAATACATTCTTTCTCAGAAAGTGGATAGCATCTTCCTCATCTCAGAAAAGCTAAGATCTCATTATATACATGTATGTATCATACTTCTCCTCTGGGAAGTAATTGTCACTGTTATAAGGTTGTAATTATCTGAATTTCTAGGGAAAGCATAGGAAAGGGCCACAGTCCTGTTCTTGTTTTATTTTTGTTTTCTGTTTTCATTTTTGTTCTTTTCCTTCAAGACCTGTTAAATATAGGGAGGCTTTTTAGGACATTCAAAGAGTACATTTCTCTAAATGAGTTCCTACAAACCTAACTCGGGGCCGCAGCTTCTCTGTGGACAGAGAATCCTGTCTTCATGAGACCATGGCTTCGTGAGTCCTTGAGCTCTGACTGTGTCCCATATGTCTGCACAAAGCCTGTTTAGTAAATGCCTGTTCAAGAAGACCAGATCATATGATATCAGGGATTGAGAGTGGTTGTCCTCTTGGCTCTACAGAGCAGTGACTGAAGATTGCCCCCCTCCCTCCCGCAATGAATCCTGCAGATTCATGCTCTGTGCACTGGTTTGGGCTTTGGGTTTTAAGAGGCGGCTCAGCATCAATGAATGGCTGTTACTAAAGAACAGTGCAACTGCACTGGGAATCTATTATTTTAGACATATAACTTTCATTTGGTTAGAGGGGTAGCCCTGGAACTTAATATGTAGATAAGGCCAGCCTTGAACTTAAGAGATCTGCTTCTGCCTCCCAAGTGAAAGTTGAGCACCACCAAGCAGACCTTTGGTTAAGTGTGTGTGTGTGTGTGTGTGTGTGTGTGTGTGTGTGTGTGTGTTCCCATGACAATGCCCATGCCAAGGTACTAGTGTGGAGGTCAGAGGACCTCTTGCACACACCAGTCCTCTCCTTTCACCATGGTTGTCAAGGCTGGAACTCAAGTTGTCCACCTTTACCTGCACAGCCATCTTACAGGCCCCTGGGAATATGCAGACTGGAGAAAGGAGCAGTTTCAGCTTGTTTTATGTCAAAGGACCATCACCATTACATCACCATCAGCACCACAACCACCACCATCATCACCGTCACCATCACACTGAATCTCTACTATTCCTCAAGCCCAGCCCACAAGTGGAAGACCTTGAGTGTAAGTGTAATTATCATGTTCAAAGCCGCACCCACACTGAGGCTAGTAGTGCCTGAGTATCTAGCGTGGTCACACGCAATGCTAAATGCTTGACAGGCACTGCTCCATTTAATCCTCACAACACCACTGTGAGGTGTTTGCTGTGCTCATTACCCTACCCCACGGATAAGAACCCAGTTTTTAATGAACAGAAGTGGGGTCTGCAAAATCATACACAGCTGGATCCCAACCGCAAACGTGAATCCAGTCTGTTATCTCAATCCTGCCCTACAAACAATCCTTCCCCTCCCCTAACCTCATTTAGGGACAGCTGAGAGGAGAGACCCACTTCAGTTAGGGAAGTATGGAGCTGCCAATCTGCTTTGAATACTATCTAAGTCGGTATCTTTCTAAATACTAATCACTGACCTAGGCTAAAAGTTCAATTTAAAAGTGTTTTTTTTTTTTCAGACTTTTAATTTCTATTTTTTAAACTTGTCCTACCAATTATAAAGCTGCTTACCTGAATTTTGAAAATTAGTATGACTACATCTATGAAAAGCGTACCTTAATTTGACACCGAACTTCCACTATTGCATGGGAGGAATTATTAAGCTGTCATGTCGTAGGTAATAACAGTAGCTATAATTTCTAACATAGCCTCGCATAAAATGATTCAATATAGCCCAACTGATATAAGTTGACTTTAAAAATTATCCTGAGTATTTTACTCAGATTTTCTACTTCATCACTGGAATTCTCATAAGACCTTTTAAATTATGACACTTTAAGATACTTACTTCTAAACTAATGGTAGTAAACCATAACTATCAATAATGAATGAGTTGAACCTAAAGTTATCAATGTTACAATAATTCTGAAAACTCCATGTGAGAACTAGTCAGCACCTCGAATTCCTAAATATGTCATTTCTTAGAGTAAAATAATAGTGATACTTCAGAAGCACATATCTTTCCTAATCATATGGAAATGTATACTTCAAATCTGAAGCGTTCTTGAGTTTGAAATTCCTATGGGAACTTACCTAGTACAGCCCACCTATTACTTAACCATACTTCTACACTGGGGCATCATAACAATGTTGCACTTGGAAAAAAACATCAAAGCTTGCAAAGGAAGAGGGGAACCTTCTCTCTGCAGTTTCTTTCTAGGGAGGCTGGTGTCCAGCTTTTACCTCTGAGATAGGTTTCTCGTAGACATCTTCTCCTATGGACTTCTCTTGAGCAAGGATGGCATCTCGGTGCAGGACCCGAAGCACCTTCTCTGGCTCTGCAGATCCATAGTGCGCCTCCAGAACCTCGGGCTTGGTTTTCTCTGTCTTCAGCATGTGGATGACATCTTCTCGAGCCTGTGGCCAAAAGTACAGCAAGGTCAGGGGGCAGACACTCTTGGACTCACAAAGTCAGCAGGGAGCTTACTGGATGCACCCCTATTGCTTCAGGTCTACTGAAGAGTTATTGGGGGGGGGCGGTTCTCTCTCTCTCTTTCTCTCTCTCTTTTTTAACCAACAGTAGATTGGCAAGCAGATTCTCTGCTTTGGTTGCTAGGAAGCAGGGGAGCAGAAAAAGAATTTGTGCTAATATTAACTACATAAAAATTGCTTCAGTTAAGTGGCACTAATATGAGAGAGAAGGCAAGGTAGGGCCAGTCCTAGAAAACCTGTTTGAGGTCGGCAACGACCAGCATCTACTAGTTTTCTATTTATGCTTCCGATACAGTATTCAAGTGAATTTTAAAGGGAAATCCAACTTCCTCTGTTCTACAACCAGGTTCACTGAAGTTATAACTCTGAATGCAATTAATGAACAGCCATTCTTACTGATTTCATGTCTCCAAGTAATTTGCTGTGCATGGATGTAAACACACGGTTACAACTCCCACTGTGCTGTGCTGAGCTTTTGAGCTAAGTACTTCACATCAGATTCTATCTTTTTAGCACCCAGACTGTCACCAGACAAGGCAGGTTGGCAGTGTTTTGGTGGTTTTGCTCAACATCTTCTCTACACTCTCAAGAAAACCACAGCCATAGGTCTATGTGGCATTGTCCTGGGTCCCATCATACAATGCTCCAACTTCTGGGGGCCTTTTCTATTGATACATTGTGATGCAGCTGACATTTGCTGTGTAAATGTGTTCCCTCTAGGCTTGGAGCCGCTTTACCAGCAGGGTAATAGGTAAAGCAATAAGACTTTCTTACAACTGGCTGGGCACAGATTTCAGTCTGTAACAGTAAAACAGTTTTCTCCTGCACCACCGTTAACCATGAGTTTAAAACTACAAACATGGTCGTTGATGTGTGCTTTAACAGATGAGCAAGCTAGTTAAGTCTAAGCATCGAATTCACAGCCTGACCATTTCTTAATGTCCAGATGGATAAAGATGAACTCCCTGGTGGGCCAGCAGTGAATCAGAGTTTGCATATTACCAGTGTCACTGTTATGTCATAGAGATGCATGCTCATTTCTAGAGAAAATGTAAGAGATTAATTTCTGAAGAACTTAGAAATTAGAAATATGAGTGAGAATGTTCAGGCTGGAAAACAGGCTAATGAAAAAGCAATTCATCACCACGGGGGTTGGTAGGGGACCCACATAAAGCACTGTGCCAAGTCATGCCAGCCAAGGACCATGTCTGAACAGGAGACATGTGGCCGGGGTCTTAGGGAGACAGCAAGTGTGTGGACCCACCTGTGGCTTTTCAGAACCAGTCACTGTGGCCCTGTCTCTAGTCCCACTGACGGAGAAGCAAAAGGTAGGTTTCGTTTTGTTCTGTTTTGTTTTTAATGGAGATGTCCAGTGAACCAATCTCCGTTACCACACAAGATTCCAAATTTGCCTTTCTTGTCCACAAGTCCTTACAGTTACAGTTTCTTCTTTAAAGATGACACTTTCATCTTTAGCCAATACAAAAAAAAGAAGAAGTTGACGCCAGATATGACAGTGGCTAAAGGGAACAGCATCGTCATCCTATTGCTATTTTAAATGGCTCATGGCGGACAGGTGGCCAACCGGCTTGTTGGACACAGGCTGCGAGCCAACTTCCGGTAGCACTATATATGCTTCCGTGAGTGAGTTGGGTCTAAGAGCCCTTCTTTGTGAAGGCCAGAATCTGCCGATGTACCGGAGGTGAGGATTTACGCTTTGCTTGGCAGATGAAATGAACAAGGGCTAAAACACAGTCCAGCCATCTTTCACTAGCTAAACCATACCTCAACAAAGGGTTTCATCTCCTCGGTGAGTCCGGCATTTTCTTCCCCCCTCCCTCTCCCCTCTTCCTCCTCCCACTATGTGTGCATGTGTGTTTACATATGTGTGTGCTCATGTGTGAGAATGTGTTCGCGGAGACCAGTAGATAACCGGTCTTCCTTAATCACTCTCCGCCTTATATGTTCAGAGACAGGTTTTCTCATTACATTCAACAAAAAACAATTTTAAAAACAGGAAAAGAAAGAGAAAAAAAAAAACCACATTATCTATGCTTCTCACAATAGACACACAAAGGCAAACAGAATAGAATTAAAATTTCTAAAGTAGAATAGAATCCTACCATAAAGGGAATTTTTTTTCTAAACTAGAAAGTTCCCTGTTTTCTACCTAGAAGCTTGGTTGAGCAGGCTGCCTTCCTTCTGGCTATGCATGACCCTAGGCTCAGTGCTCCTGGGATCTAAACCCAACAGAAAGCCAACGTCATGAGAATGTGCTATGCACACTTGTTGGCATTGTCAGGATTTTAGATTATTCAGACACGGCTGTGAACTTGGGCACAGAGGAATCACTGAGCAGGTAGCACAGGAGGTGCAGGAGGAGCAGAGGGTCCTGCCATAGTTGCTGTGCTTCTGCCACATTCCTCTGTGACAGGAACCATGAGTGAGCTATCAACCCACTACCTCACACACCACACTCTGAAGGCTTGCCCCTCACTGTGGATAAAAGTGTCCAGAACATTGGCTTTCAAACATCAACTGAGGTAACAGTCTTGACAGCATGGAGTTCATGATTAAGTCACAGTGACCTGAGTCTAAAGGAACTTAAATCAATTCTGAATCAGGAAGACAAACAAGAACTTAAAGCACGCAATATAATCTGAAGCGTGGTGCAGTTCGGTGAGACGAGCCCAGCTTTTAAAAGTCTCAGAATTATTTTCTGGCCCTAGAAATAACTAAAAAAGAAAGTCTGGTCCTGGGTGATCTATGAATGCTGCCCTAAGTTAACTTTATCATCTATGGAATAAAACCATAACAACCTCATATGAATGTTGCCAAGATGGAATCATATAGACATTCATGGAGCAAGCAACTAATGTTGAACTTGGCCCAGAGTGGGTCCTAACTCAATGGAGACGTTTGCCATCATTTTTGTTAGATGACTTCTTGAGGAGAAAGGGAATGTTTTAATATAAAACTTTTGATGAAGTCTACTTGGATGTCATATGATTGTATCGTGTACTTTGACCATGCTCACTGGTCGGCCCCTTCTCTTTTCTTCCCTTTCCTGTTAGACTCATGCCCCTGTCTCACATCTACTTCCTTGTCTACGGTTTATGCATCTATACAAAGGTGAGAGAACATGCGATATTCATGTACCCGAGTCTGGCGTGTTTTGCTTAATATGTCCATTCTCTTTGGCGCCCATTTTCCTGTTCACTACATATTTTTATTCAACTTTACGGCAGTGTAAAACTCTATTGTCTGCATACCGTTCTTCTTTCTGCATCTGCTGACAGCTATGTAGCCTGATTCATAACGAGGCTATTGTGAAGAGTAAACTTAAAGTGCAAGCATCGCAGCTGGAGGGATGGCTCAGTGGTTAAGAGCATGGACTGCTTTGGCCCAGGACTTGGTTCCCAGCACTCAGGACTGGCAGCTCAGAACTGCCTGTAACTTCGGTTCCAGGGAATCTAACTCCTTCTTTTGGCCTCTGCATCCACATGGTGCACATAAATGTATGCAGGTAAACACGTATAAACCTAAATAAAAATAAATACACTTTTAATGTCCAAAGTGCAAGTACCCCTGTGCTGTGTTGAATTAAAGTTCTTCGAGAATATATCCAAGAGGGGTACAGTGGGGTCATAGGCTATATAAACTTTTAGTTTATCAAGGTACTTCTACGATTTCCATAGTAGTTGGCCTAATTTTCTGTTCTACCCAAAGTTTAGCTCTCCCTGCTTGAGTCTTTGCCAGCATGTTGCTTTCTTTATGCTGGCCAGTCTGATAGCTGTAAGATGGACTCTCAATGTTGTTTTAATTTGCATTTCCCTGATGAATGATACCGAACACCTTTTTACATATTTATTGGCCATTTGGAGCTCATCTCCTGAGCGATGTCTGTCATGGCGTTAACCCATGTACTGAGTAGTTTGTTACCTTGCTGTTTAACTTTTTGAATTTTTAAATAAATTCTAGATCCTGACCCTCTTTCAGATGTGTGGTTAGGGAAGATTCTCATCTTCTCCGGTAGGCTCCCTGTTCACTTTCTTTAGTTGGTAGGAGCCTTTGGATTTCATGCAACCGCATCAGGCAGTTCTCAGTATTATTCCCGAGCTACCAGAATCCTTTTCAAACAGTCTTTGCCTATTCCTGTACCTCTTCCTTAAAGTGTTTTAGTTACAGGGTTTGAAGTCATATCTTCAGGCCTTTGATCCAGGTTGATTGATCTTTGTACAGGATGAGCAATTTGAAACTAGGTTCACTCCTTTACATTTGGATATCCAGTTTCCCCAGCATTGTTTGTTAGGGAAGCTGTCTTTTCTCCAGTGTGTGTATTTGGCATCTTTGTCAAATACCAGGTTGCTATAGCTACATGGATTTATGTATCTGTCTCCGTTCCACTGATCTGTGTGTCTGTATTGGTGCCATTACTATGCTGGTTTTGTTACTATGGCTCTACAATATGTATTAAAGTTGAGTGTGGTGACACTTCCAGCATTGTTTTTGTTGTGTTGTTGCTGTTGTTGAAGAATCCTTTGGTTGTTTAGGCTTCTGAACTTCCATATGAGAGAAGAAAATATCTTTTGCTAAATTTACCTATTTGTTTTTACTAATAAAATTATAATATGACACCACATGTTACACACTAGAGATCAAAAAGTCTCAGTTGTTTGTAGAGGAAGCTGATTCAAAACATGTGGGGGCAGCAAAGAGCCACCCCATGCTTCCCTGGGCCACAGGTAAGCATCTGAGTTATGAAGTCAAGGGAAGCATTTGCGGGACAACCAGAGTCAGAGACACAACAAAAGGAAACAGGTTCAATCACAGAGCCGAGTCAATCATTCAGTAAAGACGTTAGGAACATTCACATTGTACAATGCATGGCATTCAGTATTACAGAAAGAATTACATCCTGTCGGTCTGAAGGGATACTGACAATGGAAAATAGCTTTTAATATGGTAATACTAAGTATGAATAAGTATGTGCTGGAGAAAACACATGGAGTAATGATCTCTCTTTGTTTTTCACAACAGGGTCTCACTATGTAGCCTTGGCTGTCCTGGAACTTGCTCCGTACATCAGGCTATTGTCAAATTCACAGAGCAGCTCCTGCCTCTGCCTCCCAAGTGTTGGGATTAAAGGCAAGCACCACCACCATCACCTGGCTGAGAGTAATGCTTATCTAAAATGTCTGACATTGTCCTAATAGAAGAGGCTTCTAGAAGCATGTGATCTGAAATGCCCCAATAGATAAAAAGGGAGATGGGTTTAGTTAGGTTAGAATGCTCCAGGCTCAAGACTGTAAAGGGGGGTGGCTAGTTCAATGGTTAAGAGCACACTGGTTCTTGCAGAAGGCCTACAGTTCAATTTTCAGCACCCACATGTTGGCTACTCCAGTTATAGGTAATCCAATGTCATCTTCTCAGAGGGTACCAGGAACATATGTGGTAACACACATACAGGCAAAACACAGTCACTAAAATAATTTTTTAATCTTAAAGAGAAAGAGAAAGACTATGAAAAGACCAAGCAGATGTTGAAGCACAGAAGTAATGCTGTCCTCACATAAAGCTCTGTGCGCCCCACACTGAGTCATGGAGCAGCAAGAAGCTTTGGACTTTTTAATCCACAGGACAGTGACGTTGTCAGATATGTATGTTTTAAAGACCCAGAAGGGCTCCATGAAGATGACTCAGTAGGCAAGCCTGGTGACCTGAGTTTGGTCTTCAGAACTCATATGAAGTGGAAAGAGAGAACCAACTGTACAAAGTTGTTCTCTGACCTCGTTCCCTCCCTTTTTCTCTTCTTTCCCCCTCCCCAGCAATAGGGGAGCTTTGCTTACTTATTCTCTCTCTGAAACTTTCACCTATAATAAATACCTTTTCTGCAAAACTTATTCTTTGAGTTCCCCAGACAGAACACCTGGAAGCCACTGGCCCACCTGGCTTGATGACTTCTGATTATCTGACCCCAGGTCCATGAGTCATGCTCACCGGAGGCAAGAAAGCCTCCTTTGCATAGCTCCTTTCCCCTCATCACGATGTTTTAGAACATAGCTGCAAGTGATTCTGCAACAGATACATCCAGAAGCCACTGGTCTGTGACAGACACATGACAACTCAGCACCAAAGAGACACTGCTGTGTGTTCGGTCCAAAGTTCCCCACCTCCACCCCAAGATCGTCTATAATCCTCAGGGTTTGTTCACCTGTGCTCCCAGCATGCTCTAGGCCCCTTGCTGTCTCCACTAATCTCTCTTACTCCCTTGCTTGCTTGTAGCCTGGGGCCATGTCTTTTTCCCCCCCCCCCCTGCTCTGGACTCTCCCAGATGCCTCTGCATCTTTTCTCTCCCTCTCACTCTTGATTAAAAAAAAAAAAATGTCTCCCTAATGGGCCAGCCATGTTGGCCCTCTCATCTACACTGTGATGTTAGCTGAAGGCCCTTAGTGGTTCCCTTGTTTCCAGGAACTTGACAGCCTCTGAGACTTCTCCATGATCTGGTGGAGTTGTAGGTCCAACTGACTTTTGGTCACCAAGGCATCATGGCTCCCCTCAGACCAAGAGGGTCCCTGGAAACTGAGATGTGTTTACTGGCTCTCAACAAATCAGGCTCACCAATTATGCCAGTTTGCTTTCAAGTGAGCCTTGGTTACTAAGGGAACAGAATCCTAGAATGCTCTACTGTGAAAAACCAGACCAGATCTAGGCAAATGGGTACAAGTCATCCGCACTGTGGTATTCTAGAACATTCCCCAGGCAACAGAGCAATGTAACTGACCTGACAGTGCTCAGAAGCTGAACCTCAAAACAGCTTCCTCTAAAGGGAAGCTGCTGTTATGGATTGTTTATCCCTTATACCCGGTACCAATGTTGACCCTGTTTAAACTTGCTGGATTATGAAGTCTTGAAACAAGCCAAGCTATGATGAGCCCGGGCTGGGGGGCGGGAGGCAATTTAGCTCTGCCTTCTTTCTGCATTTTTGAAATGGGGACACATGTCATCTTGGGAGCACAATGAGAATGACAATGACCCTTTGCCCCTCACATAAACAGTGCAGTCTCCTGTGTCAGTCAGCTCAGGGGAAGACATGGAGTGTCGCTTTATAACTTTTTACACAATGTTAATATCATTTATTTTACTTGGCCCATAGAAAGTGCACATACTTATGAAAAACCGTGCTGTGCTTCAATACATACTAATGTGTAAGTTCAAGACAGGGTGAAAATTTACTATTTCTTTGTGGTATAAACATCCAAAATTCTCTCGGGCACCCTATCCGTACACATGAACAACAGAACAGCAGGCCTGTTGGGCATTCCTGCCTCACTGTGATTTAGAGAACGTTGAAAACTTTTCACTTCCCAGAATAGTAATGGCACTTTTAGATTCACCTGAGTGTTTATGATGAGCCACAGACTTCAAAGAACCACTGGCGTAAGGTAGGCAGCTCGCTGCGTACTCCAGGGATGCCACTCTGGCCCCTGCCTTGGTATCCCTTGACTTGACTGAGAGGACATATATGCACTAAGGAATTTAGGATCCTACCCCTGGATGAGGATCTAGAGTCATCTAGTTTTAAACAGGGTATTCCTGCCAGGAGCTGCTGACTTTCAACAATGGATATATTTGAGAGAAAAAATAAAACTGTCTTTACTTATGGAAGACCCGGGATGATGCTTTTCCCAAACTCTACCACTCCTTTGTATGATTTAGTTAACCGCTTAAATATAGCTTCATCACAGCAGCGGGAAGGTTGGGACATGGCCGTAGTGTGAGCACTTCCCATTCTGGGAGCTGTTCTGTATCTATTTACACACGGTAATTTATTCGTTTGTCTATTTCCTTCTGGGATGGTAAACCACTGGGAGGACAGGGGCTGTGTCTGCCCTCCTTCTCAGGGCGCCTGCCACATGAGAGGCACTCAGGAAATATTTGTTGAAATCCAAAAGAGTAAATGTATGTGACGTGAGGTCTGCAGAGCTGGTCCGGAATCCCTCAGGACAACCTTGACTACTTTCTCTTGTTCAAAAGATCTAAACATTTACATTTTGTCAATTGCCTTAGTCTTTCATCTGACAGCTTTGTCTATGTTTAGGAGTCACTTTGTTCCTTATAGTTTATTCCAAAAGAAAATATGTAAACTGAATAAGAAAAAAAAAGAAAAAGAAAAAGAAAACAGTACATTCCACCAGAGTGTTGCAATAGAAAAATGTTATCTTTAAATCTCATACAAATTAAATCAGATGTTTATCCATCTTAGGTAAATACTAATGTTATAAGTGAATTAAAAGCAAAAAAAAAAAAAGGTGTAATTTATAATGTTATTAGCTATTATTATAGAAATTAAACCCAGTTTTTCTTGGATTTAAAAAAGCAAAACTAATGTGATTAGTAATAAAACATGCCAGAGGAACATTCAGACCTGGTTGGCTTAAAAGGCTATTTGGAGCTTAAAGTGTTACCTTTTGGATTCTCTGAAATAATTTTCCTCTACAACTACATAGCCCATAGCAGCCTAAAGTTCTCTGTAAAGCTTAGTCACCAAGAGTAGTATTCAAGCAACAAACCAAGAGGAATCTTTCTTTAGAGTATTGAGAAGAGAAGTAATTTATCACATTGAATTTTTTTATTGGAGTCAGTAGTTTGATATTCCAAAACAAGATATTCAAAATTGAAATGATTTTTTTTTTTTTTTAGAAATGGAAAAATTCATGTTAAGATTCATGGAATCTTAAAAGGTCTGTAACAATCAAGGCAGCTTCACAGAAGAATGAAGTTAGAAGTCACATGCTTTCTGATTTCAAAAATACAAGACTACACTGATCAACATGGTATGGCACTGTCATAAAGACAAAGACGTAGATCGACAGAATGGAAACAAACCATAAATAAAGCCAGAGTTTCCACAAAGATGCCAAGACTGTTCAAGAGAGGAGAATGTTCACAGTAGTGTTGGGAAACCTAGATATTCACATATTTAGTAAAATTTAACCCTTACCTTTGAGCAATTACTAAAATTAGCTCAAAATCAATCAAGATATAAAATCAATTTAAAAACACAAGAAAATGTTATAATAATGAATTTGACAGCTGTTTCTTAAGTACACCTTAAATAGCGTAAGCAATGAAAGAAAAATTAGAGATCAGCTGGACTATGCCAAACTTAGAACTTGCCAGGCTTCGAAAAATAGCAAATTACAGAATTCGAGAAGGTGCTTGTGGCTGATAGAGTTAATATGAAGAGTATTAAAAACTTGTCAAGTCCAAAAACTGTTCATGAACATCAGGAATATACAGGTATTTCTTCAAGGGGAAAAAAAAATAAAGCAGTAAAAAAAGCACATGAAAAGACACCCAGTACCACTAACCATTAGGGAAATGCTAATCAAAACCACAATTCAATGATAGATATTTACACCATCAGAATGGGTGCTACCAAAACTCAACAGAAAAATATTGAGTGGTATAAGGTTACAAAACATCAGAAGTCTTAAGGTACCTGTGGGCAAGAAAAAAATGAAGCATCCAAGAACAGAAGACTACAGAAATCCCTCAAAAACTGGAAAACGCTTTGGTATATGATGCAGCTGTTCCACCGCTGGGTACGTACTCACAGATGATAGATAAACTAAATGCAATAGACCCACCCGATACAAAGCTGCTCAGGTTTCAAAGGAGGGGAATCCTGACACAGAGGACAATATCCACCACACCTAAAGCTGTTATGTTAAAGCTAAGGGTTCTATGTCAGTGTGAATCACGTATGTGAGGGACTTAGAGCCTTCCCATTCATAGAGACAAAGCAGAGACAGTGGTTGCCAGCGACAGAGGAGCTAAGAGGAAAGCAATTACTATGTAATAGACACAGAGTTTTCAGTTTACAATAAAAAACATCTCTTGAGCTCTTGGTTTGTAACAGTTTCCTGGCAAGGTCAACATATTTAATGCTACTGAATTATACAGTTGGAAATAGTCATAATAGCCAGGGTGCAGTTCCATATACCTCCGACCCAAGTATTCAGGAGTCAAAGGTAGGCAGATCTCTGAGTTTGAGGCTAACTTGGTCTGCAAGAGTTCCGGGCCAGCTAGGACTACATAGAGAGACCTTTTCTCAAAAAGGGAAAGAAAAAGAAAAAAAAAAAAAAAAAAAAAAAAAGAAAGGACGGAAGGAATGAACAAACGAAGAAAATGGTTCCAGCAATGACTTTTATAGGATTGTCTATTTCACCAGATTTTAAAAATTCAAATAAGGAAAATAAAATCACTCTCAATCCACTTCTGATTTTTAAGAAAATCTAAAAGTCTATGCAAATGTTTTAAAAGTATAGATGCCTTTTCCTATGTCTTATAGACATACAAATAGCAACATCACCCACCGATTTAAATGCATTTTAAAAAAAGAAAAACTTAGGTAGTTTTCTTCTCTTTTCTTTTTCGCACATATTGGGATATTAATAGTAAGGCAGCTGCTAGGTCCTGGTTTAGAAATTAGATAAGGCCACAGGTTCCCTTAGGCAGTGCTCTGATAAATCCTGAAATTCCAAAAGACTTTGGGGCCTGCTTCTAAGCTGCCCATGTCTTTGTGTAGTCACTGGGTATCTCTCTGTGACTTTAGTGAGAAGCTGAATTCTTTGACCACGGGATGCACACAGAGATAATTTATAGCTGTATTTCTCTAGGGTTCTCAAGAAATGCAATGCTGCCAACATAGGCCAGCTAGACAGGGCTAGGAGCAATTGAAGCAGCTCTGCCATAATCCTGCAAATCAGGTGAAAGCTTCCTCTCTCTTTTACGTTTCCCCAGGATTGCCTCCGATCTTATTGGCACAGCAGGCATTAGTTTATTCCTGGTGAAATGCACTAATGCAGTTTCTTCAAAACAGACTGGCAGGCTAGTCTTGCCACAGAGTTGTCTGCATAACCAAAGCTTTTCATGGGAAAGGATTCATCCTAGGGGAGGAAAGGAACCATTTTGGTTATAGAACAATGGAGCAGGTCAGAGGGGAAGGGTGAGTCTGGGTGCAGTCCAGGGCCTCCTGTCTAGCCCAGCGCACCCCCTCCTTCCCATTCTTTCCTAAGCTCCATTGTAAGGGACGGGCAACAAAAGACTTAAATAAAAACTTAAAGAATTAGTAAATTAGAATTCAACACATTGCAGCTTCAGCAAGAGGTGGGGGTGGGGAAGAGAAGCTTACTATCCCAAGTGGTGCTCAGGGGAGCACCCTCAAAATAGAAACTGGCTGATACCTACAGAGAAGCAATTGGGCGTACTTCAGCTCGTCTCACCCAGGCATGCACAGGATTATGTGGGTCAAAGGCAGGGAAAAAGGTAAATGTCAGTGGTAACCTAGAGGGCAGGGGAGTTTATGTATGCCATTCTCTGAAGCCCTCTAAGATTCCCTGGAGTAGTCAAAAAGAATTTGGGATGCCTATTAAACAGAACCCTGGCAGAGGCAGGAGAGGGAAAAGCCTACCATCCTGAAGTTTTCTCCCGATGTGAATTAGAGTTCAGACATATAGGCACTGAGTTTTCAAAAGAGAAAGTACTAAAATAAAAAACATGGTAAAACTAGACCGTCCGGATATAATTTATTCATGAGATTTGAATCACCCAGCACCGAATTCTCCAGGAGGTGACTGGGGATTGAATTCATTTCAATTCCTACCTAAGCAAATTCTTTATTTGTACCATACAAGTGACCAACACTTTGGGTTTAAAAACAAAACCCAAAACAATTTCAAAGCTTCAGGCATCCCAAACCTGCAGAGAATGTTACACTAGATACTTGCTAGAAGAAAAATGGGGAAGGAAGGGAAGGGGAGGGGAGGGGAGAGGAGGGGAGGGGAGGGGAGGGGAAGGGGAAGGGGAGGGGAAGGGGAAGGGGAAGGGGGGGAGGGGAAATTATCAAGACTTAATCCTTCAACAGATGCCATGTGGTAGGAAGGGCAGCATATACCTGGGAATCTATGCTAGAAACATGCACAACCATGTATGACATTGAGTGACTGAGTCTACCTGTGAACGTCTTCTGTAAAAGTCTCTTCATCGGTAAAAGGGACACAGCAATAGCAATGTCACAGTCTGCACGTGACCTACAGTATGCACACGGTAGCTGGGAAATTGGTGTCACTCCTGCACCCTTTGGGAGCCTCACGCTGTGACTCTGCTATGCCCTGTAGCGCAATGACTTGGGTCCGTTGACTCTAATGAAACGTATGTGAAGTCACTAGCACATGGTGGATGTCTAATGAAAGCATTGTCCCCTTTCCATTCCTTCATCACAGTGAATTGGCTGATGTGGAACAGCTGGATCCGTTGAGCAATGCTATAGAAAAACCTTTGTCCAGGTTAATTCAATAGGTCAAAGCTATGATATTTTTTTCTCATTCCTGTTGTTCTCAGCATCCTGTAACGGTCAGAGCATTCATAACTATACCTCCAATTCCTATGCCGAGAACCTATCGGGTTGGTGGCACGCCAGGCCAGTGTTACCACTTTCTCTGAGCCTCTTGAACCATTTTTTAAAAATTTTACTTTCTATGTTTGAGTGTTTTGCCCACGTGTGTGTGTGTGTGTGTGTGTGTGTGTGTGTGTGTATGTATCACATGTGTGCTTGTGTGGAAAGGATCTGAAGAGGAAGTTGGTCCCCCTGGAACTGGGGTTACAGGTCTATATGCCATCTGGGTGCTGAGAACTGAACCTGGATATTCTGCAAGGGCAGCAAGTGCTCTTAGCTCCTGAGCCACCCCTCTGACCCTGGATCCAATTTTTATAATGTGATTCAGAGTTGGACTACACTGCCAGAATCTGCCCTTCGCTGCCTGTCAAAAGAACTCACCGCAGCAGAAGCGGCAAGGTATGGGAGCACGTTTTGTACTGGCACTCGGGCTAACAACAGGCCATCTACAGCTAAAGGAAGCAACCAAAGCCAAGTCCTTCCTTATAGGAAGAGAAAAACATAATAAATTACTAAGCACGAAAAATGTTAATTTTCCAATTTTTTTTTAGATTTATTTATTATACAAGTACACTGTAGCTGTCTTCAGACACACCAGAAGAGGGCATCAGATCCCATTACAGATGGTTGGGAGCCATCATGTGGCTGCTGGGAATTGAACTCAGAACTTCCAGAAGAGCAGTCAGTGCACTTAACCACTGAGCCATCTCTCCAGCCCTCAAATTCCTAAAAAAAATTTTTTTACAATGTACTTATAATGTTTCTACTTGATTTGGAACGGCCCCTTTGAAATGAAGGCAATTTCTTGTGGAAATGTAGACTTGTGCCCAGTTTATGATGAGCTGTTTCTCACAGAAGAGCAGTGAATATGTATATGATGGACTTTATTCCCATTTACCTTTATTTCCCCCCCCCCCCATCCCACTGGAACCCTTCTTGCTCCTAACAGGAGTTTTCATGTCTTTGTGTGACCTGTAGATTAACTAGGAGTGAGTGTGTCTGCTCAGGATGGGCAGCTCATTAGATTATCACTGAAGGAAGAGGTTCCCCTCCATCTGAGGGCATTTACAACAACACAGAAACAAAATAAGATTTATAAAGATATAGAAAAGGTGGCACCATCAAAGGTCAACTTCCTTACAGGTTGAAAGCTCAAACAGGAAGTCGGAGCTCAAGGCCTGCCAAGAAGAATCTGCAGCGGGAACTTGCCACTCCTGTCCTGCCTTGAGAGATGGAGGACAGCGGCAGATGTGTTGTAGTTATCGATTCGGGATGATCAATTCACCTTAATAAGAATTACAGAATCTGAAGGTAAAAGGGATCATCTGCACTGCAAAATGACCAAGATCGTTCCGTAGAGCTGTGGAGAAGATCAGGACTACCCCTGAATGTGCTTGGATATCACCAGCGCCCAGCCTCCTAGACTGTGAGATACTCTGAAAATCATTTCTCAGCCAACAAACACAGAGTCTATAAAAATAGTACATTTTTTAAAATTACACATAAAACTTTTCTTTTTTAAGATAAAGTCTTTCTTTGTGTAGTTCTTGCTTGGAAGTCACTATGTAGCCCAGGCTGGCCTCAACTCTGCAGCAATTCTTCAGGGCTCTGCTTCCCAAATTCTGAGTGTATAGGTTTGGACTACCCTGCCTGGCTCTCACTCATACCTTCAACTTATGTTATTTGAGGAGCAAGGAAATGATCTGTTGTTAATCTGCCTTTTAAAAGAAGCTGGCACTTTGTAACCTCAGATCTGGAGAGGCGGAGATATGCAAACCCCGGAGTTTGCTGGGGAGTTTCAGACCAGTGAGATATCCCATCTCAAAAATCAAGGTGGATGGCTTTGAGGAATGACATTCAAGGTTGACCTCTGACCTACCCATACACACATCTACCCACAACAAAATGCACATGCATATCCCCCAAAATATGTCATTTAAGCAAGAGAAGTGAAAGTTGTTGGGCAAACATGATGCTATTTATAACAACAACTAGAACACCTCTACTCTTCAGAAGCTTGGGAGTAAAATATAGAGCATTTCTGCAGTAGACAGCGATTCGAGACAGCCAACGTGCCCTGAATACACATAACTGCTGGGTGTTCAGTTGTATATGGTCATCTATATAACTAACACACACACACACACACACACACACACGGGAACATCTCAGAAGAGGTGGAAATGTCAGTGGCAGAGGATGAAGGGAAGGCTGGAAACGCTATCTTCTGGACATGACCTGGACACCGAACTCAAGAGCTCACTGAAGCTATAGTCCTCTACGTCAGCCTGGACAAGTCCAAGTCAGCACGATCAGCCCACATTCTAACAGGCAACACTAACTAGACCCAGTGGGTTAAAAAATACAGGAAAGGGGTCTGGATGTCGGAGGGGAAAGCCACTGGGGTTCTGGAGACTCCGGAGAGGTAAGTGTGGCGGGCAAACATTGTATCCACGTACAAATTTGTCCAAGAATAAATAGAAGATACTATGAAAAAAATGGAGCTTTTGGAGATGCAAATAATACAGCTGATACTTCCAAGTTATACATTGTAACTAAGAAAACATGACACAACATTTGAAATATTTCCTCCGGTTTGCAGACTTACAGATGATTTATATTTTTCTGTGTAGTACTTTTAATCAGTACTGTCTTCCCAAGGAGATTCTCTTGGATATTTTGTCCCTTAGGCCCATTCTGAAGTTTAATACTACAGACACACCACATCCGTGTTTGTTCGTTAGGGTGCTTTTAAGGGTCATAAATCATCGAAAATGTCTTCCCATCTTCTTAAGCTCCAATTTTCTTCCTCTGGGGGAAAACAGTGATCTCACTGAGAATGCACCTTCTAAATGATATAAACATAACTGGTGTTACTTAGCCAATTATGCAAAACATCTTAAAGTTTGGAAACAGTTTTAGATCAAAGGAATATTTTTATGTCTCTGATAGTCAGACGTGTGACACCTGATGTTTTGAAGCCAGTTTTCTATTAATGGGCTTTAAATTGGTGATGTACGTAAAAAAAAAAAAAATATTTCAGCCAACAAAGCTCAGCTCTAGACAGCTAACATGAAACTAACACATTTTGCAGGGAAGGTCAGAGTTGAGTTTAGCAATAACCCACAGTCCGCTGCACCCTAGCATGGACAAAACTCTTATTGATGTGATTCTCTAACTCCCTGTACACGGCAAAGACTAAAACTTCGGGAGATTTTCTCTGAGCTGTGCGCTCCTGCCATTCTGCGTGTGTGCCGGTGACAGTCGTTGTGGGAGTGAAGGCTGAAGTAGAGGCCGGATGTCGCTTCCCAGACTGACGTCATCGGCAGCTGAAGCCTCCGCATCTGCTGCGATTTCCTCACACTACATCACTTGATTGGCTCGCTGCTCTCGCCAAAGCTTTCGAGCTTTGTCATCTTTTTAGTATCTTTCCCAAGAACAGCAAGCACACTCGGATCAGGCCACAGCCTTTAAGTCTGGCAGCCCAGCCCGGAGTCTACCTCTCTGCGGCCCAGAGGCCCCTGGCCGAGCCATGGCCGCTGGGAGGCAGCTCCACAGAACATCTTTGAAGCGAGTAAAATATGCACTCGTGGACATTCGTCTGTTATTTCCTGTGCTCACAGCTTTGTTCTTCTTCATTGCCAGAGAATTCTACGGGTGATGTCATTTTTCTCCGAAGAGAACAGACCATCAGAGTTTTTTACTGACATAATTAATTATCTGGAACTTGATTCTGGGCCAGAAAAATTCTCAAGGCACGGCCCCTGAAGAATGAATTCTGCTGCGCTCCGTGTCCCTCGACTTTTAAAGAGACAGGGTACCACGTCCTTTCCCTTCTCAGACACTGATAATGGTAGTTTTGTTTGGTGATATCAAGTCACGAGGAGGGAACTGGGGCACCATTCTATGATTTCACAAGGAAGACCTTCCGTTCAATGGGCAGCAAACTCCAAAGGTCAATGCAGTTCAAGGACACAAAGCACAGCTTTTAGGTCCTAGTCTCAAGAGCTACGGGAACGCATCTCAATGACTGAATAGATTCTGGGGGAACTCATGAATCCCCAGCCAGAAGAACGAAATCCAGACCAAAGCTAACGAAGTTAATCATCCATAAGGTGGAAAGGTTGGTTTATCAGCCACAAAAGCAAAAAGCATTAGCAGTTTAAACCGTACACAAGATAAAAGCGCCAGAGTAATAATGATGTATTATGAGAGTTTTCACATGTTTTTACATAGATCTAAATTAGCATGTGAGCCACTCACCAGGAGATGGTTTCCCTTTGCCCTGCTATTGAGTTTTGAAATTGTGTAAATGAGCAACTGGAGCTGGATGGGAAGCAGAAGGCGCTGTGGATGGCCAGAAGGTAGGTGAGCAGGTTTTGATGGAATCGGGGAATGTGGTCCAGTCCTAGCTTTCTCTTCATAGGTAGAAGATAGGAGTCTCATCTTTCTCAACGTCGATGGAAATGGTATCAAAGTTCTATGCAACTCAAAAGGCTTGACTTAGAGCACAGCTTTTGGAACTGCATTAAAATATTGCCTCCCCCCCAAAGAAATTAGCATTAATTCATTGGAATTGTGCTTTAGACATTTAGATGTGTGACTGACATTTTAGAAGTTTTAAAATTATGATGTATACTATAGCATGGAACTAAAATCAACAGTACAGATGTGTTGAAAGAAAAAAATGAAAGATATATAAAATGCACCCTCCAGATCCACTCACAAGGGAAAACTCTATTAACAACCTGGGGGGGGGGGTTCTATTGATACATAATTACAGCAACACATTTTCTCCCCATCACTTCCCAATGTTAAATGCTAGGAAGTGTGCACAGTATTTTTGCAAATGTGATATCACGGAAGCCACATAACAGTCACATCAGATAAATACCACTAAGGTTATTATTATGCAGATGATGGGTCTGAGGCTGGTACAGAAAAGGTTGGTAATTTTCCCAAAGCCACACAAGTGATAAATGGTGCACTCAGGATATAAATCTAGGCAATCTAACTTTACAGCTGGTACTCTTAATACCAAACTCTGAGGGTTCTCTAAATACATGTGGCCGTCAGACCCTCTCAAACTTCTATATACTGTATACTGTATACAGATTAATGGCAATGTATGAATATAAAGTCAACACCATCAAAAATTAGGTGGCATTTCACTAAAATGTCACAGTATATCCAAATACCCAATTCTTGGCCCATTAGCAATGAGAACATAGCCAATGGGCTCAGACATTTTAATTCATCATTTGTACTTTTTCAGGTAAGTGAATACATAAAATATTATTTATAGCATGCTTTCTCCCTGAGTGTACTGCCAACAGTCAACCAAAAACTGGTAGGTTCGATGATCTTCCTGAGGGAGCTGTTGTAGAACTTGTTTTTTAACTGCTTGTGAGCATCTCCTTCCAACCACTCATCACCCACAATAAGAGCAGTCAGATTCGGTGTATTAAGTGCTATGGTTTCATGTCTTGGACCTTACGGTAGTTGTTTCCATCCATAAGTTAAACTTAAGCTGTTTGGAGCAGCATGACATTGATTCTGAGGTTGGAAATGCTGGTCACACTAGCTGCTCTCCTATTGCCAATGCATTTGATCTGTTCAAAATAAATGACTGAGAACCACTTGCCAAAATTCATAATGACAGATAAAACATCCAGGGGAGGAACTCTCTAGATTACGATAGAAGTGACATTATGATCCAAAGTCCTGCTTTATTTCAAGGCCCCTGCTGTCTGTCTGCACTCCCTGAGCTGAATGTTAGTGCCTCAGACGATGGATATGTGCTGACTTCTGCCGAGATTTCGTGGTCAGGAGCCTTATCTGAGCTGTCGTCAAACCAGTTTGTCACCGTAAGTGAATGGTCAGATCAAAGCATGGTGACCATGACTACAGAGAAGAGGCAGGTGGATGAGGTCAGCTGGCCACCACTGCCAGATTTCACAGCACTGAACTCATCGTTTCGTGTTTAACAGTGGCCAGTCTGCTTGATAACGATATGAGAATACCCCCAAATGCCTTTCACATTTCTCCATGATCTCAAAGGCTAACAAGTATGTAGTATGAATGCCCTCTTTCTGCCAACACCATTTTTACATACTCAATCCCAAGAGCTATTCTGGCAAAAGAAGCCCAAACAACATGGACTTGTTCTAGCCAAAGTGCTAGTGGCATGATGTCATCCACAGGGATAAAGTCTGAAGGCCCAAAGAGAACACACTAATGGGTATCCCACCTGCCTGATAGTTCAGAAGTAGGTGGTTGTGATACTCTCATCCCCAGAATTGTTAGAGTCAGAACCTGTGCTCCAGCTGTTCTAACAAACTAAGCTCCATCACACATTCCTTCTAAAGCAATTAATTAGAGCCAAACTCATGGTGAAAGTCAGGAAGGGGTGGAGGATTATTCAATGTGGCCACTTAGGAAAAGACAAAGGAATTCAATCACATTCCTCCCCTCAACTCCATCTGCAGAATTCTGGCATGAGCTTTAGATTCTATAAGTAGAGGGCCAGAGTAACATATAGATAACATGTATGGCCAACGTGTGTCCCGCCCATCACTTTCCCATCATTGTTTAGGTTCCAACCTCTTCGGCAAGGTAGTCTGACAGGTAATAAATCTTTTCCTTGTTCCAGACTTAGGCTTTTCCTTCTCCCAAAATGAGATTCCAAGGAAGTTATTGTTTCTTTGGGTCCACTGTCCAAAACAAGAGAGATGGTGTCATTTAGAACCTCGTTTTATGGTCCCTGAACACTCTGTTCTAATGACCTGTCTTTATACTATCTCAGCCGGCAACGCCTATGTCATAATCTAGCTCTCTGGTATTGTGAAAACTGTAACCAGCTATAATTTCAACTATTTGTCATTCATTCTCCCTAGAACCTTATTCTAACAATCTTTGGTGATGGTGATGGTTGAGCCTGTAAGCCACTGACTTTCTGATCCTTTTCTGATCCTTTCACTGGCTTTCATGTTCCCTTTCCCAAGGGAGCTGTTGCTGGTCTGTTGCTATACATTGTAATACTAAATACTAGTGCCAAGATCTGGCTGTGCCTAAAAAGGACTCTTGAGGGCAAAGGATATCCTCACCTACAACCAAATGATGCTATGTAACGTTGCTCCTTATAAAACTATTGGCTCAATAAAGATACCTTACAACCTATAGCTGAGCAGAAGAGAGGTGGGTGGGGCTTCTGTTGGGGTTTGAGGAGAGACCTCAAGGGGTAGAGCAAAGAGGTGGGGAGAGGAAAAAACACTATGGGATCGGTGAATCATGAGAACATGGCCATGAGGGTTGGCCAGTTGGAGTAAGAGTGGCCCAGGTGGAACATAGCAAGTTGTAACGTGGGCATAGATACAGTAGCTTAGGGGGTTGACATCTGCCCAGCTCTAGTGCTTTAAGGCTTCTTATTAATATAAAGGTTTTGTGTCTTTTACTTAGGAACCGGATGATCAAAGGTGGGGTTGAAACCCTCAATTTATGTTTACCCCAACAATGCTCACTTTCCTTCTCATCTTACCTCAGTTTCCACTGCATCTTCATGTTCCACTCCTTCCTCACTTGACTGTGCTCTCTAGGTCAAACTACAAACAGCCTTCTTTAACTCGTCCTCATCCCTAATGCTCGTCTATATACCACCTGATCCTTGGCCTTAACTGGCCAACTGTTGGTACCAACAAACCATTACTGCCATTCTCTCCCCGTTCTCACAAATCCTTTATGTCCTAATGTCTTCCTTATCAAACCATCTACAAATACTTCCCCTTACTGCCCAACTTACCAAGAAAAGTAAAATGACTGGAGATAAGCCACTACCATCTCCTATCACCTCATATTCTACTGTATCTTAGAGCACAAAGCTCATGGCCCATGTGAAGAACTGAACGGTCAGGGCCAGCTTCTCACCTTGTCCCCTGGGGCCTCCTCTCTCAGCTCTTCAGCCCATCACTGGTGTCAGTACAAGTTCTGTGCTAGCTCATTCTCCTCAGCCTAGGCATCAGCCAGCTTTCTCCGGCTGTGTCAGAACACTTGAAAGAGTCAGCAGGAAAGAGGAGAAATTTGGTTTGCCTCAGGGTTTCGGTCATTGTCTTGGCTCAATAACTTTTAGGCCAATAGTGAGGCTATACACCTTGGCAGAAGCATGTAGCAGCCAAGAAATGAAGTAGGATGGTCTAGGTCCCATTGTCCCCTCCAAGGGCTGCATCTCTTGGAAATCTATTTTCTTCAGCTGGGCCCCACCACTCAAAGTTTCTACTATGTCCCAATCGCCTCACTGGCTGAGAATAAAAACATTTCTTGTTTCAAATGTATTTCATTGACAGAATTTACATCACTCCCCACCATAAGCCCTTCTTCCAACCCTTCCGATTTTGCCCCCACTCTCAAGGTGAGAGCTTCTTTTTCTTTGATTATTATTATTAGTGTTGTGTGTGTGTGTGTGTATGTGTGTGTGTGTGTTCACACACATAAATACAACAGGTGTATATATAGTGAGTTTGTTTTTGTTGTTTGTGTGTATACATCTCCAGGGTTGACCACTCTGACCATAAGGAGGTTCAGCCATGGGAGATGCTAATTCTCCTTTTCCTGCAGTCCTTGGTTGCCTGTAGTTCTTTGTCTAGAGATGGAACCATGTGAAAATGTTTCCCATCAACTTCATGTGCCCACTGATACTGCCATTGTTTTACTCTTGTTTACGCAGTCATTTCTAGGAGAGATTTTCACACAAACTTCCCAGTATTCTAACTCCTACAATCCTCTGGCCTCTCCTCTGTGATATTGTCATTCCTTAAGACAAGGATGAGGAGCTATGATATAAATGTTTCCGCTGGGGCTGTGCTCCCCATGATCCATTAATCTCTGTATGATGTCTAGTTGTGGTTTTCTGTGATGGTCTCCACTTGCTGAGCTAGAGACTTCTTTGATAAAGTCTACATCTTTAACACATCCATCTTTGAACTACAAAAGCACACAAAGACGCAGCTCTTTTTCCCTGTCAGAACAAGACCCTTTCGTGACGCTACTTTTCCCACTGACCTCACTTCATCTTCTCTTTTCTTTACCAGAAACTCACTCCAAGACTCACTCCTCACAATGAGCGGCAATTATTTGAACTTCTCATCAAGAGTGTGCTTCAGTGGCTGCCCCGAAGGTGAACTGTGTTGTTCGTTGCTGATTGCTAACTGTCAATCCTCATTCTCCATTTTCCTCCTTCCAGCATGACACTTTGAACCTTCTCTCCATGGTGAAAACTCAGACTTTGGGTCCACACGATAATTCCCTCCTAACGTCCTGAGCTAGTCATCCCCAGTCTCCTGACGCTACCTCATCTCTCCATCATCTTATGCCAGAATTTTCTTCTTCCCTCCTATCTGTTGCTAAATGTTTTCTTCATGATTTCACCTAGCTTCTCCTAAACCCACAAGCTTCAGTTTCATTTTCTTCTTCTTTAGTCTGTCAGCCTTCTAGCATCTGTGTGACCAAACGTCTTTGCTAATGCCCTTCCATTTCAGTATATAATGTGTTCCAAACCCCTAATTGCTATGATAGCCATGTACAGGAGAATAAAGCAGGATGCTTTGGCCAAGATGAATCCTAGATGGGTTAGATACTTATGTAGGAAAGCTACAAGGAAGTGTTAATTCTAGGAGTAAAATTTGGAAACAATTATTTTCATAGTCTGAGAGAGGGGATCTAATTTTGATCCTTATCAGAGTCATAAGTGGAAAGATTGATGCCTGACTAACAAGTGTTATAAATTCTACAATTCTACATGGTAAAATATGTTCCAAAAGCAAAACAAAAATTGCACAGAGAAAACATTTGACTTATTGCCCATGTCATAAAGAACCAACACCTATATAAAGGACATGTATTAAAATGTAAAACACCAACATATTTCAAAAGAGCAGAGTAAACAGACTAGCCAAATAAATGGAAAGAACATTTGAAAAGATGCTCAACTTCAGTCATAAGTATAAATTAAAACTATGAAGAGATATCTACTCCATCTACCAATCTGGCAAAGGAAATAAAACATCTACTTGATACAGCAACAGGCAACAGTATTTGCTGGCAAAGGGTGAAGAAATAAAACTGTTCAAGGCGAATGAGCGAGGACTATATACCTTCAAGCCATCAGTTCCCTGTTTGAGTATTTAACCAACAGAGATTGCTTTGTGCATATGATAAGGTATACATATAATGTATGCATACAATATGGTGGCCCAAACTCGTGTCTACACACACATACATATCAAAAATACAAATTTTAGATAGTCTCCACAGGACTGTGGACTTACAAATGCACTCCCCGGATTGCTAATTTTGAGATGTGGGAGGGAGGGAAATAACACAGGGTCTGCTATAATTAGTACACATTGTTTCATGCTTCCCTTCAGGCCTTTGATCAGGAAATGTTTAACATCAGAGCAAGCATTTCTAGGTATTAACAGCTGCTGTCTGAAAAGGATGATAGAAATCCTGAAGGCAAACATATGCCTTGCTGGTATGCAGGCCTGGTCTACAGACAGAATTACATGTGAGCTGGAAAGGCCAGATGACAAGTGTTCATTTTGAAAAAAAAAAATGGATATTTTATATGTATGCGTTCATGTATAGCATGTGTTTTCAGGTGAGGCCAGCAGAGGGTGTGGATCCCCCAGACTGTGGTGGCTATGAGCCACTGGATGTGGGTGCTGGGAATCACACGTGGCTCCTCTGTAAGAACAGCAAGCCCCCTTAACTTCTCTAGCCCCACATCGGGTCTCTTAATTCAGAATGTATGCCCTTCCTTTGTATTATACAAGAATATCCTGTTGGAATTATTTCAACTATTCTCATCGGGGCCCCGCTTTTCCTCTTAAACATTCACAAGTTGAATAAACATATTTCCTGCTGCCAACCATGGCATGAGTCACTTTGAATTGTTCACAGCTTCAAGGCTGGTCTGTTACTGGTTGACATGTATACATGTGAACCATGTATACATGGCTTACATGAGCACATGTGAAGTTCAATTCTGATCCTAGATGGATCTGTTGGCTCTGCAAGGACAAAAGTATGATAGTGTGTGCAGTGTCTTCCCTCTCTGCCCGAGCACCCTGAGAAGTCTCCTGCAGATCAACGGGAGGGGAAACAGGAGAGAAAGCACGGAAGAATGCACAGTGCATTGTCTTTATGTGGTAGTCTCCAAGGAAAAGAAGAAAGTAAAAGACATTAAAGACTAGTGCAGACATTCATATACAATGTCCAGGTTTTACACATAGGTGGTGCCAATGCAGTGGTACCGTCAAATTAAATTTACTATACTCTAGACATTCTGGCCAGCCCTTTGTCTCTTTTTGATGGTGTATGGATCAAAGCCTTACACTTGCTAAGTGCCTGGTCTACCACTGAGCTATATCCCTAGTCTATACCTTTTACTCTGTTTTTATAGTCAACAAATGTCATTTAAAAACTTTTTATTACAATTAAGAGACTACAGAATGCTTAGCACAAAAGGGAGCATATACACTGTAACCCCCTGCTAAGACTCAGGATCGTTGTGGAAGAAGGGACAAGAAGGGTGTATGTGTCAGAGACTGCAAGGAGCTGCCATCTTCCAGACAGAGCAGAGCAGTGGCACGTATGTAAATCACAACGGCATGAGAGCATGTATGTAAGCCCAAGATAGAGGAAATCCCAGCTGGAAGAGGGGAGGTAGGCACACAATCGCTCCCCAATGTAGGGCGCTATTGCTAATTATTAGCTTCTAGGAGAGGAGACAGCTTTCTCTAAGAGCACAGCCCTAGGTAAGTCGACCACTCGTCAGTGGGCAACCACACGTGCAAGATTATCTGGGCAGCACAAGGTGATCCTGAAACAAAGTTGAGCAAGTAGAGAAGGGGCCTGAGAATGATTAAGGCATATTGTATAAAACTCTCGAAGTACTAATAATCCTTTGAAAGAGAAAACTGTTACATGTTTTTTCTTGTGTGTGTGTGTCTGTGTTTGTGTATGTTGCGAGTCAAACTCAAGCTCTCGGGTTTGGCAGCAAAGCCCTCCCCCCCCCCCCAGCCATCTCTAAGCCCAATACATTTCATTTTTAACACTAAGTATTTACACATAGTAATCATGCAGGTCAATAGATCTCACCGTGACATCTCTGGACATGCACACAGTATGCTTTAACTACACCGGCCTTCTGCCATCTCTTGTCCTCCTGACTCCTTCATTGAAAACATTTTAAGTGATATAATGACCGGAACTAGAAGAATGCACCCGACAGAAGCACACCTCTTACCTTTAATGTTTTAAATTACCAACAACAAACCAACACTGACACACTGGTGATTCAACTCCTGCTGCTGAGAAGCAGGAAAATAAAAGAGCAAGATGCGCTGAGATATGGGTGGGTGAAGGCGTCAATAGCCTCAGCTCAAAGTATGAATTAGAGGCCAAAAATGTCAACCAGAGTTTGAAATCCAACAAATTTAAAAAAAAAAAAAAGTTTTATATGGAAAAAAAAATCCTGTTGCTCAAGAATGTATACCTCTTGCCCTTATCTAGGGAAAGCAGTCCTTTCCCGGTGCCTGCTCTCAACTTGGACTGCAAGCACAACAGTACATGTTGGTTTCTTGGCACTCAGCTTGGTGACTCAGTGTGATTTAAAAACATTAGCAGTCGGTATTGAGTAAGAAGTAGAAACTCTTTTGAACTCTTTATTGGTTCTTCGTGAAATTTCACATCGAGTCCCCCAATCCCCCTCATCTCCCTCTCCCCTTATACCTGTCCTCTGCCCTTGCTACCTCCCCACCAATAGAGACCAGTAAATCTAGTTGTGGAAGCTGTAGTGTGTCCCACAGTACACCCTTTGGTCCAGACTTTGCTTGTAAGTGTTCATTGCAATGAGAGGCCTCTGGCTTCTCCTACCCTATCAGTACTGAAACCTCAGTGGGGACTCCTGGATCTCCTGTTGTTGCCTATGTCATGAAGATCCTGTAGCTTTGGATCTGTAGGACTGGCCCCTTCGTGTGCCCCAGCAGTTCATTAAAGGACTAAGTGTTGGGGCAGGCCAATTCAAAGCCCTGGATCTGGGCCTGAGAAGTATGCGAGCTGGTGGTCAGCCCCCCAGCTCACCCCCATCACAGCAGCACACCACTAGAGCTGTCCTGCTCTGCCATGGCTACCCCACCCAAACCACTGCTCTACCACTCTCATGACCTTGGGGCCACCCTGTGTTGCCCAGCTGAGGTGTAAGGCTGGGGTATAGGGCCCGTTCCCCCAAGTGCTGTAGCTGGTAAGGGGCAGGGCCAGGTCTCCCACGCTCAGACCCTTGGGGTGAGCTCCCCAGCAAGTCCTGCAACCAGGGCTAGTTCCACTGTACTTCCTGGGTGATGTGCGTGGCTGTTCTCCAGAGTACTGCAGCTGGTCAGCTTTAACAGAAAACTGGGGGCGGGGCACAGTTCTGCAAAGCCCTCAAACACCAACATATGCCAGGGTAGCACCTTAGACCTTTCTTCCTGACCTTTGGTGGTAACAGACACTGCACAGCCATGGACCCAGAAGTGATGCCCACCCCCCCCCCATGGCAGCACAGGCCAGGACCCCACCATGTTCCCAGGTGGCATCACCAGCCACTCACACCAGGCTGTTCCTCACTACCCTTGAGTCTTCAGGGCTGCCTCTCTTCACTGTGCCCACCTCCTTCTGTTTCCCTTTCTCTCCCATTTCTCCACCACTTACTTGCTCCTCTTAGTGGCACCTGTGGTCTCTGAGGGTCCATGATCATCTCAGGACTGGTCTCAGGAGTGCCATCCTCTGCCTGTGCATTGTGGCACCAATCAGAGGTCCTCTCAGGCCTGGTCTGCCTCCCCTGGCCTCATCTGTCTTGGGCTCACTCCTTCCTGGAGCCTCAAGGTTCCAGGTAGGGTTTTTCTAGTCTCCATCTTACTCCCTCTGGTCCATGCAGACCCCAGACATGTCTTCAGCTAGTTTCTGGCTTGCTCCAGGCCCTGGGAGCCAGACAGGTCCTGCATGGTGGTGGACTAACGGTTGTCTCAGGCTAGCTCCCTGTCCGGGCTCTGTGGCACTGGACCAGTGGTCACCTCAGGCTTGCTCTTACCAGGAAATATTAGACTATTAATTATTCAGATGTTCGTGTGGGGAGAACACCAAGTATAGACATAGCTTTTTTTCCTGTCACCTAAGGACACACATGTGACACAGCAGTCACAGACACAACACCTGGACAGGACAAGGTAGAATTTTTAAAAAGAGATTTAAAAAAAAAAAAAAAGAGTATGATAGCCCAGTCTTTAGGGAACAATTGCGGAAGAAGAAACCATGAGCTTTGGAGTTCATCAAGCATGCTGTGCCCTACAAAGATATGCTCTTGGGGAAGGCTGCTTAAGTATCCTCAACCCATGCAGAAGGGTGATGATTAAATGTGCAGATCCTGCCACACCAGAAAGCAAGGAAAGGGATGTGATCAGCTGCTTCAAGCTCCTGCTACCTTCAGGTCCCTACCAGAATAGAGTACACCTTGAACTGTGAGCCAAAATGTGCCTTTCCCTCACTTAAGTTGCCCCCTTTGAGCCGATGTTTCACTACCATGTACTGCTCCTTAAATTGCTTTGCTTCTGTCAGGGTTCTTTGTTTTTGTTTAAGACAGCCTCCCTGTATCTTCCTGACTGTCCCATTAGATCCTGAGAGGGGGAGTGAGACAGGAAGCAGCAGTGGGGATGAAGATCTCGGGGGTGAGTGAGGACAATAAGAACAGACTCTTGAGAGACAGGCTTCATGGGAGAACAAAGGCTATTTAAACCTTTGGGGAGTGGGTAGGGGTCTTTGGGAGACTGTACAACACTGGCCAGAGCCAGGGTGCTGAGGATACCTCGTATGCCTAGGCGGAATTTCACATATTGTTGGACATAACCTTATAAGGAAAGGGAGAATATCCTCGTTGCCAGGCTACATGGCTTCCTCTGAGGATCAAAGGTTGGGTCACAGGACTGTGTGGGCCAGGATATGCAGGACCAGGGCAGGGTGGGGCAGTACGGGATCCGAGAGGGGCGGGGCAGGTACAATCCTACTCCCGCCCATCTCAGGATGAGATTTCTAGGGTTTGGACACGCCTCTACCTCACTCTTGTTCCAAGCCAGCTCTTTAAAGCTTCCACTGCTTCCTGGCTCCACACTCCCGTAGACTAAGCTCCTCTAGCTCTCTGCCTCCCAAGTGCTGAGATTCAAGGGGTATGGCACCACACCCAGCTTTGTCGGGGGTGTTTTTTTAAATCACAGCAACAGGAAAGAAAACACAGTGCTGGGATCTGAGTTCTTTCCCCACTTAAATCATGACACACCACGCCCTGCTCTGTACCCAGGACTCCAATTCCTCTCGAGCCAGGACTTTTCCCTCTTCCCTGGGTTCAGTATCCTCTAAGGGCCTGCCAAGGATGGATGTCTTGGCACCAGCCCTGTGCTACATACATGTGGCTACTTAAAGTCGGACTAATCAGCCATTGGAACTGGAGAGATGCCTCAGAGAGCACATGCTGTGCTTCCAAAGGACTAGAGTTCAAGTCCTGCAGTCATTATGAGCAGCTTAGGAGCACCTACAACTCTGGCTCCAGGGCAACCGATGCCCTCTCTGGCCTCCACAAGTATTGTATTCATGTGCACAAACCCACACACAGGTGAGTGTTCAACCTTTCTTTATTTAGCATTCAACAGAAGTCAAAATACAACTTCTCTGCTCAGTTAGCTACATTTCAAGAAACTACAAAGCCACGTGTGGCTAGTGACTGCAACATGGGTCGGGGCAAGTATTAACTATTCCTGTCTTCATCAGAAGTTCCAGTGAGTAGCACAGGTCTAGCTCTTGCCTGAGCCCAGGTATAACAGGGCCCCAGACTTTGGAAAAAGAGATTCCACGGTAGACGTGCCGTTTAAGCTGTAAGACTCGGCAGCACCTTAGACAGTACCACCAACCAAAACAAAGACCTAATCCAACCCTGTTCATAGGTCTCTAAATGTATCAACCTTGCTAGTTCCCCTTCTGGCAAGCTGTTCTTGTTTAACTGAAGTTGATCAACCAAAATATGGTTTTTGTGCTTAAAAAGCTCACCCTGGGAAAGGCTCACAGCCACACTAGAATCCCAAACACCCAGTATAGTAACCAGCTGACTAGTAAAGAGTGCAGGCTTAAATCTGTATCCCAGACGTCTTCTCGAGTGCATTCCCTACAGCAGCACACCTGGGACTGCAGATGTGCACTTGATGTCTCCCTGGAAGCCATTCTAAAGTCAGGAGCCCATGATGTTCTAAGTCTATTTAATGTTTCTTCCAACACCTGCATATACTCTGACTTTACGCAAAATTGGCTCCATACAACAAATACATATATTCAACACATAATTGGGGGGGGGGGTTACATAAATAATTGGAATATTTGGATAGAGTTTGTTCTTGGAATGACTTGAGATCACTCTCACTGCTAGAAAGGTGGGTCACAAAAGAAAGGACCTGTCTCCATCTTTGAGTCCCCCTACAGAGTGTTTTCTCCTGTCCAGATCCCACCAAACAAACAACACATTTGTGAGAGAATTTCTTTATTAATATGTCCCCCCACACACACACACTTCACAATTAAACCCAAGTTCTGCCCTGTTCCGACAGTGAATATACTGTCCTCACTGCAGACATATTAGGAACGTCAAACATAGTCTGCCACAGAGTGAAAAGCACACAGAAGAGCTCTTTGTCAAAATGCAGACAATTCTGCCACAAGATTCTGAGGCTTTGTCGCCAAGGAAAGGTCAGATGTGGTCTTGGTTTTAATCAGAAGGCAGCCTGCCTTTCTGCCTCCTGAACCCAGCAAAAACATGCCATTCTCAGCACACTGATCATGTCAGCGGTGAGAAAGTTCACTGGGTCCCTTGCTCAAGGCGATCTCAGCCTGAGATTCAAAGATGAAGCAGATTGAGAGCAGGTGAGACATGGAGTCTGAAAGCCAGAAAGGATAACTGAAATCCAGCATGTCAGAAACACAGAGATTCTACAGGAGGCCACACCTGGTGACAAATGGAGCTCATTTAGGAAAAGAAAAGCTGTTGCCAGAGAGAAAGACAGTATATTGCATCCCTTTGAGATGAGCCTGCTGTGCCTGGCTGTGCTGAGTGGACTATCCTCATCTTCAGTGGAGTATGACAGCTCTTTTTAAAGATGACAGAAATGGGAGGGGGCTGGAGAAATGGATGAGCAGTCACCAGTGCACAGTTCTATAGGGGACCTGAATTACCTTCTCAACATCCCCATGGCTTCCCTAGTGACCTGAAACTCCAACTATGCAGGATCCAAGGCCTCAGGCATCTGCACTCTTGTGTTTGCACACAGACACAATTGTGTAATTAAAGAGTGCTTCCTTCCCACAAAAGATGATCAAAACCAACAACAAACCAACCAACCAGGCAAATGAACCAAACAACCCTGGGATTATAGCATGTGTGGCTAGAAATAACATTACACAGTTATGACCATTCCCAAAATAACATGATTTTGTAGATGATGCTTATACTTTATAAAATTCAAATATCTTTGAAGATATTAAAACATCAATTTTGGACTTGAAATGATAGCTCTGCTGGTAAAATTCTTCCATGAGTATAAACTGTGTGCACAGACAACACACAGACATTTACCCATGTATACACTACGTACATACAGTAAAAGCTGTTTTTATAAATGCTTCACAGGGTGTACACAATCAGACCAATTTGGGACTATCAGTAACAAATGGACTAGCAATGATGACATATGCCCAACCCCTTTCTAGTATCTCTGTCCTTTAAAGATGTCTTTGTTGTCTTAGTGTTGCTTTTTGGTTTCTGGGCTGGGGTGGTGGCAACACAACTTAAGTCTATGAGACACACAGAGTGTGTATAAATGAGATTCTATTATTCACACATTACAAAGCCATGCAGGACTCCATGGCAGGATGGAGGCAAGTGTTGAAGAATAAGGGATTATAAAAGACTTAACAAAGAAGGGAAGCCTTCGGCGGTCTCTAAATGCACACAAACTGTTTTAGTACAGAATAATACACTACAGTTTCCCAAAAGACCCAGTTTTGTCTCGCAAGTACTCTCAGTGTGAGAGGAAGAAAAAATTCCCCCTTAGAATGGTGATAGTATTTGAGTTTGTATGAATGAGTGTGGGCCAGCGCTGTGGAAGAGTGTACAGCTTGCCTATTTGGATAGGATTGGCTATCTAAAGTAACACCAAGAATGCGTTTCCATAGCTAAGCATTAGATAGTTAACAGATTGTACCTACCAGCCTGAGCAATTTCAATTTCAGTTTCAATCTAATAAAGTCTAAGGCTGTCGTACAAAGTCTTAAGCAACAGAATGACATCATCAAGATGAATATTTTGGCCAAAGTCATCTGCCGACCTCCTGTGTTCCGCTCTTGTACCTAACCAATGATACAGACTTGTTCTCCGTTCCAAAGCCTCCTTCACCCTGGGTTTGAACATTCAACGGAAGTCTTAGTCAACATTCTAACTCCACGGTTCCTTCATACCAGTAACTTCAGCTACCTTCACAGCTACCTCCAAGACCACACTCAGTACCCTGTGTTGACAACTTCACATCAAAGTCTATGGACAAAGAAGCTGATCTCCAGTCCTATCTGTTGGCACGCTTCTTCAGCCCAATAGCTCTTCCAGGTTGGCTGCTCCTCACCCACACACACTTTGTCTTTTCACTGCAGCCACTCAGACCTTTAGCCCTCAATTCAACACCTCGAGCTGTATCTCCTTTGAAAAAGGCCACTGACGACAGAAAACACAGCCTCACTTTCTGTGCAGCTCCACGTCCTACTCATAAGTGGCCACATGATCCATGTCAATCTTCCTCTAACACACCAGTTCTCAACCTTCCCAATGCTGTGACCCTTTACTACAGCTCCTCATGTTGTCGTGACCCCCCAACCATAAAATTATTTCATCACTACTTCATAACTATAGTCAACCCGCATAAAAGATTTTTTGCTACTCCACAACTGTAATTTTGCTACCATTTTGAGTTCTAATGCAAATATCTCATATGCAGGATATCTGATTTGGAACCCCTGTGGAAGGGTCATTTGACCCCCAGGAGATTACCACCCACCGGTTGAGAACCAGTGGTCTTCTAACACCTGGCACCCACCTTGGGCAGTGATTGAGTGTGTGCTGGGTCCTCTTCAGGACCGCTGATTAGCTCACAGCACCTGTCAGTTGTCTGGACACCACTTTATTTGAATGAGAAAAGCAAGCCTGTCAGAGAGCTCTTTCAGCTGTCCCCTGAGATGCAAATCTTTCACTCTCTTGTCACACAGAAGGTGGAGGATTTTCCTCCATTTGAAGACCAGGATCCAGGTCAGCTCCCAAATTATGACTTTGATTCCCTGTCTACTGTCTCCTCCAAGATTCTGTCACCCACAATCCCTTTCCTGCCTGTGTTCTTGGCATTGCTCCTTTCTGGTTCTGTAACCTCCTAACCTATCAAGAACAGAAAGTCCTTTAATCATTGAAAATCCTCCCTGGCATGTTTCCCCTCTAGCTGCAAACCTTTCTCTGCTCTCCTCCCTCAAACTTATCCAAGGCACTTATTTAGCCAAGTTCAGTGATGACAGTCACACTAGAAGGTAGGAAATCCATCTTCATACACCAGGGATAAAACAGAAGCCTAGACTTAACATTCGAGGGCCAGGTAGCAAACCTTTGAAATTCTACCAAACTTCTCCATTGAATTTAACATTCAAGTCTCACTGTTTGCCTCTTAAAGAAAGCTCAAAGTAGAGAAAAGTAACGTGGTAGTTTCAAATCAAGAGGTTAAGGTGTGTTCTAGGTGCCTTCGTTGTGTGAAACATGTTTTGCTGGTCAGCTAAAGAGGAAAGAATTTAAGACCACTACCACCACAACATGTGAGTATGTATCTCAGGTTTAAATAACCCTTAACCAGCTTCTTCTAAATTTGTAGATTTCTGAGAGACACCACTCTCTGTTTCTTCCGGGCCTCCCCTCACTGACAGTAGTAGGCTTAGAATTTTAGGGATCCTTCTGGAAAGCATTTCCTGTGATTCGGTTCATAAAGTCAAAGAGAGCTCCAGCCTTCCTCAGCCAGTTCCTGTCATCTGACTGAAGGACTCTCTGCTCTTTGACGCCTCAGCATGAGATAAGGAGGGTCCTAAGTTTGAAACACCCTACGAGTTTGCACCTCTCCCATAACAATGTTCCTCAAGTGCTGTAAGTCAGACTCTGACAGGTTCTCAGGACATATGAACCGCCGTGGTGAGGACGCACAGAGAGCCGGCTTTCTTCCAGTAGGTGTAGAAGTAGAGATGAGCTAGTGAACAGTAGTAAAGAAAATGGCTAGAAAGACCAGAGCAGAGGGAGATAAAGTCCTTATGTATAAGTTCACTGTTTCATAATCCATGTTTGAGATACAGATACAACTGTCTGACAGTTGCCAAAGGCTCGAGTTTTTCTCTGTACCACTGACTGTATGACTTAGCCAGCAGAACAGAAAAGCCGATGGTATTCTGACACATTAGCTAATCATGTGTTATCTACTTTTCTCCATATCTCTGTATATTCAGGGCAAAGAAAACAAAGCATAACAACAAAGGGAGAGATAACGAGATCCAACCTGAGGAAGTTTCCCCCTCAGATGTATTGAGGTAGATATGCTAAGGGATTTTACAATGTAAAATGCTTTTTTGAATGAAGAAAAATAATTTATTCATATCCTGGCTTTGACTTACTTTATAAGAATGCCCTTTTGCCAAGTCTTTTGTATTGTGGTTTTTATGATGAGAGTATTACTTCCTTTGAAGTTTTGTTGGGTTTTGTGCAGCCAAGTTGACTGGATTCTTAAAAGTGCTATTTTAGAATAAATACAAGGAGAAATGAATCATGGTACCCAATCCATGGCGTCGGGGAGTACAGTTTCATTACTTTCAGTTCAGTCTAGGAAATACGTAACTAGTTTTTCACCCAGAGGGTAAAATAATAATAATAATAATGTTACAACTTATTAGAAAGCACGTGTTGCTGGAAACAGGCAAGGACAGAACCGCAGTAATAGAAACCAGACTAGAACTCCGATGTCAGCAATGCTGGCCAGACCTGGTGCTGAGACAACAGCTTACAACCACTCAAGTGTGGCAGTGAAAAATTTGAAAGACACTCTTCTCTAACAGACTTCATTACTGTCTTATTCTAACGACCCTGTAAGCCCATTTTTTTCTGTATATCACCCTACTTCCTTTGAACTATAGACCAGGTTTCCTCCACCCCCACCCCAAGGCCTCCTGGTTACACTACTTCATCGAACATGAGCCAGTGAGCTGCAAATACTAAACCCCCATATCTGCATAGTGTCCAGCATCTGGCATCTCTACTGGTCCTCGCTTTTGATACTTGCAACACACTAAGCCTTGGGCTCTGATCTCATTCTGTACCCCTGATAAAAAGTATCTTTCCACGTAATGTCTTCGATTTGTGGGTTCATGTATGAATTTGCATGGAGGAAATTCTGGAGATCAAGAGTAGGTATAAAGATCTTGAAATTCAAAAGTGGACTTTTCCCAGAGTGCAAGTGACATAAAACAGGCAGAATGTTGGCCTGTATGTTAGACAAGGAATCTATAGCAGTTATGACTAGAGGGCTGACCCTCCTTGGGCCCGGGACATGACTGTTTGTGATATAAGGAGGAGTAAGGCATTATATCTCCAATATTATATAGACCCTCCGGAGGTCATCTGTGGAGTAAGGACATTGGACTCATACAGCCATAGACAGACCAATGGAAATCTGAGAAACAACACACTAATTGTTCCTTGAATGTTAAGCCATCCCTACAATACTTCCCAAACCATCTTCCTTTAGGCATAATAGGAAGGGCACATTATGAGAGTTCAGTTGGAGCATGGAAGGCCCTAAATGCAAGTATTATGGCTTGGGGGGCGGGTAGCAGGATTAGATTAGAAGATTAGAACAGAATTATAATGCCTAGTTGTTGTGCTTTTAAATTGTAAATAAATCTTAGCCTTTCTGTGCCATTATTTGGGAACTAGCTAAGTTTAAGAAAATCTCCCGCTGTATTAATTTCCTGCATACATATATAATACTATTGATTATGACACATTCCTGCCTCTTCTTTTCTCTCTCCTGTCTGGTCTGGTAAGCTTAGCAGCCTGCTAGCCCATTTTCATCAGTCCACTCACGTTTGCTAGTATGACTAGCTTCCCACTACTAACCACAATACCTCCAATGTGCCGGAGTTAAGAGAGGACAAATGTCTACTATAAGAACATGTCTAGTCTCCAAATACAAGATCAGTCTTAAACAAATGGAACCCTGTAAAACGTTCTTTTACAAATATGTTCACAAGTACCTTTGCGTGGGCGAGCCTTATGGTTTGCTTGTGATTTAAATCATCTTGAAACTCTGTGAAGTTTCCCCTTCATTTCCCCTTTCCTTCACTCCTCCCCCTAAGAAATGACACTGCACATTTTACTTTTTTCTTTTTTTATAACAGCCTAGGAATACGTGTAAGGGAAACATCTGTTATAAGCATCTATTACCCAAAGGGATGAATAAAAAACGCCTGTCTTTGGGACATCTGTCTACTTTCTCCATGTTTCTGAAGTGTGAGTGTTATCTTTTACATAGCAATCTAGAATGACACGCGGCACCACTATGTCCCCAAAAGCTGTTGCGGTAGTTATTAAAAATGGGTTCTGTTGTTATCGGCACAGAGGTCTCCGCAGATGCTTTCCAGTGTGGAGCCGGGCACCCAGACGCTATCACATGATCCGCAAGCGGCCCTCCATTCGGTTCACTTCCCAGACAGTTCATTCATCCACACCCCCCCCCCCGGGCGTGTTGTGTTCACTCACCTTCCTCCACCACCGGCTCCCATGTTGCCTCCTTCCCAACCCCCTCCTCCTCTCCCTCTCTTCCGTTCCTCTAGACTCTTTCCCCACCTACCTCTCCACTGTTCAATCATGCATTGCCTTAACATCAACCTACACAAAGTGACATGAGTGGCCTTACAGAGTCCACCAGGACGTAACAGCCTTCTAAAGAGAGAAGTGTCCACAAGAGCCACAAATTCACAGTAGTCAGCGTGGCAGGAACCAGACAAGATGGAGTTGCTCCAAAAGGCACACACACCCTCACTGTGCTCAGGCATCAGGTACCATTGTCATTCAACTCTACCCAATAAATACTACTCAGCAAAATGACAACCACACTTCTAGGCGTGGTGATGTTATGCTTAGTAATGGTTGTGTTCTGGGAAGTTTTCCTTTTTGCTGTGCAATTTAAGTGTGATTTTTGTTCAGCTGTATTTGTATTGTTCAAACGTTAGTTATGTATGATTTATATTTCTCTTTATCCCAGAGGCTTCCTTATCTGAGCATTCATACACAGATGGGAAGAGGAGTGCAGTTGCTGTAGATTTATGTTAAGTCGATATGTGATTGGGTAGTAGAGAGGTAGGTGGAGAAAAGGTAAGAAAACAGAAAAGGAACAGGGATGGAGAGGGAAAAAAATCAAGACGGAGCCAGGGAAAGCAGACTTAGATCCTGGTGGCTGTAATCAAACATAGGTAGATATAAATATTTAAAGGGATTCTATAGGTCTTTGTCTTATATGGAAGGGCAGTTTGTATCTTTGTCTATTGGATGTAATCTTATTGTGTAGAGGGTTTGTGAATTGAGAATCTATCGTATAAATTTTGAACTGATGTTTGTGACAGGCGGTGGGAAAAAGAAGACTGGGGCGGTAATTCCACCCTGGACGAAGGCAGTAGGGTGGGCGGAGTGAACCGTCTGGGAACGGAATCTCATGGAGAGTGTAGCTTGTGGACCGAGTGACATAGTCTGTGTGCACGACTCCGCACAAAAAGCAACACCTGAGGAGTGAGGTCGCCGGGGCCGATAAAGAGATAAGCCAGTTAGTTTTTAATATTATTGCTACAAGTAGCCACACTAGTTAGGGGAAGGCTGCAAACTTCCCCTGTACTACCTGTAATGCAATGAAACATTCACTTCATAGAGTTGCTAGTATTTCCTTGGAGGCTTCTTCGAGCTAACAAAACTAACAAAAGCTGAAAACAGTAATTCCATTCTTAATTCATCCTGTCCTTGAACAAAAAGTTACTCTTCGATTACTGTCAGAAATACAATTGTCCAGAAAAACAAATTCAAAAAGAAAATTTAAACTGTTTCCTGAATCTTCCAAAAACACAGACATTATTGGGATAGTCCAGGCCCATGACAACCAAAAAAAGTTGGTGTGGGAGGGCAGAAAGATCACTGGACCAAGAGCCAAGAGGCCTGAGATGAGATCTGGACAAAGCCTATTAAGGCCCCTAGCCTCAGCTTCTTCGTTTATCCAATACTTATTCCTCTATGTTTCCAACATCAGATGAAATAATAGACTTGAAAATGCCTTGGGAAACCATTTTGGTTCTTCACAATATGCTAGTCTATTCACTGTGCCTCAACTCCTAAGGCATGGGAGAACTCTTTCTAAGTTATAAAGAAATCAAAGTACATGAAGCAGAAAGGCGGGTCTCTGCAACGCTCTAGGTCTGATGCCCACTGCCCCTCCCTCCTAGAAGAAGCACAAAAGTACTTGTTGCAGGATACCATTTTGCTGTTCCTAACATTTCCACATTTTTCCATCAGGGCCCTGTCTAAGTCAGATAGCCTCTTTCTAGAATCTGCATTAACACGCTGCTGAATTATATCATGATGAAACTTTACACTTGCAGAGAAGCTGGAAGATGGAATTAGTAACTTGTCATTTGTTGTACCTTTAAACAAATACTTATTCAGTGAGAACCTGTGCCCACATCGGGATTTAGACATAACTGAGGATGGTAACCCCCCTTTTCCAACGATGCTCTCGGTCCAGTGAGGGATAGGTTGATATTCCTTACTCTCCAGGCCAGGAACTGGTACCACATGAGCTGAACACATCTGACTTTACCTGCAGCTCGCCTTCCATGATACTCAGGAGCTGGATGAGATCCTCCTTGGATAACTCCAGAGACTTCTTAGTCTTTCTCTCACTTTCTCCAGATGGTTTGAGGTGCCGTTTGACAGTTCCAGAAGCCATGACATCACCTTCCTTCCGGCTTGCCTTGTTCTTTTTTGCATCTTCTGAGGGGCCCTTACCACCATCACTGCTGATGCTGGAGGACTTGGGGCAGGAGACATGCCCATTAGATGAACTTTCTCCTCCTTGATTTCGTGATCTCATTCCCACCTGCAACACATAAGGAGAGACGCTCTTCATCACCACTGAAAATATTTTTCTCTAAGTACTTAGAAACTTAGCTTTATAACTTGATCAATCAAGAGTAAAAGAGCATCTCCCATTAGCTCCCTGGTATCCTCAGTGAATACAGTTTAAAGTTTCCAAGAAAATACTTGGTTGGTCTTCAGGGAGAAGTAAAAATCATCTCAAGCCAAGATCAAGACCAGCACCAACTGTTCTTAGTCACACCGATCATGTCAGATACACTGAGATAGAATAGCAATACCTAGACATCTTGGAAGGCACTTTATTAACAGGATAAACACCAGTGTGAATTCTCAAAAATCCCAGCCAATAATCATTCAGATGATCAAGGCTATCAAAAGCAATAAAAATCGTTGTAGCCCAGGCAAATAAATATATGTGACCATGTCTTCTAGGATGGGATCCTAGAATCCAAGGCACAGCAAAGAGAGGAAAGGACATTTGATCAAAGCCTATATGGTAGTCATCCACAGGACATGCATCCTGACTCACAGCTGCAGCGGCATTCCATACTCACTAAGATATCAGCTATAGAGGAAACGGTGAGGGAACTAACCATATCATCATTGAAACAACACAGAGAATCTACATAAAACCACTTATTAGAAGACTCAAACAAAAACCAAGGGTAAAAATCACAGGAAAATGCCAGAGAGGACAGTGTACAGGGCAGGGAGTTTTATTTTTCCATAGCTTCTTTCTCCAAGGTGAGATCTCTGTATCAGTCACCAACAGTGATAAGAGGACAAAAATTTTGGAGAAAATGATCAATTTCAAAAATTAAAAAAAAATTAAATGATATTTTCTAGAGAAGGAGAAAGCCATAAGTAAGATATGTACCCCGTCATTAGTTGAAGAATTTTTTTTAAGGCTGCCTCTAGTACAGTTCAACAGGAGCAACTAAGACGCTGCAAACCAACATACTTAGCTCAAAGACTGAAACTGAAGTCATGAAGTGATAGAAGAAAACACTAACACCCTGGGGGCTGTGCTACAAAAGTTGCCTAAGACATGAAATTTGATGTACAGCAGGTGGTCTGTGGTTTGAACAAGAATGGCCCTCAAAGGCTCATATTTTTTAATATTTGGTTCCCCGTTTGTAGCTGGATTTTTGACTACTTTATGGGTTCCTATTTCTACCACCCTTCTCCACCCTTATCCCTTCCAATCCCCCCAACACTAGGTAGGAGGAAAAGAAGGCCAGAGGGGACAGTGAGAGTCAACATCCTTAGACTACTTCCTGCATTGAGTTGCTTGAGGCAAGTTTAATCTCAGTCACTGGGATATCTGCCAACCAGCAACTAGCAACAACAGGAACAACAGAAGGAGTCACAAGAGTCCCAAGAATTCAAAATGTCACACATTTGCAAAAACTATCTACAGCTGACAAAACTACACCCCTGCCAGAGCACTGGCAAATCATAGTCAGCTGCTGTGGACAGTCTGAAGCAGATCCACATCCCATACCTGGGATTAAGACAAGAATATATTCCCATAACATTTCTATGTTTGTAAAGAAACCAAAATTCTCAGTATCCCAGTTGGCGGAACTGTTTGGAAAGGATTAAGAGGTGTGGACTTGTTGGAAGAGGTGTGTCGCTAGTGGTGGACCTGAGGTTTCCAAAGTACACACCATTCCCAGTGTGCTCTCTCAACCCTTGGATAGAGGTGTAGCTCTAGCTACTGCTGCAACACCACGCTTGCCTGCCCACGTCCATGATCCCTGACAAAATGAACACGAACCTTCTGAACTGTGTGCCACAAGCAAACTCTTTTATTCTGTAAGTTGCTTTCTTCATAGTGTGTTACCACAGCAATGGAAAGTAATTATGATGTGGCCTTATTGTAAATTCTCGGTATAAAAGGTCTTCTCCGGAAACAGATAAGCAATGAGATTTTCACTATTTATTCCAAACATAATGGAATTGTTATTAGAATATAAATTTCCTTTATGAAACCAGTCATATTTTCAGGAACTAAGGAAAGCTTTTAAAAACAGCTTTTTATAAATATAAAAATATTGTGATATCTCCTTTCAAATATGAATATTCATGTCTTCAAGGGAATATTGAAATCAACAAGTTGTGTCCTTTTTTAAAGGAACTCTTACAATGAAATAAACCCTTTTGTGGATGAGAGCTCTATATACGTCTGAACAATACAAACTGAAAAAGTATTCCTTGATATTGGCACACCATTTTCTGACTGGCCCAGTGATTACTTCTGAATTTTAGAGACTCCTTTGTACTTCTCTGGTAAATAAAACATAAATTAATAAAATGATGTTACTTTATAATGGAAACCAAGGCCCTTTGGAGCGTATCTGCTATACATTTTTCACAGTTCATTTGTGAGCTAACCTAAGCTTTAAGATGACTTTAAAGGAGAAAGGAGATGGGGCTGGAGAGATGGTTCAGCAGTCACTAGTCTTGCAAGAGGACCAGGGTTCTGTTCCCAGCCTCCACATGAGAGCTCATAACTGTCTGCAACTCCAGTTTCAGGGGGTCCGATGCTCCTCCCTTCTACACGGACATATACAGGCTAGACATCCATATGTACTTTAACATGGAAATGAAAAAGAAACAAAGGCTTTTCAAAATAGAAATAGGAGGAAGAGGGAGAAAAAAACAATAAGGGGAAGTAAAGAAAGGGGGAGAAGAAAGACAAGTAGATGGTGAGATGGTGGAGAGGCTCAGGCTAAACTCACGACCCAACACGCACCACACCCAGCCAACTCGGACTTCCCAAACCGAGTCTCAGCAACCCTAAAACACATGATTGGCTTTTATCTGAAGTAACAACTTTCTCTGTAAAGTCTTAAGGCTGTTTGGGATGATCGACTAAATATTAACAACTTTGATTCCAAGCACGAATTAACAGAACTTCTAGGTAATAGTGGCCATAGCGTGGGAAGTAAGGTGATGATTTAAACCGACACATCCCTGTAATCAGAACACAGTACTTGTCCCTGACCCACTCATGTTTCTGTGTTTATCTATGTTATATGTATGTGCTAAATACATATGTATTGATTTTGGATTTGCAAAAATACAGAAAGTAGGATCAACCTTTTTTAGTGTCTTTATATTTGGCTCTTTCTAAACATCTCCACCTGCAGTTAGCGTTCCCAGATATGTTTTTAATGGCCCAACATGAATTTTAGAATCACCTAGTCATTGTACATCATCTTAGTTTGAAAGCTTAAGCTTTGGCTCCCTGCCATGTGGATCCCTTGATGTTCATTTTTGCCTAAGCAAATACTTCTGCTTGGTGTTGCCGAACTTTGATGGTGGTTAATTTCCTTTTGACATGGGCACAGAGATTTCTAGCCCTTCCTTGGTAGGCCAGACACCATCTTTTATGTTTATTTCCATAACAACGTCTGCAATCAGCACCTGCTCTGTCTCTGGAATATGAAAGCCGTCAGTGGTAACACTGTAGTCGAGACAGTTCAGGAAGAAATTAGACAGAGCCTGGGAGGAGAAAATACAACTCTCAATAGCATAAGCAAGTGTGCTGCCCCTAAGAATTACTTTTAGTCACTTGATAGTGCCTTGTAAGGACTAATGTTCTGCCAACGTACCTCCTGCCATGTCACTGAGAGAGACATTTCCAACACTTCCCAATCCCTCTTACCTACAGAGCCTGGAGCACTTTACACATAGACCAACATCTGACACTTACACCCACCTCCGCGAGCTGGTGCTGCTATTCTGAGACTTGCAGAGGAGGACAAGAGGCTTAGAGCTATAAACTATCTTTTCCTTGTTCACACAGCTGAGAAGAGCTAGGGTCGGAGTCCATCTCTGATGGTGGGAATCAGAGGATGAAGAAAACACCACGACTGCTCGTGAAATCATGTTTTCTTGGGATGCTCAGTGGAACTGGAGAAATGTGTACATGTGTTCTCTCCTTCAGAGGCACCTGCGAGAATTTCCCAGGACCCTTCCTGAGGAACAATGTGGTCTGTTCCAGAGGGTGCGCATTATGGAAACAGGACACCAAGTCAGAACAGGGATGGCCACTACATACAGATGCACTGTCTTAAAAGCCCCAGAGCCGAACAATAGCAAACATTTGGTGCAAAATCCAGTCCGTTGTGTTTGCAAGAGCAGACAGGTGGCAAGGCACACAGCTGGAGCAACCCCCCCCCCCCCTGTGAAGCTGCAAGGTCGAAAATGAAAGGTAAATTCCTGCAAGGAATTCAGACACCTTTGCAACCCTCCATGGCATATTTCTCAAAAGAGATTTTCCCCAGAAAACAGGTCAGATACACTGAAGATCCACATCAAGTTTTGCAGACTTTTTTGAAACTGGTATCATGTGGCCACAGATTATTCTGTTTGGTATATAGCAAGCAACCATACTAACATAGTCCGTTAAATACCTTGTTTTTCCTTTCAAAGCAACCCCACAGTGCATGGAATTTGCTGAGTCCAGTGGGAAGAGAAAGGAGGGGCTGACTAGCATCCCGAAACACCTTTTATCTACGGCTCTCCCTCCTCTTCATTCCTGCTGCCTTCCACACTGGGCAGTACCACCGTGTTCTGCCAGATGGATGATATCAAATGGATCACAGAATGTAAATACAAATTTTATGGTATCATTTTTCCCCCAGAAACAACAAGTATCTCCACAGCACGTGAAGAAAGGCCGGAGAGAGAGTTCAGACCTAAAGAGCATCTGCTCTTGCAGAGGACAGGTGGGTTCCTAGGACCTTTGTCCTGCAGCTCAGACTGCCTGCCAATTCTAGCTCTCAGGGTCACCCTGACCCCACCACACCCCACACACATACTGTCCATTCTCCTTCCGAGCTTCCTTGGCCCACTCAGACCCTAACAGTGAACTTGGTTCTGAATCAGGCACTCTTTTTCCTGCTGCGATTCAATTCCACTCAAAACACTCCCTAGCCTCACCACCAACAAAAATGTCTTTTCTGCCCAAGCTTGGCTCTTCCCTAGGCTCATCTTCAAAGCATCCAACCCCTGTCTCTTTCAGGTTTTATTTTCTCTATTCATAGTTTCAGGGGCCTACATAGCACATAAGATGAGAAGCCACAATATCATATGAATGTGTATACTTATATTTTTCAATTGCTTTATACAGTTGTAAGAAAAAAGCCTACTACGTTAAAAAAACAAAAACCCCATCACTGCAGGAAGGCTTATTTATGCTTGACAGTGTGGCCTTATAAAAGGGTCAGAGGAGTGCCAGATGTCATCACAGAGTGGTCCCCATTCTTTCTTTCAAACAGAAAAGGCAAAAACCCAGCATGCCTAAAGCCAGAGGCAAAGGAAATCACGGGTTCCTGTTTTGTGCCCTCTGTGAATTTTAACCTGTGAAAACAAAACAAACCACCTACCTCCTCCTCTGTACCACCAGGTGATTTCCTACGTGCATCTCAGGTACTCTGTTAAATCTGTTTATAAATATCCCAGCCCAGGAAACATCTGAGCATCTCGGAGAGATTTCCATCTTAGCACACTGTTCACAAAGACTTCCTGGGCCACCCTAAGGTTACACTTCTCTCCCGGGCTTGTCCTACAGGTCATCATGGTTTCTTCCTTTTGTCCTTCTCACGCTGTACCACAAGACCAGTAATGTGATTTTTTTGCCTCTTGTTGTCCGCATTTTTTTTAAAAAAATCTTTGCAAAAAACAGATTTTTAAATTTTAAAATATTTTTCTCCTGCTAAACCAGATCTAGCCAGACAAGTTGAATATTCCTTTAAATAGTCTCATGACACATTAGAGACTGGAGGATTCTTTGAGCCTCCACAGCCATGCTGTAATAATAATAATAATAATAATAATAAGAAGAAGAAGAAGAAGAAGAAGAAGAAGAAGAAGAAGAAGAAGAAGAAGAAAGAATAAACAAAAAAATAAAGAAACACAAAATGGGGCAAATCAAAAAATGGTATTTTACCCCAGCCTACAACTGTAATGAAATGCTTTATGAAATTCTGTTTAATGTGCCTCAAGCAGCCGATCTATGAATGTTTTCTAGGAAAAAGAACATTTTAAACTCGCAAGAGACTGGGCTAGAGAAATGCCGTGGAGGGAAATGTGGGGTTGAGGACGGTACAGTGTGAGGTAAGAGGAGCAATGATGACGGACAGCGACCTTTCCGAAATACTTTAAAGTCCCAGTGTCTTCCGATCAGCCACCGCCCAGAGCCCAAGACCCTCCACCAGAAAACTTGAACTTCAATCTTGTCTCCCATACATTTCCTACATTTATCTATCTGTACGTAGATTTGTATCTATCTACAAAGCATAACATGCACATTTTATTTTTACATAGCTGCTCATGGGTCTAGAGATAGGCTGGGCAGTTAGGAGCGCTGGATGCTCTTTCAGAGGACCACATACCGATTCCCAGGACTCACAGGCAGCGCACATCTGTAACTGCAGGTCCGGGGAACTCTTTCGCCCTCTTCTGGCTTCTAAGGGCACTGCATGCACACAGCGCTCAGACAAAGAACCCTCCTGGCTTAGCTCCAAGTGTGTGCGTTATACCTACCAGCTTGTGGGGTTACGTTACTGTAAATCTGAACTCACTGTTACATGTTACAGCAGGCATAGCAGATAGTCAATAACAACTATTTGACTATATACAAAAGGCAAGACTCTCAAGTGTATATGATTAGGATCCTTTTAGTTTTCTGATGAATCTGGTTATTTTCCCTATTTGGAAAAAATATCAAGATAAGCAAAATGAGAAATAGTTATTTGCACATATCTAGGTCAGTACCTGGGGAAGCCTTAACAGGCTTAATAGGATTCTCTAGGTACAACGTCTGAACGGCAGCTTTCATTCTGAGGTCAGAAACACAGGATGATACAGAGTAAATCACAGCCATCCTCCCAGGGACAGAAATACAATCGCAGAATACCCAAGCTCCCACAGCCTCTCAGAACAGTGACTGACGTAAAACCCCACAATCTAAGAAACATTTTCTCTGACTTTGAGTCGTGATAACTTTGTTCTTCGAAGACCACACTCACTTCCCATTCTTCCCTCAGACTGCCTTTGTCTTCCACAGTGTGTGAGTTCCCACCCTGGGTGATGGGTGAGTGCTCACACTCCTGGAGTCAGGTGCCCTCCTCAGTCACCTCCACCTGACACAGACTCTCTCGGTGAACCGGAAGCTCAGAGACGAAGAGCCTGGTCACTGAGTCTCTGCCTCCCCCGGGAGGAATCACAAGCATGTGCTGCCAAGCCTGGCCTTTAATATGGATTTAAAAATATAGATTAATATGGACCCCGGACGCGGGTTCTCCTGCTGGCGCAAGAGCTTTACGGAGTAAACCATCTCTCCAGCTCCTGCATGAGTCTTTCATTTTCAATGAACCTAAAGGTAACTTTGCTGTCACAGTCGTAACACTTAGCTTTTGAAGTCACTGGCACACCAAAGACCCATCTTTCAGTTAGCAAAATGAAGAAAGGGGGGAAAAAGGGAAAAGCCCCAGTTTCCAGATGCGCTGATTATTCAATTAAAATAACTGCAAAATTTCCCATTATAAAAATGTCTATCTTATATGGAAAACATTCTTAAACAATTTTATTGCGTTTCCGAGAAACATGAGGCAAATACCGTTTGATAGCATTAGCCTTGGTTCGTGGGAGGAACTACAATGTCATAGCTTCACGCTGACAGGGGAGAAAAATGAGAAACTGAACCGACCCCCATGTGTGCGCGTTGACAATGGCTCCATGCACTCTCCTCCCACTTGTCCTTAAAGACATCTCATCTTTCAAATCCTTAGACTATTCTTTTTTTAACACGAAAGGGGTAACTTCGTCTTTCGGAGTGTAAGGAGTAAGGGTATGTCTATTTTAAACTCCCAAGCTTCGTCTTTTCTAATTGTCCTCTAATATTCCTCATTACAGATTAAATAAAAGACAGAGGTGCCCAAATTTAAAGCCAAACAGCGCTAACTTACAAACCAAGGAAGAAGAAAAGTAAAACCTCAGTCCCGTTAATATGTGTGCTGTGGGGGTTACCATCACCGACGCTGTCTTGGATATTGGCAATGTTTATTTACCACTCTGGCACTAGACAGAGGGTCTGGCTTCTTTGTCAACCAATCATCATAAACTTAGTTGGTAGGAAAATGCAAACGCTGGTTCTAAAGTTGGAGAACTCTGTGATAAACCAATTAAGGCACTTAAGAATTAGCCATGTGTAAGATGTCATATCACAAGACAGAAATTTCAGATCCAGCATGTGTTCAGGAGGTATGTAGGTGCCACCACCTTTGCAATGGTTTTGACAAACACATGGCCATTGGACACCATTCTTCCCTACCTCGAGCCACCCCACCCCACCTCACCTCACCAACCAACCCCAAGACCTTGTGCATCAATAGTGATAGAGCTGTGTTCCCACCTGCCTACTTCTCTTTGCCATCAACTGTGGCACCAAGAGGGCTGTTGCCCTTAATCCAGCACATGTCACACATACCCCGCCCCCAGCCACATGTTCCTCATCTGTAAATCGAGGATGATAAAGTTCAGCTACATTACCCACTCTATTGTGTGAAGCCACAAACTTGTACTCCCATATGTGTGTGTGTGTGTATGTGTGTGTATGTGTGTGTATCTGTGTGTATGTGTGTGTGTATGTGTGTATATGTGTGTATATGTGTGTATATGTGTGTTATGTGTTTGTGTGTGTATGTGTGTATGTATGTATGTGTGTATGTATGTGTATGTATATGTATGTGTTTGTGTGTGTATTGTGTGTGTGTATCTGTGTGTATGTGTGTGTATCTGTGTGTATGTGTGTGTATGTGTTTGTGTGTGTATGTTTATGTGTGTATATGTGTGTTATGTGTTTGTGTGTGTATGTGTGTATGTATGTGTATGTATATATATGTGTATGTGTTTGTGTGTGTATGTGTGTGTGTATATGTGTGTTATGTGTTTGTGTGTGTATGTGTGTATGTATGTGTATGTATATGTATGTGTATGTGTGTGTGTGTATGTATGTGTGTGTGTGTGTGTGTGTGTGTGTGTGTGAAGGTTCTTCCCAAGAGTGTTATGGCAGGAATCCCACCCTGTGACAGCGTAGCAGCTGAGGTTTCAGACACATGTGAACACTGCCATATAGTTCAGCAGGAGGGACAGGGCCACTTTGTGTTCTGAGAACATCTGGGACTGGGATTGGCAAGCTGTGTCTGTAGATATGTAGTAAATATGTGGCACTTTGCAGGGCTATGTGGCTTCTGGTACCTCTACTCGGCTCAGCTCTGTGAAAGAGGCAATCGCAGACAGCGGGGAAGTCATCAGATGTGACCCTGTCTGATCTTTAGCCCTTGGTTTGCCAACCTCGATCTCAGCTGTAGCAAACTTGACTGACGGGCACATCTAAGCTGGACAGTTTCTACCCATTTTCTTCCTGTCCTCGGCTCGCCGTAATCTGAAGATAAGAACAGACTGAGAGAAGAGGTAGGGCAGCAGTGACGTCCTCTGCCCCTCCCCTCCTCCTCTTTCAGATACACTGCTGAAGAAATGAACATAAAAGGAAAGGAATTCCCATGAAGTCTTATGGCTAAAACTCAAGAGTATCCCCACTGGCACTAGTCCGTGTCCTGAGATATGCAAATGTATACTCCAGATTTAGCTGCATGTGCCTCCAGCACTACTAGGATTTTCTGAGACAGAGCGGTGGCCAGGGGCCCAGTCAAGCTGGACGGCAGGCTGGAGGGGTGGCTGGAGAGCCAAGACATGAATTTAAGTCCCCAGCTTTAAATTCTTAATTATCCTTGCACACCTACCTTCCCACATTTTCACTTTTCACTGGGCTTTTTAATTATACAGGCAGTCCTGACAGCAGCCAAGCATCACTGTAATGCAGACAAAAGCCAGGCTCCTGGTTACTTCCACCAGATCTCTTTCCCCTACCACCAATGTGCAGGGCTCAGCGACACCCCCAAAATGTGAGGGGGAGTGTAAGAGAGAAGACAGGAAGGCTGAAATAAATTAATTTCATCCAGGACTACTAGCTCAGCCAATATCAGTCAGTTTTACCAGAAAATATTCAGGTTAACTTTCCTGCCTAAGGAGACATTTGGAGAAAGGAGTTCAAGAGAGCGAAAGAGCCAAGTTGAAAACGGTCACGAAAGAAGGCAAGTAGGCAAGGAAGGTGAATCAGTGGATAAAGGTCAGTGCAGAAACCTGGTGATCTGAACTCTTAATCTCTGGTACCCAAAGTAGGAGGGAAGAACTGACCCCTCACAGCTGTCATCTGATTTATGCATATGTGTCATGCTCTGTGTGTGTGCACACATACACACACACACACACATACACACACACATACACACACATACACACATACACACACACATACACACACACATATACACACACACATACACACACACACATACACACATACACATACACACACACACATACACACATATACACACATACACACACACATACACACACACACACACACACACACACACACACATACACACATACACACACACATACACACACATACACACATCCACACACACACATCCACACACACATACACACACACACACATACACACACACATACACACACACATACACACATACACATACACACACACACATACACACACATACACACACACACACACATACACACATACACACACATATCATACATACTAATGATAATAATAAATACGATTTTTAAAACAAAGAAGTCAAGTAGTAGAATTGTGCCCCATCCATTGTGAAATATAAAAGTGGTTATCTTTTTGCAGACTGTTAAGCATCAAAGGATGTTCAGACCATGGGTATGAAGTCTTCTTTTAAATATCGTCATGATCGGGAAGTTCAGACTCCTGGAGGAGTTATTCGCACAAAGTGCCATTGTCAGTAAACTCATTGTAAACAAATGCAGTAGGCACTGATGCCTCAATGCCTTTCATGCACTTACCCACCAAACAGAAATTGAAGCCTATTTTTTCTTTTAAGTTAAGGAAGTCTGGGGCACACTTTCCTCATAGTCTCAGATCTGAGAATTCAGTAAATTTGATGTGGGATCACTCCTGAGATGTAACAAATCAGAAAACATACAAAGAGAGAAAGCTGAAGACCCGGGCCAATGGAAAAGCTTTGAAGAATGACGTTTGTTTGTTTTTTAAGCAGAGTCTCATGTAACCAGACTGGTCTTGAACTCAAAAAAAAATTTTTTTTTAAGTAGTTTTTACATCCTCAACAAGCTTTTGCATCCTAGACAAGCCCTCTGCCATCAACCCTGGGGGATGAGGAAGCTTCTTCCAGCTGAAGCAAAGAGACTCAGGTGCCTGATGCCTGAGGAGGAACCACAAAGAGAAAGTTAAAATGGTGGACAGGCACAGAAAAGTCACAGCTGTGACAGAATCACGGTATGCTAACCAGTTGCACACCGTAAGACTTTGAGTTTGCATTTCCAGGCTTTCTGTGGCCCTGACATTCTGTCCAGTCAAGAAAAAAAAATAGCTTTGTTAGGAGCCATGGTAACTAAATAGTGGGAGAGAGGGCGGAGGAAGGTCAAGGAATGTTCTATAGTTACGCATCAAGAAAGCACAAAACACAGGTTATTTTTAAGGTTGGCCACACGCCAATAGTTTTAATGTCTAAAAATTAAGATGCACATAAATAGTAGAGTCTGTTTCTCATGTAGCCATGAGAAAAAATCCTTTCCCAGTAATTCAATGCTACCTTCTTCTCATCAGCTGCCATTCAAGCCAACAAAAATGCCCAAAGCGAGCATTTTCCAAATTTGTCACCGGGAGGGCATCCTTCCCCTGCTCCCTCACTCTCCGCCACCTCTGCCTTTGCTCCGCAGGCATGACTCACTGGCCACAGGATGCAAAGGGGGCTGCTCTTCTAGGACTGTGGAACTGTTTGCCTTCAGTCCCCACTTTCTCTCTGCTAATGACACTTGTGGCCACCAACGAAGATTTACCTGACAGCTGTCAACCAGAGCAGAGGTGTGGCATGCTTGCACAGAGTCTCCCCCCACCGCACAGCCGACCGTCCTAGGCAGGCAAATCAGCCTACAGGTTGGGGCTCATAGGCCAGCTGAGGTAATGGCCAAAAATGCCTCTCTGTCCTTTCTGGTGCTATGGGACTGTGTTCAGTGATGGGCAGGGGTTCCGACAAGAGGAATTATAAGAAACACACTCCCCGAATCGAAACCTCAAAGAGAAATTCTCTATGAAAAAAAAAACTCTTAAATCATTCTAAATGAATGACTATAACATATGTGAACTGTGTAGAAATAGAGATTTTTAGAGTATTATAAATAGACTTGTTTGCACTAAATTCCTAATTCCGGGAATGAGAATTAGAACCTTTTTCATTTGTTGATAAGTCTTACCTAAAGCATAAATGCATTACATATGTGCCTGGTAGATTGCTTAGACTTGCCCACATACTCACACTGTAAATTTCCTTTTTTATTATTTATTTAATGTGCATTGATGTTTTGCCTGCATGTCCAACTCTCTAGACCTGGAGTTACAGAGCTGCCATGTGGGTACCGGGAATTGAACCCAGATCCTCTGGAAGAGCAGCCAGTGCTCTTAACTGCTGAGCTGTCTCTCCAGCCTCTCATCTGGATTTAACACGACCAAACCCAAAGGATGCATGTATTGCTGGAAGGGAAAACTCAGAACAGCTGTTTTTACCACTTTAAAACTCATTGCTAAGGAACAGGTCTACAGACAGAATGGATGACAGTCACACAGATACCGTTACTCGTGTGAGCAAATGACACAGTTCTCTTTACTAGGTTTACTGGGCAGTCTCAGAGTACCAGACACTTGGTAGCAAAAGGAAGTCCAGCTGGTCACTGTCACCAGGCACTTACAGTCTAGTGAAACTGTCTCAGAGGAGAAGGGGAGTCATGGGCTGAGCTGGAAAAACCTCGAAGATCTTTTGATAAATGAGTTACTTCCACGTCAACTTTTTTCTTAGTTTATTATAAAGATGAGTTCATATTACATCACTGAAAACCAATTCTTTGAAAAAGATATTACAGAGTACCCTCCATGTGAGGGGCACTATAAGTTTTCCCCAGAGGGTTTCTTTTTTTTTTTTTTAATGTAATCAATTAAAAATAGAATACTCGGTATTGTAGCCATTGGCTGGTCAAACACCAAGCTAGGATCATACTGATATGGTGGCTCAGGAGACCCAAAGAAAGCTTTGCTCACTTTTCTCCAAAGGCAGCTTCTCTTTCATTTCCATCTTGGGAAACGAATGAATTATTGTTGGGGCTTTATTAATGACTGCCAGGAATTACACCTGTATTCCCAGCACTCGAGAGGCAGAGGCAGGAGGTTCACAAGTCTAAAAACAGCTTGAGCTACAAAATACATTCTAAGTTAGCCTGGGCTACATTAGTGATACCCTATTGTAATTTTTTTTAATTGTTAAAAATTAAATGTTGTCTGATTCAACACAGATTCCATACTTTTTGCCTCTTGGTTTTATACAATAAGAATTAAAGCCAGACCACTGAATTATAGTAACTTGAGTATAAAAGTTTGGCCTCTGGAACACTCCTCCACAGTGGGTTGTAAACTGGTACAATTACTCTGGAAATCAGTCGGGCAGTTCCTCAGAAAATAGGACATAGTACTACCTGAAGACCCAGCTATTCTACTCCTGGGCATATACCCCAAAGATGCTCCAACATATAATAAGGACGCATGTTCCACCATGTTTGTAGCAGCCTTATTTATAATAGCCAGAAGCTGGAAAGAACCTAGATGTCCTTCAAGAGAGGAATGGATACAGAAAGTGTGGTACATTTACACAATGGAGTACGACTCAGCTATTAGAAACAGTGACCTTACAAAATTCCTAAGCAAATGGGTGTATCTAGAGAATATCATCCTGAGTGAGGTAACACAGACACAAAAGAACACACATGGTATGCAGTCACTGATAACTGAATCAAGAAAGAGAAAGGCACAGGAACCCCGTAAGAGCAATGATAGAGCCAGAATCTCAACACTCAGGTTCCTGGGAACCACAGGAATCATACAGTGGCCACAGTTCATCTGAGGATCTCAGAGGTGGAGACAGAGCTATCTCAGAGCTTCTGATGGGACAGGAAATCTAACTATAGAACCTACGGCCTTGTCACACACTGGGACTGATTTAGTGGCACTGTAAAGGATTGTTCATGGATAGTATGAGACAGAGACTACCCCTAAGCTATCTTTTAGTGCGGACACAGGATCTTCCTAACACATTGTGAGTTACCAACTTGTGCTGCTGAAAGATGAAAAGTTTGGTGAAATTTAATTGGACACCTCCTTTGAGTATAGGTTAGGGAGGAATAAGACAGGGAGGAAGGGAAGGAAGGAGGGAGGCAAGGACTAAGACCATCCCTACACACACAACCACCCTGCCTTGATTGGCGGCATTTGTAGATCTGTGTGGTGTAAAAACTGCACCATGGCTTGTTTCTGGCTATTACCACTCAGAGATGAGAAAGATGAACCATTCAGCCCGAGGCCATGGCCCGTTGGCTATAGCCTTTCGCTGAGCAAAGGCCCAGCGTTCTTTCTCATGGTTGGTCTTCCTTCTCCACGAGTCTTGAATCATAATTGAGGGATTCCCTCACATCACCAAGTGAGACAACATGAAGGCCATACTCAAAAGACAGACGAGCTTGGTATGGCTCCCCACTTCCTCCGCTTCCCCTCCAGCTGGGATAAGAACAGCTCACCCTGACCAGCCACGCCTCCGAATAGAACTGGAGTACTGGAGTTATTTAAAGTCATGTTTCTGTTCCAGAACAATAGGAAGGCACTGGGGGAGGGGAGAATCACAAGGAAATCATTGTTCTTTTAAAAAATATGGGACAACAAAAGCTAGGACAAAAAAAAAAAAATGCTTGATTGTGCGTAGAAAACCTAAAACAAATGACCTCTGTAAAGAAAACAGGCTGCAGTTGGAGGTGAAGTCTAAGCCTTGTTCCTGTTTTCTTTTATTAGCAATAAAGCTCAGTTCATAAGGATGCTGGCTTGCTCATCTTCCCCACAGCCTTCATCTCAGCAGCAGCTCTCTTGGCCAGAGCCTGGGCCTGGGATATTTCTGTAACAGTTAGTGCTGTGTTGATGTAGTCAGAGATCACTCTGTGCTCACGATGAGGTAACATCTTCAAGTACGGTCCATAGAGATGATGTCAAAGATATATATACAAACAAACAGTGACCTTGAAACTTGCAGGGCGTCTGACAGAGCTGCGCTCACTGGTCAGGGTTCTTCTTCATTTGTGAAGAGCATATTTTAGCCAGGGGGGAAAAAAAAACTGTTGTTAAGACCAGGAATTAGTCATCAGTAATGTTGGCTAAGAGACCACAGGAGCATTCCAAAGAAATTAACTGCTAACTGAACATCTCAAGGAAATTAGCTGCTTCGTTTTTTCCATCAATTTCTATACAAAACCACTCATTTGTTTTCTTTCATGAGGCTAACTGATGAGATTCATGAACAAACTTACTGAAGAGGGAGATTTTAGAGAGGGCCCTCTCCACATCACGACTGCACTATATGTGTTGTAACAATTCCTGTCCTGTTTGTTAGGTTCTGAGACAGTGACTGCCAAAAGGCGGCCAGTGTCACTGTCAGGAATTACGGAATGTTCGTTTTTTTCAGCTGAGCTTAGCTCTATGCCTTCTAGGGGAGCCTTCTGGGCAGGAGAGAGTTGTCAAAGACGGTTAGTGCTTCATCAGAGTGTATGGACAACCAGAAAGCTAAAAGAGCATGGTGCTGTGTCCACACCAGCCACCCAGCTGTGGTGGGAATTCAACATCTGCCCTGTGCCGTTTGCAGCACAGCCACAGAAGGGCGAGTCGGCTGTGGATTCTGCGTTTTCCCTTCGTGTCCTCCGTGATTCTACGGCACGGCAATTGGGAAGCGTGAGATAAGTGGAAGCAAAGTGTAAAAACGGAAAGAGGAATCATCCCAATTTTGTGTGCCGGCTGAGCAGCACTTGCTATTTTTTCATCCCTCAAGATCATAAACTTTTCATCCCTCATGATCATAAAGCTAAACTTTAGCTTGCAGGCTAAAGCCGAGTCACTTTTGTGATGACTAAACAGCGCGGGACTCAGGATGCACAGGTGATGTGTCCTTGTGTCCTTGAACTAGGTGAGGGAATCTGGAAGTGAGGGTATGGGGGCGGGGGGGGGGGGGACACAGCAAGCATGGTCACGTGCATGCTTGCAAATTACACAGACTCCTACAAAGGTGGGTCTTTCCCAGGATTAAATAATAAACTGTTTGTGAGAATGGGTTACAACCTCTCAGATGGGATAAGGCCCCTGTGGGGACGAGAAGCTATGGGATCGTCAGGAAGAGGAGGGAAGAAAGAGAAAGTGTATGGTAAGATGGCTGCACAGAGGGTAAGGGTGCTTACTCATTGGCAATGAAAGCCTGACAACCCGAGTTCAATCCTTGGAAAGAGAGAACCAGCTCTGAAGAGTTGACTTCAGAACCTTTATACACACACACACACACACACACACACACACACACACACACACACACTGTAACCCAACCACCTGCTACAAACCATACACACACACACATACAATAATAACAAATAAGGTCTTTAAATGGAACAAAAGATGAAAAGTTTATAAGATTTACCAGAAATTATAGAAAAACCAGGAAAACCAAAAAGCAACAAGAAGGTTAATAAGAAACTAGATAAATTCTGAACAAGCCCATTGTGAAAGCGGACACTGGTTCTCCTTGGGTGGTGAGCAGGCAGCTGACCAACTTGACAGGCCAATCTTACCTTCTCCCCAAATAACCTCTGACGAATGCCTTCAGCTCTCTGAATTCTCCCCCACAGCAAGGGTACAGATTTTATAATAGGACCTTAAAAATAATTAGAAGTACTGGGTATGACACTAACTTTCAAATATAATATAGAGAGGAACTGTAAAATTCCACTCTTGGAGCTGGTAGTATGACATAGTAGTTCAGGCCTTCCTTTTGTGTGATGCCCGGTGCTCAATCCCTGGAAGCCCATTTAAAAGAAGTCTTTAAAGTCTAGCATCTATATATTTAAACAGTGTGTGGTATATTCTTCCCAATACCGAAACAGAAATCGAGCCACGGCCCAGATATATCTCACAAAAATCCTCTAAGTGGGTGGGCCGTAGGAAGACACAGGTTCTTAAACTGAGAGTGCTAGGTCTGGGGATTCCGCCCTCAGAGTCACATTCAGGGAAACCACAGAGGCTACAACATAATGCAAGCTGCTGCCATTGCTCCTTGTTGTCCCCCCCCCCCCAGAACTAGATGACAACATCCAATTGGAAGATACCACATGATTTTGTTGTGGGACATGGAGAAACAAAGCTAGAACTGGCGTGGAAACTTTCTCCCTGACAGCTAGCCCTGTAGTGCCAGAAGGTTCTGTGAAGGCTGCAGGGGGAAGAAAGGTTATCAATGGTCTTATCTAACTGGGAATGTTATGAGGTACCATAGAAGGCTTGACACTTACAGTGGGTGACCATCCACTTTCAGATTGGACCACTCCATGGAAGGGAATCCATGTCTGGTACTGTAAACCTGATCAAGGGCTCACAACTGGGGAGCTCAAAGGCCCTGGGAGGGAAGTTGTTATTGTTGGTTTGTTAAATGTACACGGTATCAAGCTGCCTTCTATCTATTTATCTATTACCTACAGGCTAGTGCTGCTTTTAGCTTTAGAGGAGCCTCTTTGTGCAGTGAGCGATGGCTAATGCAGAGACTCGTAACTGTGAATAAGTGAGTGATAAGCATCCACCCCTGAATAGGAAGGACATCCATGTCCCCTAGCCGCCAAGGCTCAGGGAACCTGGAATTGAAGAGGGACCAGAAAGAATGTAAGAGCTAAAAATGTGGTAAGGGATGTTTTTGAAGAGCTGTTTTCGAAAATAACATGGCTACAGCACCCTGACAACACAGCTGCAGTAGTTATCTGCACAAGACTGGGCCCATCAACACAGCATTGTGGATACAAGAAGCACTCAGGAAGCCCCATTTTTCCCTGAGGAGTCACGGCTAAGCTGATGGTTCCTGGGTGGGGGGTCATGTTCCTTGGTAGTGTGTTCCCTAGTAAATTGTCCCTCCTCAAGTGAATAATCCCTGCGCACATTCATGCAAGAGGCCCTAATTAACTGACAGAGAATGAGATGGAGGGAAAGTGGGGGAAAGAGAGGGGGGATAGAGGGAGGGAGGGAGGGGTGGAGAGGGAAAGGGGGAAAGGGAGGAGAAGAGAGGAGTAGTTAGGGAAGGCAGAAAGCACAGCCTTTGGGTGGCAGCAGTGGCTATGAAGAAGGTGGGAACCATGGTAGGCTGACTTCTGGGGGTCCTCAGATGGCTGACTTCTTCCAGAAGTTATATTTGGAGAGCAAGAAGCAACAGAAAGTACACAGAGAATTCATCCTGAGCTGCCTATCAGACTATACTACCCACCTGGTGAGGCAGCTGTAGCCTGGACCAGCTATTGTCCCTTTCTATGGCCTGGGCCAACTCCCTCTTCTTGAGTCACAGTTATGACATCATTTTCTAGGCCAGGTGATGAGAATGGCTGAGGAGACCGAAGTGATCTGCTGCAGTTTTCTACCAGAAGGAACTGACCAAAAAAGCACCAATATCGCTCAAACTTCTATCTGGTGACAGATTGAGGAAGGAGGTTAGGGCAAAGGGCCTAAATCTTGACAGATCTTGACAGTTCTATTGTTACCAACACAGAAACAAATGAAAGGGAATCCTGCTACATGGCCTTTGCAAATACCTTCACTTTTCCAGTAGCTATTACTATAAAAGTATGCACAAGTATTTATGTATTTAAGAACCATGTGCTCTTAAAATTGTTTTATCGGCATCATCCAAGATGCCGAGCTTGGCTTGAAATGTCTTTAGTGTAGATGTAATAATGAGAGGTGATGAGTTTCATATTTTTTAGATTTTTCAATAGTGCTTTTTAATTTGTTTCTAGTTCCCCATTAACTTCAACCCCCTTTTGTTCCATAAGCCAGATTGTTATTTCCTTCTTTCTATCTGAAATTATTCTACACTTATACCTCAGAGCTGGTTATCAACAGTGTGCTAACTGGAGCACCCCCACTTCTGGGCACATCTGTCTTTGTAGGAAATGAGAATTGTGCCGCAGACCTAAGATCTCTATGTGTTAGCTCATAGAAAGGAGAAGATTACAGAAAAGCATCTGGCTTTGTTTTAAAATTCATGGAGGACTAAGAAGTTAATTGAGTGACAGAGCACTTGCTTAGCATGTTTGAGGTCCTACATTCAATCCATAGTCCTGCAGAGAAAGAAAGGAAAAGTATTGGCTAGTTAAGTAAAACTCATTGTTGAGGAGATCACACAGCATTGTCCAGCTCGCCAGCTCATTTCTACACTCACCCGCTCTCCCAAGGCTTCTGATGAAAACCTACACTCTCTGCTTCTAGACAGCATCTGAACTGGGGGCTTTCAGACTTGAAGACCGGCCTTGCAAATCACCTAGAAAATCACCTAGAAGTGCAGCCCTGCTCTGTTCTGTGATGGCGGGTTGATAAAGCTCCTTACTGCCAGCGTATCTGCTCTGGACCCAGTTTCTGCACCTTCCTCTTAGCCTCGCTATTAGTGAAGCACTGAAACATCCCAGTGCAGCAGGACTCACAGTGGCAGGCCCACTGCAGCAAACAGGACGATAGAGCCCTCCTTAGCTTAATATACCGAACACAGGAAACTGAACAAGCAGACACTGGGGGGGACACTATTCCTTCTTGTAAGTCCAGATGCATCTTTGAGCAGCTTTCAGCTCTGGTCTCCAGTGACCAGGAGGGCAGACCAAGGTCTCTGATTTGCAAGCTCCTTCTCTGAGAAATGAAGATCACATCAACTGTTACAGAAGGCTACTGTGGGGTGATGGGTGTTAGCAACCCAGTCACTGTACCTGCTGAGACTTAACCTTGTCTTTGCCTCAGACCCAGCCTAGCCTTCCTCCATTCTGATCATTTGTGCAATTTGTGACACTTTCACATGAAATGAAAATAGAATCTGATGATTTACTTTAAAATACACGTTTCCAGGGACTGTGGGGAGGGGAGGTGTCACATGGGTCTCCCAGGGAGGGAGAAATAAAATGGATCTTATGGGCGGACTAGAGCCGGGGTGGAGGGGAGGGGTTGAGAACAGTAGTGAAACCTTCCTATAGTACATGAAGCCGATCTTAATGAAGTTTCCACATGAGAAGAAAGATGGAATCCCAACTGTCCACTTCCTGTCAGAATGTCTCCAGTACCAGGACAGGGTTTCATACCATTGAGCTGTTGGAATCTAAAAGGATCCTGTGGAAATCCCTAAATAACCCAGGCTGATGCCAAGAAAATGGGTTACTTTCCACAAACTGACAGAAGCCCCCACTGCTAAAGACAACACCCACACAACTCACTGAACATGGAGAGATAGAACTGTTGGCTTACACAGGACCTGCACCCCCATACTCTGGTTACCAAAAAGAAAAACATAAACACCTGTCCGCATGCAAAACATGCTAGAGCAATGGTGGCAACAGCCAAAAATACCTGACTTGACTTAAGGCCCAGTCCATAAGCTAGAACCTGACACTGCTTGGGTGACCAAGAACCTGAGACTAGACAGCCCAGAGACCGAGGGTAAAACCAGATCCTACGGGTCTAAAATAAATAAGTAAATAAATGACTAAAATATACTTCTTATTGATGTCTTAGAAATGTAGTGCAATTTATTTTCTGTATATATTCCTCAATAAATTATTGGGGTTTTTGTTTACTGCTGTTTTTGTTTAAGAAAAGGGGTCATGAATGTAAAAGTGGACTTGTTGGGAAGACAAGAGGGTTTGGTAGGAAGAAGCATGAAAGGATAATGGGTTGGGGAATACAACCAACAAACATTTTTACATGTATGAAATCATAAAACAATAAAATAAAAAAAGGAAAAAGAAATAGATCTCAATTAAAAACAGGAGGTATATCAGCAAACCTATTAATTGTAGTCAACAGTTAACAAATGTTTCTTATGCAATTACTCAGTTAAAAGTATTGTGGCCATTCTATCTCACCTGCTTGTCCATGAAAAAAAAAAAATATATATATATATAATATATATATAGTGGTAAGCAATAGCCCTTAGCACTGATTCCTGACATATACACATGGAAATATGCACCTATATAAAATTAACATTTTAACCACCAATATGTTTTGAATGGAATGTATCAAAAGTAAACAATTAATATCTATTCTTTAAGATTATGTATTTATCTTATGTATATGAGTGTACTGTAGCTGTCTTCAGACACCCCAGAAGAGGATATTGGATCCTATTGCAGATGGTTGTGAGCCACCATGTGGTTGTTGGAAATTGAACTCAGGACCTCTGGAAGAGCAGACAATGCTCCTAATTGTTAAGCCATCTCTTCAGCCGCTGAAATCTGTTTCTACGTCTACCAATTTTCCTAAAAAGCTTAAAGCAATGCTTTGCTACCTTGATCGGACCTGGTTTTGTGGAAGACAATGACCACGCATTGGAGGCGGGCTGCGGCAGGGGTTTGCTGGGTCCTTCACCTCACCCCTCACTGTGAAGTCACGGGGTGGACCACAGCTGACCCACTGGCTGAACAGCTCTGAACATATCCTGCTTACCACGCATGCTTAGAAATTTTGGAAATTGTGTATTCAAATACTGATTGGAAATTGTAAGATGGACAACAGAGGACCCGTTTCTCTAGGTAACGATAAATAAAGCCAAGGATCCCAGCAAACCTCTCACCCTATTGCATACTGGCAAGGATGTGTTCCTAAGCTTTTTAGTCTCTCACCATTTAACCCTCTAAGTTCTGGTGAAACACGTTCCTTCGAAATGCCCTTCAATTTTAACATTTTCACATTAAACTAAACCACACAAACACATGCAAAAGAACCCGTTGAACCTCTCTAAAGCTTGGTCTTAGCATAGCGTGGGAATAATAGTAATACTCTCAGGCAATTCCCTGGGCATTGTGGGAACAGACTGGACGGGCGAGTGGGAGCCGCTTGGCTCGGAGCCTCCTGAACAGCGCTCAGTAAAGGAGAGAGGTGGCAGTTGAGACAGTGGGGGACCGAATGAATGGCTCCATCCTACAGTCAACAACCCCTCCCTTCCAAGTGTTCTTAAAACTCAGAGACGTGCATCTAATGTTTAGATGCCCGTTGTTCAGCTTATGCTAAAGACACTGGAAATCCTACACGGTGTGCGGCAGACTGGGGTGTCTCCCCTTCCGGTGGACCAGCTTCAGATACTGCATTTGTGCAAGCCACAGTCCCACTCTGAGCTTGAGAGGGCAATCGTCTACCACAGGTAACCCTTGTTAAGCACAGATGCCCAACGTAGCAGAGAGCTTGTGCTGAGTTTCTCATTTGTGCATAGCAAAGCCCCGGATGAGGCTACACAGGCCCGTGAGAGCTTTTGTCTTCGGTGCCCCAGACATTTGAAACTGCTCCAGAACCAAGTGATCACGTGTCATTCCCTAGCCTGGCGGCCCAGCCACGCACTTCACGTGGCTGCTTTAGTAACGGAGCCGAAACGGACCGGCTTAGGGATACGACTGGCCCCGATCTGTCTAAAATTTGAGATGTATTTTTGAAGTAACTTTGACTCTGAAAAAAAAATTCTTCATTCACATATATGTAGAAGAAAAGCACATCTAAGCCAGCAATATTTCGGGCAACGAAATTTTAAAACATCAAAATAACTTGCGACCCTTTGGGGAGCCAGCTGTTTTATCATTTTTGTTGTTTACGTGTAAAGGTATTGTTATTATTTGTATAACTGCAGAATTTGTAGCTATTTAAGGAGCACGCGGCGAGCATAAAGGAACTTATATTGACTGTCGTCATCCCATCATGCACTTAAAGCTGAGGCAAAATGGGCGGAGCTGCCAGGCGGAAGCAGTTTTGTACGGTCGGTCATCTTCCCGCCTGAGTGTGCCTTCTGCCTCCTACCCTTTTATCCTCCAAGAGCACTCTAGCCCCAGTGCAGACTCTCCAACTCCTCAGAGTTCTCACAGTAATCTTTCTCACACAAGGGCTTCCCTGAAAAGGCTCTCCAGTCCCCCATGGCCTCGTCTGACCATCTTAGTCTCTGTTCTATTGCTGTGATGAGGTAGCCTGACCATGGCAACTCTTAGCAAAGAAAGCATTTAATTGGGGCTGGCTTACAGTTCAGAGATTCAGTCCATTATCTTCATGGCGGGGGGGGAGGGGGGGTTGGGAGGGATGTTGGCACATGGGTAGGCATAGTGTTGGAGACGTATCTGAGCGGTCTATAACTGGAGTCACCAGTAGCAGGAAGGGAGAGAGATACTGGTCCTGGGTTGGGCTTTTTGATGCCTCAAAACCCACCCCCAGTGACACACTTCCTCCAGCAAGGCCACGCCTCCTATTTCTTCTCAAATAATGTCATTCCTGGTGGCTAAGCATTGAAACATGACTAAGGCTGTCCCCGAGGTCTGTAGGAGCCATTCCTATCCAAACCACCACTGGGCAAACTCTGGGCCGTCTCTTGCCACTTCCCTCACAGATGCCTGGATCTAACTATGCCAACTGCTTCCGTTCCCTGAGAACACCTTGCTCTGTCTGGTCCTTTGGATCTCAGCCTTTCTCCCCCCACTGTAACCCTCCTCCTGCTCACCCACTAAACAGCACCTCAGCTACTGCTCTCTAAGCCATTTTCCTAACTTTGTTGCTTTCCTTATTCACCTGGACGTTTTTCATTTGTAACTGTGGCGGCTGCATGTGTATTTGCCTAGCTGGAGCTTCTTGAAAGCGGGACTTCACTTTTAAATTATTTTACTCCTAGCACCCAACACAGCCTTTGGCACACTGTCGGCCCCTGACTAAATGAAACTGCTGGGCTCCTGTGGCTGACACGTTTGCAAATTCTATTCTACAAAGTCCCAGGACTCCTCTTCATGAATGGTCTATTTTCACACCTCATTCTGTTCAGAACATCTGCTTTCTTCGTTTATTCCTTTGAATCAGTCTGTATTTTGTATCTACTAACAGCAATGAATAAATCTGACCCCAGCAAGTTCATGAGATCATTGCTTTACTGAGTTCTACAAATTTGGAAACATCTTAACTCTACAGCTCGTTTGTTGTAACAGTTAGTGGAGATCAAACAACAGTGCACTTTAAGTACTCATTTCTAAATGTGTAATTTGAGCTTCAAATCACAACACAAAACATAAGAGATCTCTATTTATAATTAAGCAATTTTTCTTCAAATCACAAAAATTTCACTTTCTAAAGGGACTGGTATAGCTAGATTCTTAAGAGAATAAATCTGCTTCTTGTTCTATTCACTATTCAAATCCTTCTATTCACAGTTATGGCTAACCACGACGGGAGGTAATGTCTGCAGCTCCAATCATTATGAAATATGACGAGCTTTTATATTAAAGGAGCCAGAGCCCAAATTCTCCACAGTGGTCTAACTGTGCTTCTGATGAGCTGAATTCTGCGAATGTAACCACTACCCATCTGAGGAAAGTCACCCTCTCACATGCTTAGTCCAGAATGCCAATCATCTAACCTGCACTGCAGCCATTTACAGAGACAGTGCTGTCTTCAAGGGCAAGGCCCTGGTAGTTCGAGATGTGCCTCGGTGGTTTCAAACCCACGATGGCTTCTTCAGCGGTGAGCATTTCGTTTACCTGGGCTCACACCCCTTAACTTGTACTTGGACAGGCCTGACAGCTCGGTAAGTCAGAACTGCCAACTTTTGCATGGTTTCTTCCCATAACCATCAACCCCCCCCCCCCCCCCGGCAACAGGAGACTGAACCTTGCTTTGCCCGGTGTCACCCACGAAGATGATGAATCTTTCATTGCACTGTGGCCAAGGATGACGTCCCCCAGCAAATGTAAACCCAGGGGCAGCTTTCTGCCAGCTGTAATTTGGAGAGTCACATTCTTTTCACCAATGTGGCACATTTCCTCTGTTGGCTGCTTGAGCCAGTAGCTTCTAAAAACCTGATGCCAAGAGCCTGTCCCGTCAGTAAAAAACACCTTTCTTTCTGGTTTTCCAGAGCTCGCTCTTCCTTTCCTTGGTCAGCATTGGTACCCTATCAATAAAGTCATCAAGCCTTGGGGAGGAGGAGACAGCTCACCTCCCAAAGAGCAGTGTGTTTTTTCTAAGATGTCCAGTCAAAACCAAAGAAGAAATCATAAAATCACAGTTGGTGTGAACAAGCCAATAAACTTGAGTGGTTCTAAGAGCTATGCATACTTCTAGCTAAAAGGAAGCTTGGGCAGAGCTGAGAAGATAAAGAACATAGCTGTAGATATTTAAAAGTCTTTTTAAGAGGATTTTTGTTTGTTAGTTTGTTTTTAAGTAATTGCTCTCTTTAAGAAACTCTAATAATAAAACTTGAAACTTTGGTCCCTGAAAGTCAATTATAATAAACATTTGTTTTCTTGATTTAATTAGGAGGAAACATTTTCAGTGAACACATTATCTTACCATCTGTAAAAAAAAAAAAAAACACTAATTTCTAATAATTATTTCTAATTATTAGTTAATAATTCAATCTAATTATTATAAGTCACAAGTAATTATTAGCTAATAATTAGTTCTAATAAATAATTAATCTTTCTCACCTCAGAATTTTAGATAAAGTCCAGGTCACCTAAACTGTATGGTGCATCTGACATCCAGTGATGACCACTGATGAGAGACAGCACTGTGCAGTAGGGTGTTTATATACAGGAGGTTTACGTTCCAAGCTGAGATCGTTTTAAATGCTTCAGGACATGATGAAAGACAGCAACTAATTGTCCAAGGAATGATAAAGACTGTCTTGAAGATTAATGGTGAGGGCAGGAAGAGCTGAGGTCGGTCTGTATCTCAGACACCAGTTTGAGCAGAGAAAACGAAAAACTTGTTCCTTTTCATCTCCTCAGCTCCGTAGTGTGCCCTCACCAGAATACCCAACAGAGGCTCCATCTGGAAAGACTGTATCTTTAAACCTAAACAAATCATGCCTCCCTCCTCTCCTATTCTTTGAAGACTAAGTCTCTGAAAAAACAAACCAGATGTCAACAGAAGGAAAATGGAGCTCCCTGGGGATTCCTCAGAGCAGTTTTCAGACAGAAGTGAACTTAGGGGTGGCATCAAGCCGTAGCTGCAGACTGTGTAACACCCTCCACATAGACGAGAGAAAACACCTGTAGTTTTCTCTTCAAAAACAGAATGCTTGGCCCTAGTCACTTTGAATATCTACGTGCGACTCAGCTTTCAGAGAATTTAAATCTCCATTAACCTGGATGTAGAGCATGTACCACGGATGATGTCTCCCTCCAGGCTAGTGCGGCTTTCTTTGGTTGTTAAGTCCTACATATTCTCTGAAGCCTTCTCAACAGCATTTGAACCACCTCTACTGACAGACCAGAATCGCTACGTCCATCAGCTCTTTTAGAATGAAGCACAATCACAGGCTTGTACAGTATAAATGAGAAAACAAAGAGATCAAGATAAATGTTGGGAGCCACCCAGGACACTTGTCACCAAGTCTGACACTCCACCTTGGTCACAGGATCTACATAGCGGAAGGAGAGAACCAACTCAAGCCAAGTTGTCCCTGATTGCCACATGTGTGGCCATACCACAATTAAAGAGACACAAATTAATAATTAAATAAGTGCTGACCCTGGGGTACAGCTCAGCGACAGAGCATATACAAGGCTCTGGGTTCTTTTCATAGCTGGTAGAAAAAGTTACAGCGCGTGGTTATTGTGGGAGAGACCCTGAGTTCAATTCCCAGCAGCAAGAGTAAATCAATCAATTAGCTACCTATGTAAGACTAGATAGACATAGCTAATTAAATTCAAAATGGTTAGAATAGTATATCAATAAAATTTGATAAAATAATAATTATTTTGCTGTGGCAGAAATTCTGAGACTTACTCCCATTTTTTTTTTTAACTTCAATGTTAAAGTCATGAGTGCTCCTTTGAAATGATCGCTGATACCTGATTATTCCTTCTTTTGCATGGTAACACATTAGAAACCACTACTCCATGTTAAAATATGCACATTTCTGTGAATTAAGAAATGTTGTCCACAGGGTATAGTAGCGCAGGCCTTTACTTTCAGTACTTGGGAACAGAGACGGGAGGCTTTGTGAGTTCAAGGCCAGCCGGCTCTAGAGAGTTTAAGGACAGTTAGTTCTTTCCTCTATTTTTGTTGGATCAACTCATTTACTCTCAGCTTTGTCCTAACCTAAGTCCGACACTGAAAACCTCCAAAGCAGGAGACGTTGGTTTGAGGGGGAAGGAGAATATTTGCACATTACTTCATAACACCCCCAAATATGCAACTTCCCCACAGGACAGCTCAGATCCTGCCATGAACAGGAACAGCAGTTGGGAGGTGGGCACATCGGAAAAAGCCACCTGGCCATCACAGCGTGGAAAGAACAGAGCAACCAAAGAATGACCCTGGAGCAGCACAAATAGACTTTGAAGAGATTGTGGAGGGGACAATGCCAAGCTGAAATGACAGCCAAGCGTTTTGGTGTTTGTGTAGTGCCATATTCGTGGAGGTAAGAGAAACATGTTCACGCTGGATCCCAGACAGAAGGGAGCCCAGGTTTACACGCCCCTGTCTGCCAAGGACAGAGGGATCTTCTTTGCCCATAAGTCAAATGGCTGCCAGGTCTACTGACAACATCACAGTTTGAGGGGTGAAAGGAAAAAATCAGATTGCAGAAAAGTTTGTGTGTTTCATAGCAGGAAATATAGTCAAAGCTCATCTTTCTGCAAGGTCTAAGAATGAGTGCTGTTTTCGAAGAGAAATACCTAAAGAAAACAAACGTTAGGTGAATGATAATGAACTTGGCAGCAAGCAAATTAGAAAATGCAGGCAGAGGTGCTTTGCAAATTGTGATGCAAAAGAGATTTCCACGGTTGCGCTTACAATCCTCAGTCTCACACCTACATCTTGCCAGTAGGAAAACCAGTCTGAGAACAGCTCTTCTTTCTCATGATCTAGAAGCCTCTTGCTCAGAAAGCTCAGATGGCTCTCCTCTGCCTCAATAAAGAAAAACAAAACAAAACTAAGTTCCTACAATACAAAACCCACAAGGAATATCCAGGCTAGAATGTCAGTGTCTGTGCGTGTGCATGGGTGTATGCATGTGCATGTGTGTGTGTTGCTGGTGGCTAAAGTGGAGCTCAAACATGCTAAGCACAGACTACTATTTACAGCCATCAAAATAAAAATTCGCACAGTCTCACGTGTCAACAACGCTCAGACTGAGACTTTCTGTACAAGAAACAGGATGCCCTCTGAAGTCACAGGAAACCAAACATGAATTATCTTTTAGCAAATAGTTATTTGATATGTTTACAAAATAAATACACGAAATACTCAGTTAAATCAGAATTTCCAATGAAGGACAAACAAAATTTACTATAAATACATCTCAATTAGTATTTCAGATTTTTAAAAAGATACCCTTTGTGTATCTGACATTTTCCTTTTCATCTTCTCCCTGTCTTCTTTCTCTAAAAGAATTATCAGCCTTATAAATTCTAACATTCTTGGGGGCTCTCACCCATGTTATCTTCCAATTCCCTGCTCTTGAGAAGACAGGAAATTTCAGTGGACATAAGTGCCAGATTATAGATAAAATGAGGTCAGTTTAAGTTTAAAAATAAAAGTTTGGCACAGTGCAAGACTTAAAGGTAAATCTCTGGATCATTTCCTGTGCACACCTGTGTGCTTGTTTGAGGCAGGAATCTGGCTGCGTGGTTCGGATTAGCCTGAAATTTGTAACCCTGCCTTCAGCCTACCGAGTGCTAAGATCACAGGTATACATGAACAACCAAACAGCCAAATCCACACCCACGTCTTTAAAATGCTCCCCTCTTGGAACACAAAATTGGAGCTGAAACCAAAATGGCTGAGCCCTGGGTTCGCAAGACTCTGAGAGCGCGACCCAGCACTGCACAAGGCAGAGGAACATTTTATGATGGGCCTCCACCGCAAGGCGTTTAAGGTCCTGCCCGCAGACTCAAGCTGGAAAAAAAAAAAAAGGTGCTGTGGTTCATTTAGCATATGCAGGACCAGAGCAGGAGCTACAGAGGACAGGGCTGCACCACACGACCCTGCTCGCCATCTTGGACTACCAACACCACGTGACTCGCAGAGGCCAATCCAGAGGCCGCTGGGCCAGGCACCGTCCCAAAGTCTCAGTGGAGTCCTTAGCCAGCAGTGAGCCCCTCTGCAGGCCGGTGATCTGTGTCTAGAGCTCCTGCCCGCCTCCGCCTCTCGTGGAGATGAAGGCTGAGACTATGAAAGGTTTCCGATCTTTACTTGTTGTGATTTATGGGTCATTGTTTTATTTTGAGACTTTCATGTCTTGCCACTCTTGGTGATTTTTTTTTTTATGGCTTTCAAATGACCCGTTTGAAAATTTGATTTATGAATGACAAATTGATAATAAAATGAAATTAGTGATTATCAAGTGGTTATGCAATATCAAATGTCATCCCTGAAAACACACATAGAGGTAACATTACACAGGCTCATCAGGCTATATTTAGGAATATACATATACGCGTGTAACAACAATGATAATTTTTTAAGGCCATGATTTTGAAAGATAGCAAAGCAGATTATATGGGAGCTTTTGGAAGGAGAAAAGAAAGGGGAGAAATTATATGGTTCTAGCATAACTTCAAAAATAAAAGACATCTCATTTTTAAAATGAAATTACTAATTTAAAATATCTTTTTTCCATGTAACTCTGGAGTGCTTAGAGCAGAGGAGTCAGCTTGTAACTAATTCCTAATTTGCTGATGACCCCTCTACTTTCTGAAATGGCTGGTAGTTCTAAACTGGGAACAGGGTTAAAAGCAGTTTGGTTCCCAGCATGCCCTGTGCTCTCAGTGATCCAATAGCCTCTTCTGGATTCCTGAGTACCAGATGCACACATTTACGTATGCCCCCAACACACACACACACACACAGAGAGAGAGAGAGAGAGAGACAGAGAGACAGAGACAGAGAGACAGAGAATTAAATATAAATCTAAAAAATCCAAAACAACAACAACAAATCTAGGAAAGATTATCAAGATTATCCCATTTGCCATTCACAATTAATTTAATTAATTCATTTCTTCCATAGTCCTCCAAAGTGTGTGTGTGTGTGTGTGTGTGTGTGTGTGTGTGTGTGTGTGTGTATCTAGGAAATCTTAGGGTGACCTTTGAGAACACCTAATCTCTACTTCATTTTGTGAGGAAGGGTGCTATCCATTGAACCCAGGTCCTCACACATGCTAAACACAGGTTCTGCTGCTAAGTCTGGGGGAATTGGTGGTGAGTTCTAAGCCATGCAGCTAATGACTAGTCATCTCGGAGGCAAAAACCAGAAAGCCACTTCTGCTTCTGTGTGGCCCGGAAGTCTCACCACTGAAGGAGATGCACTTCAGCTACCCAAGAGCGAATGCCTTCAGGAGTCTCCAAGAGAGCATCAGTTAAGCCTCTGGGTGGCCTCTGACTAGGGAAAAAAAGAGCCATTATAGGGCTTGGAATACAATTCTCCTTCAAATGTTTTTCTAAAGCTTATTTCCCCACTTCTAACTTTATTTGAGGAAAGAAGGGGCAAAGAGAACCCTGGCTTGGAATGAGTGCTGATTAGCTCCACCCTCAGGTACTATTTCCCTTTGACCTACAAAGACTCATTGTTCTAGTGTGTTCGAGAGAGATTAACTTTTCTTTTCCAAGGATCTCTGTTGCTCCTGGATATGGAGGAGTGACTTAAATAGAAGTCACCTTAAGGAGCTAGTAAGTATCACAAAAGGAAAAGGAAGGCATTGAGGAAGCCTACTCATGTCTGTTCTGGGGGAAGGCCAAACGTCAGAGGCCTATGAAATAACACAGTGGTGTTCTGAAAACGTAGTCATACGTCAATTCTTGCCACATATGGTTTGCTTGGAGGCCCAACGCAAGCAGCATGGCTCATCTAAGTAAAGAGCTAGCCAAGATAATCTAATGACCTAAGATCTAACGACACTGCATGCTGTCTCTGACCCGGCGGCGTGGTTTTCTATGAACAAACCGAATTTTATTGCTTCTCTTCTGCAAGTGGAGAGGATGATTCCTTGCCACGGCTTTCAGAAATATTCTAACGTAGGAGCTGAATTTCCTTAAATGTGGTGCTTGAGCTTTACATTCAGTATGTTAGTTACCATTTTGTGTGTGTGTGTGTGTGTGTGTGTGTGTGTGTGTGTGTGTGTTAGTTACTACTATTAGTTTTGTGGGTCAGGGCTGAACTTAGGCGAGTCATTGCTTGAACCGCATTATTTAAGGAAGCACCCTCCCTATATAGAAATAAATTTACATGAGACAAAAAAATTAATTTTAGGACATATTCAGTCAGGAAGATATTGAGAAACTCTCATTGCTTTCTCAGACTCCTTGGCTTCGTTGTTCAGCTGCTGTGTATCTTTTGCAAGAAGACTTTGCCCTACCATCCCTCTCCCTGCAGCTCCCCCTCAACTCTGAACCAATGCTCTCTAACATGTCCTCTAGCATCCACTCTATCCTTATTGTTCATAATTTCCACACTCCCTCGTGGCCATATCATTTTGTTGTTGTTGGTGGTGGTGGTGGTGGTGGTGGTGGTGGTGATGTTTTTGGTCCACTGATTTAACAGAGACCACGTCCTTCATTGGCAGGTTTACCAACTGTCGAACAGTTCCTGTTTCCACCTTTGGTTTACCCACAGGATTTGCATTCGTAAGCCAGTTACAAGATAATACTCAGAGTTCCAAACCGCTATGTGTTTCCTGGGAGTCGGCTTTCTCAAATATTTACATTAGTTCCCTGCAAGTAAGTTAAGTAATTGTAAGTAATTCAAGGCAGTGTTATTTTGAGAAAGGACATGCTACCGGCTCCTGGCTCTGATTTTCAAAAGTACTTAGTTTAGGGTATGCCACAGCCAAGAGCCAACAATAATCCCATGACCAGCAGTCCTCCACCCCCCCAAAAAAAAGCCCTGCAGTCATTAGCTTTTCCCCTGAAGACAACAGAAGACCCCCCAGCAGGTAAGTCACAACACATCTCCTGGGATGCTTCCTTTAAAACTCCATTAAGAGTTTGGCATGGACTGCTTGTCTGAAACTTTCAGGAAATGTTAGGCTTTGTCAAGCTGACAAGAACCAGCAAGCCATTTTTGCAAAGTCCCAGCAAATATATGAAAGGCAAGGAGAGATGGAGACATTCTCCTGGGATACAGTTGTATACTGAGAAGCAAGTTGCCTACCTGCTACTCTAAGGACACTCAGCTGTCACATCTTTCCCATGGAAAGACCATTTATGTATATTAACAGTTTTTTTTTAATCTAAATTGGTGGGAACTACCAAGGTCCTGAAAGAATATAATTTAATCTTGGAATAAATAATGTTAAGTGTTGAATTAGTTTTCTGAGGTGAGAGGTTGGGATCAAGAAGTTATCCTCAGGGCTGGGGATGAAGCTCACATGGTAGATGCTTGCCTAGTATGTACAAAGCCCTGGATTTGCTCCCCAATGAAGATAAACAAAGCCGACGTGGTGACACATGCCTGTAGTCCTAAAACTTGGTTCAAGGTCACCCTTAGGAACACAACAACCATGAGGCAGCCTGGGAAACATGAGATCCTGTCTCCAAAAAAGTATTACACAAACTCAATATCTTGGAGTTTCAGCTATCTTTTAATAAACTGTCAGAATTATTGTCTGGAAAATTACTTTCGTCTTTTCCCTAACCCCAGGTGGAGCACTCCTGCTGGGACATGGGACTTAATCCTCAACTTCTACATCCCTATCCTAACTCTTGTGCAGCTTGTTTTGAAATGATCAAGGCAGTATGGCCAAAGAACAGACAGAGCACACACACGCACACACACACACACACACAAATTCACTTAAGTGGACAGTATAATAGCCCTGCCCTTAGCTTTAGTGGACATGATATGTTTATAAGAAAGATAAGACACAGTAGTTATGAAAATAGAACTGACCGAAACAAGCTGGCTTATGAAAAACTAATAACTTCAATGTTTTTTGTGGCAAACATGTTGAGCCATAACTCATGTAGAGTTTACTATAATACCAAAGGCCTCTCTTTGTATCTGACCTTAAGCCTGACAACTTGAGTACAGTCCTTAGAAAACATAAATTTTAAAATGAAACTTTAAGTCTAGATTATAGAGACTCTAACCCTTTACTAAACCACCATCCAAACAGTACACATGGAGGGACCCATGGCTCCAGCCACATATGTAACAGAGGATGGCCTTGTCAGGCATCAATGAGAGGAGAGGCCCTTGGTCCTGTGAAGGCTCAATGCCCCAGTGTAGGAGGATGTCAGTGCAGGGGAGGAAGGAGGGAGAGGGGGGGAGCACCCTCAGAATCAGGGGGAGGGAGGATGAGATGGGGGTGGATCTCCAGAGGGGAAACTGGGAAAGGAGATAACATTTGAAATGTAAATAAAACAATTTTTAAAAAGCATCAAAAATGCATGTACTAATGTCTAACACATGCAGCCCTACTGTGTACCTGCTAACACATGCAGCCCTACTGTGTACCTGCCATTGCTCTAGTCTGAATCATCTTTCATCTTCATCAGACCTTACACATGAGGAATCTGAGATATAGAGGGGGAAAAAAGTGCTTTCTTACTGGAATTTGAATCCAAACAAGTTGAAGTCCAGAACACCCATTTTATTACTTCTCATGACACCAAAGGAGAATATTTATTGGCTTGGACATAGACTATTTCCGTTCTCTAAAATTATGCCTGTATATTTTTTAAAGCAGGATCATAATATGTATTTTCATTTAGCATAATATTATGAATATTTTTGTAGGTCTTCAGAGAATAGAGAAAAAAGCTAAATGGATGAGGCTCGAAGTACAGAAACAAATCTCAGGTTTGTCCTCAACGTATAGTAATCCTCAGAGGAAACTCAAAGTGTAGTCAGTGGGTCTCCGGGATGTGGCATGCTGCCGTTTCTTTAGACTTCCTTTGTTTTCTCACATGCCATGTGATGTCATCTCCGTTTGCTGTGTATCCGGGAGCCCGGAGACATGTGTTAGAGAACAGCCAAGGGTCCTCTTGACTACCACTGTGCAAGGTTGAAGTGTGTCCCTGTGGCAAGGGACCAGTGTGGTGTTCAAGTTGGAGCAACAGGAAGCGTCTGCTCAGAGGCACCTACAAGAACTCTGAAGTGGGGACAGAGGGCTAGTTTACACTTAGACACCCCAGAGGTGTCTGTATGCTTTCATAGTGCCCTTCCCGAGAGTGAGCCATAGCTCTGATCCTGCCTTTCAGTTTCCTTATGCAGTCTGCTTCTACAATAACCCCCTCTCCTTTCCTCCCTCTCTTTCTGTATCTCCCACCTCCCCTCCACATCCCTGTGTGTAACAAAGGTGATGTTTACAGGTATCTCACTCCCTCTTCCCTTCTCTCCCCCCTCCCCGACCCCATCCCCACCTCTACCAAAGGTGAAGTCTCTGGCATCTGCCCTTTCTGCATATTGAATGCCTCTAGGGGCCAGCTTTGGCTGCATCTCATTGCCAGGTGATAATTTAAATGCCACCAGCCAGTGAGCTGTGGATCGAAGTGAGCTCCTGAGGCCCCCACATAGCACAAATTTGAACATTTTAGTTTCAGGATTTGGGGGCATGGGGCAAAGAATGCTAGAAAGGGGGCAGAGCTAAGATGAGTCTTCAACCTAACAGAAGGGACACTGGCCCAATCAAAACAGTAAACTGCACACAGCCAGCTTATCCACCCTGGCAGGTTACTATCAATCCTGAAGGTCAAAGGTAATAAAAAAATAAAAGTAAGCTGACCAGGTGTGGTGGCACAGGCTTTTAATCACAGCACCTGGGAACCCAGTGCAGGAGGGAGAGGAGGAGGGAAGAAGAAAATGAGGGAGGAAGAGAGGAGGAGGAAGAGGAGGAGGAGGAAGAAGAGGAAGAGGAGGAGGAGCAAGAGGAGGAAGAGGAGGAAGAGAAGGAGAAGGAAGAGGAGGAGGAGGAAGAGGAGGAGGAGCAAGAGGAGGAGGAAGAGGAGAAGAAGGAAGAGGAGGAAGAGGAAGAAGAGGAAAAGAAGAAAAGGAAGAAGAAGATCATCTGTGAATATTTTCAGCTGAGTCACACAGAAGTGCATCAATGTGTGTGTGTGCTCATGTACAGGGAAGGTGGGGAGGAGCTGTGAAGGACATGGCCTTGCACAACTATTACTCAAGGAAAATCTCCTTTCGCCCTGACTCTAAACTCTAATAACATTTTCCTTCAAATTCAAACTAAGCCTCTTCCCTGGTCTGTGCTATTACTCTGAGACCATGAAGACACACAGACGGTCATTCTCTACCACTGCTTCGACTTTACTCTGACAGAGAAGTCACCTTTCCTTCGATCTCACTCCTCTGCCTTGCCCACTGTGACAAGAGTGGCCCAAGATCAGTGGTGGAAGGAGGGGCCACAGAGTGTGCATACTCGGATGCTTATTTTGGTTTTGTAATCAATGACATGATTGGTATTTGAGAACTTGACAGTTCTGTTGAAATTTAAAAAAAAAAAAAAATGAAACCAGACACGATGGTACATTTCTTTAAACCTAACACTTGGGAAGCAGAGGCAGGTGAATTTCTGTGAGTTTGGAGCTGACCTAGTCTTTATAGTGACCTCCAGGCCAGCCAGTGCTTCATAGCAAGACCATGTCTCAAAACTAAAAACACAATAGAAAAACAGAATTAACAAACAACAACACCAAAACCTAGAAGACTGAATGTGAAAAGACATTCGGAAGCTGAAATATTCATCTCTTGGCACAGAGTAGACAAATTGTATTGATGAGAAAAAGATGTGCCCGTGACCCAAGAGCTTTAAGTCCGGGGTGGAGTGCGGGTTCTCAGCACCTCATCCCAGGGCATTGCTGCTCGGAGTGAACCAACCCCTCATGCTCGCCACTGTCTCCGTGTTATCTAAGCTACAGTCACATGAAGAAAGGAATGCACTGTCGTCTTTTATACATGACTTCTTGGCGTTCAGTGTCGAGTACTAGGAGAAGTTAATGAAATCCCTGAGATCATCTGCATGGGAGAGAAGGAGCCTACAGAAGGTAGAATGTTACCAAGTATCAGGCAGAATTAGTATATAGACTCTGGAGTCTAGAGTCTACAAAGAACTCCCAAAGTTAGGGGGAGGGAGGGAAGGAGGGAGGGAGGGAGGAGGAAGGGAGGGAGGGAGGGAAGCAGAGAGAGAGATGGCAGGTGATTTAGAGCACTGGCTGCTCTTCCACAAGCTTAATTCCTGGAACCCACATGGCTTACAATCATCTATAAGTCCAGTTCTAGGGGGTCTCATACTACCTCCTGGTCACAAAAACACAGGCATACATGTAGTACATAGACATACATTCAGGGAAAACATCCATATACATAAAGTAAGGACAAAAAAAAACCCACTCGATCAATAAGTAAATGAATTAACAGGTATTTATTAAGAAATGCAGATGGTCAATATAAACACGCAAAACTGTTCAGCATCCTCAGCCACAGAGGAGATGCAAAATGAAAACCGCTTTGGGATTCTATATCACCCCAGGCAGAATGGCTGTCATGGAAAAAAATGGCAAATGCTGTCAAGGATGCAAGGAAAGAGGAACCTTATTCACTGCTGGTGGAGCAGTACCGTAATGGTTTCTGGAGTTCCCTGAAAGCTAAAAATGGGATGACAATGCGACCCATGCACACCCCTCCTGATTTAGATTCAAAGAGATCTAAATCAGCTACCCAGAAGATGCTCACAGTCACCAAGGTGCAGAATACTCTACGTGCTCACCAAGAAATGAACTCCTATATGTATAGAAGCTCATCCAGCTCTGAAGAACAAGGGAATTATATATTATTTGCAAGGAAATAGGTAGACCCAGAGATGGTGACGTTAAGTAAATATTACATTTTTCTCTTATGTCAAATCTACACGTGTGTGTGTGTGTGTGTGTGTGTGTGTGCGCGCACGCTCTCGAGTATGTGATATAAAAATAGAAAAGGGACTGTGGGGCGAATGGAGGGAAGAAGAACCTTGTATATTTTCTCTGATATGTGGGATCGCACACACGCGCACATCATTTGACTCACCCAAACTTTTAATAAACCATCGCTGAAGTCAGAGAACGATCCTGTTCTGTCATAACTATGTTAGCTACAAACAGTGGCTGGGGTAAAAGAAAAGAATGAGAAGCACCTAATCCTGTCTAAGGGAAAATGCAGCAGAACATCTTTTCCTCACATAAATACAAAGTTTTGGGTTGCTCAGTTAAAACAGATAAAAATATGCAGAACCCATGAGTTTCCAGTGTCAACCCATGTGAATCCTCTAAAGCTGTTTTCTGGGAACCATATGGTAACACGAACCACTGTGACACATTCGACCCAGAAAGCACACTCTTAACCAGAGAATGTATGTATATATGTGAATAATACATGAATGAATCATAAACATAAGCCATTGAATTTATGTCTTATCTTAGTTTACCTTTATAATTTCGTTATATTTGTATCCCTTACCCATGAGCTGGACTACTGTTTTTATATCTCCTTATTTTCTTATTCAGAAGTACATATAGATGTTTATATTTCTGAAAGAAATGATAGTTCAGTTGCGCACATTAAGTGTTAAATGAGAATAAAACAAAAACGTCGATGCAGAGGAAGAAGACAGCTGAAGAAAAAATAAAACTGTCATGCTCCTGTGGCCTTAAAGACACAACCATAGTTTATGAATTAAAACCATGGAAAACTCTCGTGATGACTAAATATTTAAATGGAAATAATACACTGAGTAGAGGTCATTCTGGCAGAGATGCTGGGCTGCTCCCTGTCTGGTCTGAAGAATCCAAGACATCAGGCCTTGATGTCATCCTTGGGATTACAAAGTTCCACACCTGCTTAACTTATTTCAGGAGACACTGGCCGGATGCCGCAGCGCTTACTGTTTATGAGTTATTCTTTCGGGTAGAAATTCCTCCCAATGCAGCACCGATTCTAACAAAAGAGGCCAAAGCTCGCTGAGAGAATTAGGAAGTCCTGCACACCAAGCATCTGTGTCTTTAGGAAACACTGCTTTTTCTTAATGTCAAAATTAACACCTGACTATTTTGTGACTGTTTGTGAAGCTAAATTTATGAACAGTTCTCCTAGTTCCTGCTAGGAACAAAATAGAATTTCTATCCCACCTCACAGCCAGCCAAATCGCACCTTTGACTTACAAAGACTTGCAGCTTCGTCTATGGAGAACTGCTCACCTGTCAATCACACTCCTTCCATCCTGGATGGTTCTCACCCATCTGTATTTTGCATATGCAGCCATCTACTTAGCATCTTTGCTTCTGTGTTTAAATAGGCATTGCAAGTTCAACGTGTGCAAATGCAATCTCTGGTCCTACTCCTGCGACAGTTCCTGCTCCATCTGTCCACACCCCATAGCTGACTCTGTCCTTCAGGCTGCTCTGTGCAACCCAGATTTCTTCCTTTATCTCACACACACATCCCCAGATCCTAGAACCGCATTTTTTGCACTGCACACGTCACTTCCCGGTGCAGACCCAGCGTCTGCCAGGATACTGTAACACAGCAACCTCCATCTAACTGCTGCTTGCATTTCTGTCCTTGTCCAACTATAACATTGTTACTTCCCTCCTCCTGTTTTTTTCTCTTTTGCAAGACAAGATCACACTATGACCTCAAACCGATTTGCTCAGCCTGGTCTTGAACTTGTAAATTTCTGGTTTTAGGCTCCTTGAGTGAGTTTTGGAATCACAGGCATGGGCCACCGTACCCAACAACAATGCCCTTCAGGTTTGTTTCTTCTGTTGGTTTTGATCATTTGTTTCATGTTGTTGTTTTGAGACAGAATCTCATTCCACAGTCCAGACTGACCTTACATGCCTTTGTAGCCCAGGGTAGCCTCAAATTAATGTTCTTTTATCTCAAGTGCTAGAATTACAGGCCTCCATGGCTTGTTTGCGAGGTCATCATTTCCGGAGGCGGGCTTTGAGGTTTTATTTATAGCCCGGTCCCACTTCCTGTTCTTGCTCTGCTTCTGAACTGCCAAAGCAGTGTGGCAGCCAGCCTCACGCTCCTGCCCCCATGCCTTGCTGGTCATGATGAACTATATGCCCCCATGATCTGTGAGCCAAGTAAACCATTTCTCCCCTAAGTTGCTTTAGTCAGGTAATTGGCAAGGGAACTAACCCAAGGGATAGGATGAGATGGTCTAACCTGCAGTAAAAGATTGGTATCAAGTCATGTAAAGAGAGAAAAATCCAATGGAAAACAGAACCAAAAATGTGAACCAGCAGCTCATAGACGATCTTTTAAAAATAGTCAAGATTTGGACACTGCAACCCCGAGCCACCAGCCCCGCCACGTTCCTGCAGGTTCCGAGTCATCTAGAGCTAGGCATGGCCACCCTACCTAAGAGGCTCTGCCCTTCTCCCTCGACCGGCTCTAGAGGTACACGCATCAGGATCTCCACCACCGAAGGGAACAATGCTGCCGGAAGTCAACGTTTGTGAATATCCTAAAGCCAGTCTGTGAGGATTGGGAAGTGGTTCCTGAGCCTGTCACTAGGTGGTACCGTGTGCAGAATGCTCAAGACAATTTGAGAAACTGACAACAGAAGAGCGGTGGGAACGTTCTTCAGATGATGTATGAGAAACCGGAATGGTGGTCTTTTCCCTTCCAATCATACGCCTGTCTCAGCTGGATCCGAGCTCAGCTTGCCTCTCTCAATAGCACGCTCAAAGTCGCAGAGAAACCTGTATTATTTTCTGAACAATCTGTGTATAGTGACAGGTGCATTTTTGCATTTAATTTGTATAAATCTGACTGCATGATTGAAACAGAGTGGATAATATATCAAGACTGGCATGACCGGATCAATAACCAGTTTGGCCAAAGCCTTGAATTGGATGGAATAATTTATCTTAGAGCTACTCCAGAGAAATACTTAAATACATACATACATACATACATACATACATACATACATACATACATACGTACATACATATATATATATAATTTATTCTGTGTGTGTGTGTGTGTGTGTGTGTGTGTGTGTGTGTGTGAAGAAGGGATAAAGAACAAGGCACTCCTCTTGAATACTTAGAGAAACTTCACTGTAAACACAAAAGCTGGCTTCATCAGACTCTGAAAGCCAGGTACCTTTCCTCACACTGGATGTCAATGAAGACTTTAAAGACAAACACGAAAGTCTGGCTGTAAAGGTCAAAGACCTTTTGAGTATTTGTGATTGCACAGGAGACCACGGGCAACAAAATGTTTCCAGATACTTCAGTTTTGTGTATTGCCATAGCTTGATATTCATACAAAAGTCTTTACAAGATTCAAGTTTTTAAACCATTTGTTTTAAGGAAATCCCTTTTTATATAAAAATATATGCTATTTTATGTAAAAATATCATTTATATATATATAATATATAATATATTTGTATGTAATATACAAATATATATATTTGTAACCACATGTAAAACTTTGTATCCCTCCTTTATCCCTACATCCTTCGCTTCTGTTCTTCCTTCCAGTTTTAAATCAGAGGTGTGTATTTGGTTTGTTTTCTTCCTGATCCCTTTGGTAATGCTAGAGATCAAAGCCAGGGTCTTTCATGCCAGGGAAGCTCCACATAAGTGTCCCCAGCCCAGGGCAATTTTATCAAGTGCCTAATGTTGAGGGTAAGACCATGTTGGCGTCACCACGGTAATGTTTACCTCTGTCTGTAATGCATTTGTAGAAGAGGAGGTTAAACTCTTTCCAATTTGGTAAGAGTATAATTACTTTATAAATCTTGTAATCTTTAATCTGTTTCTTTGTCTGGGATGAATACACTTTATCTTTGTGAAAGTTTGGACCAGAAGACATCTTTATTTAAGAGGTAGCTGAGATGAGACATGTATTACATGAGTATAAAGCTTCATTAAGATAGCTCCTGCTTTTCTCAGATGACTGCTTGTTTAAATTATGATTTAAAAAGAAATAAATAAATAAACAGGGTCTCCCTACATACCCCTAGCTGACCTTGAACTCACTATACACACCAGACTAGCCTGAACTTGAATTTACAGAGATCTACCTACCTCTGCCTCCCTGCCCACTAAGGCAGATTAAATGTTCAGATTAAAAGTGTGCAACACCACATCAGGCTCTGATTTCTTAAAAAATCATTTGGGGTGCAAGTACAGACTTTCCTAGCTATTCTTCTTTCTTTTAGTTTTCATGTAAAATGCTGATAGAACATGCGAAGGTTTTCCATCCCCCCCTCCACCCGTTGGCCCTGTGTTGATAATGAGTGGTTTGTCTTTATACGTGGTGAGGCACTGAGAAGCCTAGGAGAGCTTTCCAGCCTCCTGGTCTATTCAGACCCACCTCTCACCACCTGACAGACATTTTCCCGTTCTGTCTTAAATCTGCCGACTTGAGATTTAAGTCACATTTCTGCTGAGATTGCTGTGGTCACACTGGGCTTCATAGTTTGCTTGCTTTGTAGAATTTTTTTTTCTTGAATTTTTCATAGTCACAGAGAAATTATTGATAAAACAATTTTTCTTTATATATAGTTGATCATGGAAATGTTATAATTTTGTTGAACTAGGAAATAAAATTAACAAGTACCAGGAGGCCTAAATCTCCCATTAATAATGCACGTATATCTAAACTACTTTCATGTTAAGTTGTAAAAGTATGCTTGAATTCATCTTAGGCCTATAATTAACAAGGCTTTTTTATTATTATTGTTTTTTGTTCACTTTTTGATTTCTTATCCAAAGATGATAATTTAGTGGGTTAGCAGGGATAGTAGCACTGGCCTTTGAAAAGAGAACTCAATTTCAAGTCTGTAATAACTATAACTTGTTTGGGGAAATTTCTGATGTTGGTATTTTGTTGTTGTTTGGTATAAATAAATTTGCCAACTTAAATATTTGTCAATAAATAAATTTAAGTTTCTTGAAGAAAACAGTCAAGATTTACATAAACTGGCTCTCATCCTCATCTAGATGGGGGAAGTTGAGATTCATGAAGCATGCTCCCACACAACTGGAGAGAACAGAGGTACAAGTAAAACCAGCAGGAGAGTGAGTTGTAGCCCTGGTCACCTTGAAATTCTGCTTGTTCTCCCACCACTACTTAATTCCACTTTCCCAAGAAGGGCTGCCTAGTCTCGACTCCAACTGAACCTTCGCATTTTAATTAGTAAAATAAAGGAAAGCCAGTGACTGGGCGGGGCGAGGGAGGTGGAGAGAAGGGAGGTCTAAGAGGTCAGAGGACAAGAGGTCAGAGGATGGAGAGGTCGGAGGAGGTGAGACAACGTAGGTTAGAGATCCTGGAAACATGGAGCTTCCCGTGGACCAGCTGGACCCAGGTGGGCTTTATTGGTGTTAAAAAGCTATGAACATTAAGGATTTTACAGGTCTAATATCTCATACAGAAGGGCAGTTTGTATCCTTGTCTATTTGATGTAATCTTGTTGTGTAGAGGATTTGTGGACTGAGAGTTGAATATATAAACCTGTATAAAAAGTTATAGGGCTTCAGAGTTGGTTTTGTGTGGGATTTTGGGGTGCAGAAATACCCTGGGACAGAGGCGGAGAACAGGCAGTAGAAAACTGCCAAGGGAAGGGAGTTGCGCGGACGAGTTGGGCCGTGTTGGCGGCTGGGACCAGGCACCAGAGGTGCACACTCTGTATCAGGTCGGGCCTGAGGAGTGAGACCTCGGGGTTGGAAAGGAGATAAACCGATTTTTTTTATTTTTTAATATTTACTGCAACAATTAGCCAGCACACTGGATGAGAAAAGCAGTTTTAAACTGTTAACGTCAATGAAATAACAGTCTTTGTAAAATCTATTCTTTGTAAAGGCTACTCTTCCTTTCATTCAGAGGACTGGGGAATCTAGATGAGGTTGAGAGCCAGTTTTCAAGAAACTTAATTTATTGACACACCTGGCCCGATCATCTTTTTGCTCAATTGGATCTTAAAGATGGCAGGTATCTTGAGTGTCCTACTTTAGTGTCTGGTTTTCAGGTGAAGTTTGAATTATTCATCCAGCCTGCCATGATATTTGTCCTTTAATCTGATATAACTACTTGTAAGAAAAATATATCTTTTTAGTTTAGGTATATTAACATGTTAATCAAAAAAAAAAAAAAAAAAAAAAAGTCCTGTTCAAGTCTTAGTGGCAGAGCAAATTTAGACTCTAAGAATTATACCTTTTTCAAAATTTGACTTTGCACATTAGTATTTTTGTGTTACCAGACTAATTCAGTTTGGCTCTTGTTGTGAAACATAAGACTGGAGGCCAAACATACAAACATTTATTCTTGATACCCACAAATGGCCTACGGTTAAGATAGAACCTGATAATTTAAGGGAAATTAACTTGTCTCAAGTGAGAACAGAGGATGATTCATGAATGGACTCGTTTTCCTTTCTCAGGGCACATTGGTCGTTAGTTGTGACATGTTCAGACCAGAGTGAAAACATTAGATTTATTTAAGGAGAAATATTTAAAGCCCTGAAAGCATCAGCTCATGTCTATCTTTATTGGTCACCGAGGCAGGACATACAATATGCAGTAAATCTTACGTCTTCCCAAAACTCCATGGAGCCTATGGGGGGGGGGCGGGAACGACAGCAGATACCTACATTTCAAAATCTTTTGGCCACACTTTTACTTTTCTTTCCTTGGTGCTTATTTAAGTATTTTTATGCCTTCCTAATTACGGTTTCTACACACTAGAAGGAAGCCTCAGGCAATAGGGTCTGGGTGTGAAGAGAAACCTGGCCACTTTCCAACTCACTGACCTGGAGGAAGCCCTGTGCTGCCTTGGACCTCGTACATAAGCTACGAAGAAGGACCACAGTTTTGACATCTCTGAAATGCCTACTTATGAGTCGAGATTACCCTAGGCCCTTAAAATATGTCAAATACAGAATATTTACTAAGTAGTCCATGTCATCAGAAATGAAAAACTACTGAAAAACTTTTTAAAAAAAAAAAAAAAAAACTTGATTTTTAAGAATGTAAATGGAAGAACTGAGCTCATGATAGCACATGGAAAGAAAGAGAGCAACCTCTCTTAAAGCCACTTTATAGAAGAAAAATGTGACATGATAAGTGCAGGACATGTGTAAGCACTTCCCGTGACTTTACACAGGTTTTCAGGAAAAAAAAAAAAAAAAAAAAAAAAAACCTGTCTCTCAGACTCTCTAAATGGAAAATAATAACAGTAGGGAGATCTCAGGAAGTACAAGAAAGGATTCAAAGACCTTTCACTCCCTTTTTGAAATAAAAATCTAAGAACCACAGGGGTCCTGAGACAACAGGGAGGGCAGAGCATCAGAATTTCTCCCAGAGCCTCTGTGACACCCTGAATTTTTCTCTCTAGCCCCACAAGGGTCATTCCAGATGTCCCCCACCCCACTGGCAGCTTGAAGGCAAGCTTGGTGGCAATCTGTCCCGTAGTAAAGTACTTAGTTCTCCCTCCCAGCATAAGCAGCTGAGTTAAGCCACACCCTCATGATCACTGAATGTTGGCTACTGGTTTTACCCATCTTCCGTGCCTGTTGGGAATAAAGAGGTGCATACATCTCTCATTCTTGAAGGACTTCCAACTCAATAGGAATACAGACTAGTCTGATGAAAGTGAGCGAATGTTCCAAAGATATAAAACCAACTTTAAGGACAGAGTAATTATTTATCAAAAATGTGTAAATAAACCAAACAAGAACTCTCAAAGGCATGAAAAGAATGTCGGAATTAGAAACATTTGTTTTTTTATAGAAAAAGGTGGGAGCTGTCTGTTGTGGGGGGAGGTGTTTCTGGACGGATAACAACATCGCATTTTTCTGCCTGTGGTGATACAAGCTAAAAAATGAACGCTAAAATTTACATCAGGCAAATTCTTTGCCGAGAATGTGGGCAATATTTAGTATTTGAAGATGCTGTTGGTAAATGCGGTAAACCGCTCTATTTAGAGTTAAACAGAGATGGACCCGAAGTAGAAAAATGTTTGTCTCAACTATTCTCTCTTAGTTTCATAAAAGACTTAAGGACCAACAGGGTTCAAGGCTGAGGACCAAGAAAGCTGATGAAGCACTTTTCAGCCATAGGTAATCACAGCCTCTGGGGATGTAAGCACTGTCTAAAGACATTTTTGGTTGTAATTAGTAGGGGGTGAATGTACCTGTGCTTAGTGGATTTAAGTCAAAGATGCTATCTGATAAGCATCCCATTGTGCTTTGGACAGGCCCTACAGCTTACAGTCACCCAGCCCAAAAGCCAGCTGTGTGGAGATTATGAAGCCCCATGCAACTCTATCACAGCGGTATGACTGTCTACCAGTTTATACCTCATAACATGATATAGAAGGCACAGAAACTAGGAGAGGTGAGGCTTCCACAGCAGAGAGCTGTCACTGTTAGGTCGGTAAGTGTGTGTGCACTGCAGCATAGAAGCACAGCACTGTGGCGACACACCCTAAGGAACTGATGAGGGGCTGCACAGTCACTTACATCACCCTTGGGGGGGAGGAGGAGTACACTTGTAAAGTTTACGTGAGTTTGTGATTTTTAAACTTTTTAAAAAATAAAAGCATATTGTTGTGACAAGAATGATTCCTGGAACCCATATTAATGTGGAAGGAGTGAAATGACTCCTCAAGTTGTCCTTTGACCTCTACATGCACTCACACCTAACACACACACACACACACACACACACAAATAATAGTAATGATAATGTCTAAAGAATTTAAAGAACCTTTTCTATCAAGTACCTATTTGTTTACCATTGTCTTAGTCAGTATTTCTTCTCTCAAATCTATGAAAATAACAATTACATGAATTACTGAAAGCTACACAAACCACACCCTGGTTCAGTTAACAGTTTCCTTTTACTAAACGCTTTTAGTTTGTCTACACTTTTCCACCACAACAAAGAAGGGCCAAGTGAAGGGGGAGGTTAGTAGCCATGTCAAACTCAATGACTTTATGCTTTCGATAATAACTAGTAAACTATAGACGCTGCAATAGAACAGAAAAGCCAGAGACAAATCACATAATTATAGCTGGAAAGAGAAGTGCACTGGGGTAAATACAGCTCCTTCAACAAGGAACGCCGAGGTAACTGCCATTCACAGCTAAGAAACTGAAACTAGACTCACACCTCTCACCCTGTACCCAAATCAACTCAAAAATAGATCAGAAGTCTTAATGAAAGACCGGAAACTCTGAAACTACCAGGGGGAGAACCCTTCAAAAAATTAGGCTTAGCTGAAAAACCTCCAGTAATTCCAACTATCAAGAGATGAAATAGCATAAAATTCAAAGGCTTCTGAGAAGCACAAAGGAAGAAAGATATCAACAGAGTTAAGAGTTGACCTCCAGAGTGGGAGAGAATCCTTGCAATAGTACAGTCAATGGGGAGCTAGATATCTAGAGTGTACAAAGAAATCTAAACACCAAAAAAATACCCCATCAGTAAATGAGCGAATGAACTGAACATGGGCAATGAATATTTGAAAGTGTTTTTGAGTATTCTCAACCCTCCCTGAAAGGCATGGTAAAACTGCCCTGAGAATACGTTTCATTCCAGTGAGAATGACTGTCATCAAGAACACACCAAAATGCTGGTGAGGCTGTTGGGGGGTCAGGGGGATTCCTTATTCACTGCTGACTAGATCTACACTGAAGCTACTGTGGAGAGCCATAGAAAGGTTGTTCATAAAATTCAAAGCAGAGATGTCATAGAATTCATCTGCATTGCTCCTGGGTATATATCCAAAGGGCATAAATCAACATAGCACAGCACAGCAATACTTGAGTACCAGTGTTGACTCAGGCAGTATTCATAAAATCCATGACACAGATTCAGCCTGGATGTTCATCAAAAGAAGAATAAGGAAAATTTACTATTTCTATATGCATTCTGTTCAGGCACAGAGATAGATGAAATTACGTCATTTATAGAAAAATGGATGAGAGTGGCGACCATGTTAAATGTGATCGGTCGCCCAGAGAGATGGTTAAGGTTCTGTGTGGAAGCTAGATGCCAATATTTAAATGTATAGAACATGAGAGTGAAGTGGGAGAGGCACCGAGAGAGAAGAAAGGGGTCTGAATATTAGAGGGTAATGGGAAAGGAGAATGGCAACGCACTGTGTGTTTTCTCTCCTGTAGAATCTAGGCTTAAGTACAACACACATCCACATCCGCATGCATGACTTGGGAGAAGTGTTTGGGTGGAGGAACCAGCAAGAGAAGGGAGGAGAGACAGGAGTGTAGTGAGGGCAGATACAAACAAAGTATAATCATATATATAGGTAATTGTGTGTGTGTGTGTGTGTGTGTGTGTGTGTGTGTGAGTGTGTGTAAATCCAGTGCCTTGTGTAGGTTAGACTTTTCTACAACTTAGGTGTAGGTCTCATGCAACCAAGATTCTGACTTTTTTTTAGTATAATTAGAAACTTTTATAATCATTATACATAAGCATGCTGACCTTGTTTCTTAAGATATATAGTAGACACTATTCTAGAATGGAGAAAGAAATGTTGAAACCCAGGAAAGTGGATTCAGATCGTCCTGATGTTCTAGGTTTTGGTCTGGTCCCCACACTGACTGGTAATGTATTCTTCATGTTCAGCTATACAAGAATGCAGACGGAGCTGCGGGTCCCTTTTCTAGGGGAGACACTTCTCAGAGAATCCCTAGGACTATAACGAGAAATCTATAGCAAATCTTGAAGTCTGGAGTTTCACTGCTGTTAGGAACATCTTCGTTTGTGAATAAAAAACGTGTCCCTGGGACTAAAGAGATGGTTCAGCAGCTAAATGATGCACTAACTGGTCCTTGGGGAGAAAGACAGTTGTTTCACAACACCCACATGACTCAGTGGCTTGTGATTCCAGGTCTAGGGAATCCAACACCCTGTACTGACCTCTGTCCAACTGAGCATGTGCAGACTCCCCACCCCAAACACAGTATTTAAAAAAAAATAAAATATTTTTAACTCTGTATACTAACGAATGCATCTGGGTTCGTGCAGCTTTCGTATATATTAATGGTAAACGATGCTCTGAGGTGGACTGAAAAACAACAGGAAGCAGACTGGGAAAGGGGAAATAAGGCGGAAGCACAGGCTTGCATGGAAGGTGTCCCGAAGAGCCTGACTGAGAAGCCCCCATGGGGAAGAGAAAAAGACTTGCACATGGAGCCGGATGTGACACGTCCTCGGAGCAGCATACCAGAAGACCAGGGATGCGAGTCAATCTCTGACTCTCTCCTGAGTGCAAGGATGCAAGAAACTCAGGCCGAAACAAAACAATTCCCACCCACACATCACAGCGTGATTATGTACGGGAGATAACACAAAACCCAGACATGAGAATACTATGGATACGCTATTTAAAGAAGAGGGACAGAGAAATGAGATCAATGGCTAATGTGTTGCTGCTAAATTGGAACAATTGCTGTAGAAAGAAGGGGCAGGTTATTGCTCCAACAGGAGGTACCTGAAACTGCTGACCTCACCACACAAACACCACACAAACCCTAGACACTGCCCGACCTTTGCCTGTTTATAGTGGAGCTTACTTTGTAAGTTAGACACCAACAAGCATTAATAACGAGATGGAATAAGTATAACAGTATATTATAATAAAAGTCCTATCGGCTTGTTCTCTGTCCCTCTGTCTCTGTCCGTGTGTCTCTCCCCTTTTGGAAGGACTTGGAAACTCACCTCCCGAGGCCTGTGCTTTGGGAGCATTGCTAAGAAGTTAGCATTTACCTGAACATAGCACCACGTACCAGACCGTCCATCTTGTGACACAGGCGACTCCCGATGATCTGGCAGGAAGTGTATCCAGCCTAGCCGATCCACAACCCCCGGCAGGACAAAGCTGGGAAGTATGGGATGTCGCACCACTCAGAACACTGCTGCACCATTTAACACGCAGGCAGTGGACGTTTCTGAAACTCTCTAGGTAACATTTTCAGGTGGTGTTGTGTGAGGCACCGAGGGCCGGAAAACCGGAAATGCCAAATGGTACACACGTGTACTTAGTTAGCAAGACTGTACTTCCCCTACAGTCACCGGGTAAAGCACAGCCATCACCATTGTTCAGACTCCTGCTGTCCTTCACAGATAATGTGGGTAGTACTTGGCCTCAGTCCTCACTGAGAGAAAAGTAAAAAGATCTCAGGGTGGCAGGATGGCTCAGTGAGTAGAGCTGCCTGCCGTTCATGCCTGGCTACTCAAGTTCAATTTCTGGATTCCACATGAAGGTGGAAGGGGAGAACCAACTCCTCAAAATTTTCCTCTGACCTGCATATGTGGCAAACACACACACACACACACACACACACACACACACCAGGCATGCGCATATAATAGTAAATCAGTATGTGACAAAGCATATTTAGAAAAACATATCGAGCACACACCACTACTCATCTCAGCCGCGGGATCAAACAGCAAACAGCAGGTTTGACGTCATGAGGTCTAGCTGCAAGAGAGGCATTTCTCAAAGCCAGACTCCCCCAGAGGAAAGCAGGATTCGAGCACATGGCACTCAAGGGAGATGTTTCTTCCACCTCTGCTCTGCACCAGCCCACTAACTGTTGAGCATCTCAGGATCCTGCACCTCCCTGTGGGCGGGACTCCCCTTATGGAGCACACCTACCCCACACAACACTCTGTAATGTGGGCTGTCAGCTTATGCTTGGACCACAGCATCACTCCTGAGACAAGAGGCTACCAAGACGTGCTTGCCACTTCAGCCTGCTACGCCTGCTTCAAAGGTCCAGCCCAGCAAATCTACCTAGAAGAGTCACCTAACAACTGAGCGAGAAGTATGCTGGCTTTTTCAAAAACAAGTCTTTAGGTCTGCCAGATTTGAGAACAATGGGAGGAAAAGAAAACAATGTGCTCTCAGACGAATCCCGTGTGTGTGCGCTTAGTTTTCAGAATGGAAATGCATTTATTTTACTCCCGATTGCGAGCATATTGTCAGGAAGCCTGTCCCAGGTGGATTTCCCACCAGCACTATATGGCATCTGCTTCCTACTTCTACTAATGTCGGAATTTTTTTTTTCAGTCCTTTGTTAATGTGCTGGCTGAGATCATATCAAATTCTTTTAATTTGAAGTTTTAATTCCCAGGAAGGTTGAACGGTCTCCCAAGAGCTTATTGGAATTATTTATGTCACTTACCTATTTCTCTATAAAGCCACTTGTCTTACTTAAAGGAACTTCCTATTTTAAAGATCTTGCTCTTCGTTACTACATCACAAATTGCCATTTAGATTCTAAACTTTGTTCATGAAGGTCGTTTGTATTTTTGTTTCGTTTGTTTTGAATGAGACAGGGCGACAAGTAGCCTCGGCTGGCCTTGAACTCAGTAAGTAGCCAAGACTGGCCTTGAAGCCCTGATCCTCTGGCTTCTCTCCCAAAGCGCTGGGCTCATGGGCATCATCTGCAGCCATGTCCTGCTCTGTTGGTACTTTTGTTGCTTGTTTTTATTTTTCTGGTTAAGGGTTTTCTCCAGTTTTTACAGAATCAAATTTACTTGTTTTGTTTCACTGGGTTTTGTTTTACAGATATTTATGTGGGGCGTGTTAGGGTGTTAGCGGTTGCCACAGAGTGTACTAAAGGTTGGAGGTCAACATGGAGGACTTGGGTCTTTTCTTCCACCATGACTGGATCCAACTCAGCTCGTCAGGACGGGTGGCAAGCCCCTTTGCTCTCTGAGCTGTGGTCACTGGCCCACCTTCCTCCAGTGTTTGCTCTTGATTAGGAAGGTGTCCACGCTCATCTGTCTGCCTTCTTCCGTGTACACATTTGAGGAACAGAAAATCTTATTCTATTTCTTCAAACTTAAATTTCTGGTCTATCTAATATGTATTTGAGCATGACGTAGAAACTTAATTTCTCTTCTCCAGAGTCATTTTAACCCTGTTGATTAAATACCACCTCGGGTTTGATATGTCTCTGCCCTCCAACACTCAAACTGTATATGGCCAGGTTTGGGTTGTTTTGGTTTGGTTTTTTACTTTCTACCCTTTTTTTTTTTCTCCTTAATCTCCTCATCTGATGCAAACTGATTTTGATACCAGTATGAAAGTGTTTCTAACTTGTGTAGTTCCAATTTGTTTAGAATTTATTTTATTAATGTGTGTGTGCGCGTGTGTGTGCAAAGGACAGAAGAGGATATCTGATCCCCTAAAGCTGGAGCTACAGGAATTTGTAAGCCACACAAAGAAGAAGGTGCTGAAACTGAGCTAGGACTCTCTGAGAGCAGGAAGTTTCCTCGCCGAGCCATCTCCAGCTCTTCGACTTTTATTTTAATATGTGGTAAGGCAACACTTTCAACTTCTGCTTCAAAACTTTCCTGGCTGCTAGTGGGGTTTATTTGGCTCAACAGCAGTTGGTACTTGGAGGATTCAATATATGTAAGTATTTTGTTAAAGTGCTCAAACTTATAAAAGGCCCAAAGCAAACACTTTTGTAGGACGCCTTCAGCACCCCTTCTCAAACATGGTGAGAGTGTTCACTGTTCGGCAAGAGCACTAGCAGGGTGAGTGGTATGCATCAGGAATTTTCCAGTCCACAAATGCATATTTTCTGGGCTCATTAACTCCACTACAGTCTAAAGTGTGATGAAATGTGTGTGTGTGTATAGCAGACTCTCTTCCTGATATTTTTAAGACATTAAAATGATCACATAGAGGAAAAAGTGCAATGTCCTAGCTCCACACTTATCGAGCTATGTGGATTTGTCCCAACATCTCTGATAGTGGCGATTTTCAGTCACAAACATTTCTGCTCTGTTCCCTCAGATCTTGTTTGCCGAGGCCTATTTCGCTTTCAACTTCAGCATTCCTGATTGACCACAGCAAGAATCAATTTACCCTGACACCCGAAACATAAGTGGTCCTGGCCACATGACAGTGAGGTTGTGTTGCTCTCAGCTGTGGCCCCTGTTGTGCTCTGGATATGACATGTCCCTGTAGATTCATGTGTTTGCTCACGCGGACTTGTCATCTCACAGTGCCATTTGGGAAGGCTGTAGAACATTTAGGTGGCCTTGAGGGCAGACCGTTAGTCCCACTTCCTCACACATTTAGCTTCCTGGGTGCAGACATGAGGGAATAGCCAGGCTCTTGCTCCTACCGTCAGACTTCCCTCTCTGCTGCCTCATTTACCCTGCTATGATGGACTTTTTCCCCTAAAGCTATAAGCTAAAATGAACCCTTCCTCCCTTAAGTTGCCACTGCCAGGGCGTTCCGTCACAGCCATGAGAACGTGATTGAGAGAGTACCTAACACACATGAGCCTTAACAGATATTACTTAATGACTGAGTGATGCCCACGGTAGGTCGAACGAGAAACACGAAGCCCTCCAGTTCTGTGTGTGGACTTGTATCACCTCGTTGCTTTGACACTGTATGTACGTTGTAGCACTTCACAGCTTCCAGGTTTGCCTCTCCTCCACCCCAGTCCAACCTCCAAAGCCTCCTTCCTGCTCTGACATGCCTTCCCCCACGCTGAGAGAGCTCAGCTGTGTCATGTCAGACCTCCAGAGGCCAGCTGCTACACGAGACCACTGTTTGCTGTCTGGTGCCACGTCACTTGGATCCTGCATTCTACCTGTCACACTCCCACCTCAGCATCAGCTTAGCCCCCCTCCTGGCTGTCGGAGCCTGACTGGGCCCCAGGACATGGCCTTCAACACGAGCAGATGGAGAGACCTCCCTCTAGGGTCATTTGCTTCCACAGAGCTCAAATCCTTTGAAATCTTACACAGCAACCGACAGCACTGTGGAGAGTTTCTAGAAACAGACATTGAAGCGATAATGTATTCCAGCCAAACGTCCAACTGTAGGATCACCGCCTTTCATTAGCACCATGTGGGAAACAAGAGCTCTGTCTTTTGTCTAATTTGTTCCTCAAATGGACAGAGTCTTTCACTTCTTGAGAAACCACAAGCCACTTTCATCTGGCTGCTCCCCGCCCTTGTCCCCTCTTCTCATTGAGCTCAGAGTTCCACGTGCTGGTCTTGGAAAGAATTCATCACACTACATCACCAGGAACACATGCTCGCGCTGGGACTCTATTCCCAGTGAGCCGGGAATCCTGATGCACATTCCGGAGGAAGTGATGCAAGGGGGAAAAAAAGTTGTGGCAAAGAAGGTGAAATCAAACATCAAACAAGTCCACTCAACATGTCCTCCAGGAGCGACACAGGGCGCATCGGCACGGGTGGGGAAACTCCGCGGTATTCATCAGCTGGAACTGTCAGCAAGGACATTCATAAATGGCAGCTGTTGCTTCACCACTTGGAGGGGAGTGGAGCAATCCTAACTCCAAAATAGATTTCTGAGGATGAGAGCGTTTCCAGCTAATGACTGCAGAAGCCTGGCTGTGGGATTTTTTTTTTTTTTTTCATGAGCTTGTGGGAAAAGAATGAGGGGCAAACAGTTGTCGTTAAGCATGTAGAGGTGGTTGAGTCTTGGACTATGCTATGCAGGTATGCCAAACAGCATTCTGGCCCCTCCACTCACCTGGTCACATCAGCTGCTCAGGGAGTATTGGCTGATTTTAGCTTACTGTTTAGAGAAAGCATTACTATATGATCACTAGAGGTGGGAAGCAGGAGAAAGACCCATTGTCCTTTTTCTTTCTTTCTATCTTTCTTTCTTTTTTTTAATCTATTATTTTCCTGTTGTGGGGTAGTAAAGATGTGGAGCCTGTCAATAATAAAAAACAATTGAGAATATTGGCTTTTGCAACTTCATGGTATTTAATGAGTCTAATTTAACAAACACTGTTCAGCACCTATAGGTGATTCTAAAGGGTGTCTCGAGTCATCGTTGGACCTATTTTACTGCACTGTTCTCGTTTGCATCTATTTATTATAAAGTAATCACAACAATCTCTCACTTCCTATTTAGTTTCTATTGTTTAGAGAAATTCGTAGCACAAAGTGTGTCGTTGATTTTTAGCTTAAGAAAGGTCCACTTAACCGGGTAATGACGATGATTTCCTTACAGATATGCAAAGGCCTGTTCTGTGGGACTTGAAAGTTACGGAATGTGCCACATACAGAATTTTATATGTACTGCCTAAAAATGTAGATTTTTAAAACTTCCTCAGACTGCATCGACCTGCCAACCTCACGTGACAGAACGGCTTGCTACCAATGTACCTGCTGTTATAGAATAGGACTGACTCATCCCTTCCTGATGCTGTGGACCATGTTTGAGAAGCTGGGGTGTGGCTTGAAAGCATAGGCCAAGGACTCAGGGGAAGAATGAAAGGGACAAGCCGGACTGACAGCAAAGAAACATCAAGGGATCTAAACGGGAGTAGAATTTGTGGTTCGAATGACTGGAACCCATTCCCAGTGGACAGGCACAGGTATTATACAGACCTCAGGGAGGAAAAGGCTGGATGTAAGGAGCAAAGTCCCTGCAGAAGTCTTGAAGGCATAGATTTCCTCAAATCAGACTTCTCACTGGGAAAAGAGAAGGCAAGGTACAAACCTAGTCTTTAGTCAAGCAAAAACCTGGGAATGAGCCTGCACAGCTCCCAAGCCAGCTGCTACCAGTCTCATGTCATGGCTCTTCCACACCGTCTACTCTCAGAGATACTCCAAAATAGCAGAGTGATTAAAAGAGGATGAACACAGGCTAGGGACTGCCTGGATTCATCTCAGACCTGCCACCTGCTTGCTGTGCAGAGGGAGGCAGCCTCAATCTCCTCAGCCTCCCAATCTGTCAAGTCATTGTACATGAGGACCTAGCTTACACCTATTTCACAGAAAATGTCAATAACTTGTAGCTGCTATAACTTTTATTAGACCTGTGTGATAAAGATGAATACATTAGGACTTGAGGCCTTAAGTTGAGGTCCTTGCTCTGGATGTAGTTCACCTGTGTCTTTCCTATAGAACCAAAGTGCAGTTCCAAAAAATGAATCAGGAAGCAGTTACTGATCCTGAGTTGAGACACAAAAAGATATGTCCCTATATAATCCTGGGATCCATTGGCTTAAAACAAAAATGCAGCCGCTAGGAGGTGTGGAAAGAGCCCACTACGAAGCACTGGGCAGGTGCTGTTCCCAACCCAATGCTACTTTCAGAGGACTTGGAAACTTAATCCATGAATACAAATTACAGTCACATGAAAGCTCCCCACATAGGCCAACTTGGATCAGAATCCCTGGAGCTAAAGTACTCCCACGAGCATTCGATTCATAGGATTTCATTACCATTGTATTTCATTACCATATAGAATGTAACATGTAAAAAAATGTTCTGCGTGGACTAGTGTGTTTGAACCCTTGGTGTCCAGATGGCAGTGCTGTCTTGGGAGACTGGAACCTTTGGGGCTGTGGCCTCACTGGCAGAAGTGGGTTGCTGGGACCGGACTCTGAAGGTGGTATCTACTTTTGGTTTCCAGACTGAGGGCTCAGCTGCCTAACCTACCATGTTAAAAGCTCTCAATACTGCAGACCAATGGCTACCCTGCCTTCTGGGCCATGACGGACTGTTCCTTCAGAAACTATGAACCAAAGGAAACCTCTCCTCTCTTAAGTTGCTCCTGAGAGTATTTCATCATAGTGTCACAGCACTGCTAATGCCAGAGGGTTAAGAACTGTCCCCACTGGATAGTTTCCATTTGAAGTGAGTCTACAGGTATCCAAGCTCTTCTGTATCCTGGGAGAGATGTTCCCAGAACCAAATCTACAAAATATTAGTGGCATAAAGCTCAGAGGCCCCATTCCTGCTTGCTATCAGACAGGCACAGAAGAAGTACCAAGAGAATTAGCAAATCTTACAGAGGTCTCAGTAACTCTTAAGTATGATAAATTGTTAATATCTTCCACTTAAGAGGCATTCACTAAAGACCAGTGTGGAAAGTATCAGTCAGTTTTGTTGCCAAGAGAACTTTAGGATAATTGAATGAGGTAGGGAGAAGATTCTGGAAGCCAACCAGTCAAGCCCTTTATCTCCAAAGGAGAGAACACTTAAGTATTTTCTTCCTTTGACAGTGTTGTCTTTTAACTTAAAGGTGGGAGAGGAAAGGGGGGGAATTCTGAATTTATTACAAGGGGGTCTACAAATGAAGCAGAAAGCCTTGAAAACAAATCAGAAAATCACATCTCTGCCTTTCGATTTCTTCCATCATCTTGTAGGAAGCAGGTCTGAGCCACAAAGGAAGCAGCAGCTTTGCTTTAGGAAGATGTTCAGCCTGTAAGCCACGGTGCAAGCCCTGTGTGTTAGCTAATAGCATACTAGTGAGTGGGTGTTGGGAGAAGGCGGTAGGCTGTGCTAACATGGTGGCCAAGACTGCTTTCAACTTACAGAATTTCTCAGAAGGGAGATTCTATGTGAAACCTTCCCTTGGGAGAATTATTCGGTTCCCTGGGAAAATAAAGTATTTACAGACTCTGGCATAAGAAGGAGTAAAGCATTAGACATGTGCCATCTAATGTTTATTAGCAACACAGAAAGAGGGCTCAATGGTTAAGAGCCCTTGCTGCTCTTGCAGAGGATCTGAATTTAGTTCTCAGCACACACACACACACACACACACACACACACACACACACATTAGGCTGCTCACAACTGCCTGTAACTCCAGCTCCTGGGATTCCAACAACTGTCGCTTCCATGGGCACCTTCAGTCAAACGAATATACCTACACACGGGTGTATACATTTATACAAAACTCAAAATAATAAAAATAAATATTATATTAAAACTCCCCCCCCCCTTTCAAATTGTCTTTCATTTTACTTCAGACAATCCAGAAGTTAAATGCCAACACATGAACAGAAACTAAAAGTTTCCCAATTTTAGCATCATGTAACTCTTGAATTAAGAAGATGAAAGACTGGGAAAGGTACTGGTGGAATGTCTTGGCAGAGCTGCACAATGGGCATGCATTGGCTGCTAAATAGCTGGGTATTTGGGTCATGCCTTTAATGCCAGAACTCAGGGGGCTGAGACAGGAGAATCATGAACTCAAGGCTAGCCTGGGCTACACAACTTTTGAAAACCGTCAGGTTATTGTCCTTAAACTACAGCAGGCTCTCTGACCCATTCTATTTGGTTTTGAGGGGACACCTTCCTGCCAGTTGACAGTACCCAAACTGTCCTGGGAGAGAAAAACCAGTGACTAAGACTTGCTTCTGTGCCCGGGTCTTCTACCTCGTCCCGCATTGTTAAACTTAATTAACCTTTGAAGGTTTTTGTTCAGCTTTGGGAGCTCTGGAAAAGGGCCCTTTAGTCTGTTTATCCTTTGCCCTTGGTGAACTTTTTGCAACTACAGGGGCGGCAAAGTGTTGAATTCTAGACTCTCCCTGAAACCCAGCTCTGGCACTGGGCGCAGGGGTTATTCATTGAGCGACTTCCTACATTTCAAAAAGCTGGTTGAACTAAGGCATAAAAATGAATGAATCGCCTGAGTTTGAATCTTCTATCTACCACTGGGCAAGTTACTTAGCATGTATAAACCTCATTTCCTAATCTATAAGATTAGGGATAAAAATGGTAGATCATTTTTCTAGTATGTTTGAGGCCCTGAGTTCAAGTTGTAACATGTAAAAAAGAAAACAAAAAAAAAAAAAAAAAAAAAAACATGGGGGCTGGAGAGATGGCTCAGCAGTTAAGAGCACTGACTGCTCTTCCAGAGGTCCTGAGTTCAATTCCCAGCAACCACATGGTGGCTCCCAACTGTCTGTAATGAGATCTGATGCCCTCTTCTGGTGTGTCTGAAGACAATTATAGTGTACTCATATAAAATAAATCTCTTTTTAAAAAATTGAAGGTGGAGCCATAGAGCTTCTGTGAGAAGCAAATAAAGCCATTTTCATGATATGCTTGGCGCAATGCCAAGTACACATTGCTCCTGTGTGTATACTGGCTGCTATTACCATTATTTACATGTATTCCACGTGGTTCCATGTTAATGGTGATCTGTATAGCTGCCTTTATCATGATATCATGTAGCATGTATCAGATCATTCTGCAGAACTTGGACAGCTGGTATGTGGGGCGGTGATGTGTTGAATGGGGGTGAGAATGTCTTACCAAGGCTGGGGTACCCCCTGAGGAGTGCACACCACGAGCTAGTTTAAAGTGCAGAGCAAGCAGCAGGCTGTGAGTAAAGTATCTGGTTTGGTGGTGCCCGACACAGCAGAGATGCCCAAAAGGACAGCGTGTGGAAACCAAGCCTCCACGTTCCGGATCCCAGGCTGCCGTTGGGGCGCGCGCCCCTTCCCGAACAGTCAAGGAAGCACAGCGAGCCTTGAACAGCTCCCAGGTCGCTTCTCCAGACCTAGAGACTACTTCGGAGAACTCTGAGCTGGCAGAGCTCGCTGGCTCTCCCCAGCGAGCAGACCATCTTTGTTTTCGTTTTCATTTCGTTGCTGTCACAGTAACTGCAGGCTCCAGACACAGACCCCGGTGTCATTTCCTCGTGCGCCTCTACCGCCACACTGAAATAGCATTATGAACTCAGCAATGCCTCTTCCCTTCCTGTTGTTCTGTGGCACTCCAGCCCAGGCAGAAAGCTCTAAAACGAGTTACTGGAGCCGTAAGTGTATTAAAGAAAAAGAAAGTTAATTTATCCCTATTATTGGGTTGCCTGTGACTCATGCGCATCTGGGGCGGGGGGGGGGGGGACTTATTTTTGCAAAACTCTTACAGACAAACAAGACAAGTTGGCAGTAACCTGATTGTCTTGGTGATGTCAGAAGCCTACTGCTTTCAATCAAATCATGTTCAGGCCTCAGATCTTCAGAAAGAAAGACGTTTTACACGCGCATGCGACTGTCTCTTCTCTGTTCATTCCATGGCTTTCTTATACATCTTCTCTTTACGAAAGTAAGGAATAGATAATTCGCTTATCTGAAGGCCTGGGAGGACTGCAGCTACATTAGGCAAAGGAAAAAGAGCTATTCCTAAGTGCAGACACTTAAGGTCCTCGGCCACAGCACAACAAGCCTCATTCTCCCCAAGTTTAAGATAAAACAATAGGTAGGGGCATTTAAGCAAGAAACTCGAGCGGGAGAAATCCTTAAACCTCCAGTGCTCAATTCAAGTCAAATTACTTGAGATAAACTCTGTCCTAGCTTTAAAATATCCTTTGGTTTGTCTTCCACAGGCCCCCCCAAAAAAACACATAAATCACCCAGTATTAGACACTGACACCATTTCCCAAAAAAGGACAAGTAACACAAACTTACAGCTTCAGTGTCGCTGTGGCTTAAACAAAGCCCGCAGGGGTGGGGAACACGGGGCACTCGCAAAGTCTCGCGACTTTAGTTCTCTGCCCAGAGTTTCTCAAGTTGTCCATCAGATGTTTAACAGTCAAACGACTCACTTCGGGGTTGACTACCCTCCTGAGCTCTGCCACAACAGGATGCCTGGCCTTTGAAATTAAACTGCTCTGGCTACTACCAGAGAAACTGGTATCCTGCTGACTGCCTTCCCCTTCCCCTTTCACTCTTTAGGGAAAGAGTGAGATTGGCCATTTAAGGAAAAAGAATATAGCTCAGTTTGCTTTCCTGAGTTCTTATATTTTGGCCTTAGAACCTTTGCAGTGTATTTGCAAAACCAGGAAGAGGGCTCCCCCCACACACCCCACCTTCCCGTACATGTCTCCCTCCCTGCTTCATGCTTCTTCACTCCGGCTTTTCACCGGAGAACAATAATTCTCAAACCCAGCTTGCCGCATCTTCATCACAGACTCTTCCTGCCAACTAGGGAGCTGGAATAACACTGCCAAGTCTAAGCCGTAGACATTTGACACAAAGTTGACTGCCACTCTCTCCACTTAGAAACCAGCCCCTGGTCCAAGTGCTTCCTATGTTTTTGTTAAATCCATACAACGTACCACATATACACAAGCATCTTTGTAACATAGCGTCACTTCTGTTGGTCTGGTGGGAGACTCTCTTGTCATTTTGAGACTGACTAGAGTTAAGAGCAATGAATAGCAAGGATTCATTTTGACTTGGGAAGGTCAAAGTTAGCCTGGGGTGACCTTTTTTTGGGTTGTTTGTTTGTTTGTTTTTAATTTATCTGTTACTAGGTTAGTGAAACAAAACAAAGCATCTGAGAGAAGAAATAAAGAATAATAACTTTAATACCATCCCTTTCATGGAAGTCTTCACTGCTATCATAACCCAGTGTAGCTGGCTGCGGAAGAGACAGCCAGGCCCTTATGTAGAAAGACATTTTATCTCCAAGTGCAAATATAGAAACAAGAACAGTCTATCCTGTGGGCGATTTCTTAACCTTTTTAGTAATGCTTCTAGAAGACACAAAACTGCTGAGTGATACCGGGAGTGGGGGAGGGGGGTTACAGCATAAATTCCAGCCGGAATTATTGGCTGCTCGTCAAATTGTGTCTGCTTAGGGCTCCCAGCAGCAGAGAATGTCCCAACCCAGATTCCAATGTAAAGAATGAGTTCTCCTGCCTTCAGCTTGCAAGCTATCTGAGAACTTAGTGTGCAACAAGGATTAAAATAATTACACTTACAGTGTGACAGTGAAGGTAGGACTGGATTTATTGGACAGCCTATCAGACACATACCTACAGTATTAGCTGCTCGATCTTAACACAACCCTGTGAAGACAAAACACTGTAACCCTCAGGTAAGGAAAACAGAGCACAGGGAATCTGTCCAAGGCCAAAGGGAGCTGAAATCTGAACTCAGGTCACCAGGCTTGCCTGTTACTTGCTGTTCCTTACTCCTCTTCCATGACTGGGTCCTTACTATTAGGTCTTTAATCAGATTCAAGAAAGCAAAAAATGATTTCATTAGCTTATCTTTTATTTTCTTGGCATGTATTAAAATATTGCATAAATCTATAATGCAAATTTTTATATCACTTTTCTAAGTCATTACCAATAATTTTTCTGTTAATCATTTTTGTTAAAGTAGACATTAACCTAAGCTTGCCTACCAGTCCCATACCTTTCTATTTAAAAACATAAAGTGTGAATTAAACTCTATAATACTCTGAGGCATCTATTCCCTATTATTATCTCTTTATTTTTTTTTAATTAGAGCTCATCTGTAGGCAGAAGAGAAGTCCCTGTGGTTAAGAGTACTCTCCCTGACTTTACAGAGTTCAGTTCACAGCACTCAACAGTTATGGTGTGCAGTCTTGGTGGGGGTGGTACATATCACACACATATTTGCCTTGCAAGGGATATATATGAGTTTAATTTTGAACACCCATGTCATGCAGCTTACAGTGGCCTACAGCTCCAGCTCCTGCAAGATTCTGAGCCTGTGGCCTGACCAGGCACCTGCGTGTGCACACACACATGAACACACACACACTAAAAATAATAAAAATAAAAACATTTTAAAGAGAAATGCTCATCTAAAACAAAAATGTAGTACATCACAATATACACTACTTAGAATGTATAAACCCCAACATCTCACTCCTAAGGAATAACTAAAAACTATAAACCAGGTAGAGACCACTGCCTGATGAATATATTAACTATTTTGAAAATCCCAATAGAAAACCACCTTAGAATAGGAAGAGAATCCGTTCGTTTTGGTGAATACAGAACAAACAGCTTCAGAAGTCTCGTGCGTGCTCGCCCTTTCTCGGCAAGGCTGCAGCTTTCATAAGTGCTTGAAAGCAGTGCCAAGACGTGTCTGTGTTTTAAATACGTAAGAAGAAAATATTTTAAATGACCGTGATATTTAAATGCTTTGTTGTTCATGGCCAGAGTTTAATCCATGACTCATAGAGTCATGATTTAAGGGAATTGACCAAAGGTAGCCATACACAAAATCTGGCCTTAAAAGATGACTTTTAAAAATATGGGCTACAGAATTTGGTGGTTCAACAAGTCTAGGTTCACATACAGAAAGTAGGTAAATAGATGTCCTTTTGGTGTCATTTGTGAGGCATGCACTATCATCCTCACTGCAAGATGCATAAACACCGTTAAACTTGGCAAAACTATGAAGATCTTTTTTCACTGAGAAAAATTTAGGTAAGATGCTTTTAGTCACACTTCTGGTTAGTTTTCTTGATTTTCTTCTTCCTCACATGGTCAGCATTAGAAATCTGGAACCTAAGAAGTTAATAGATGGTCCATTGTATACGTAAGGCCAACTCAAATAGCATCCCAGTGTCCAAACTAAGGAGTCACTTCCAAAATCACTGAAGATGGGACGTGATGGTCCAAGTCTGAAAAAGTCAACAAGGACTCTACAGGAGCAGAGTAAGTGTGTCCCAGGCGTGGCAAGTGGCAAGAGAGAGGACAAAGTCTTCAAATGTCCACTGTGCCTGAGTTTGAAGAATACTCCATAACCTGAAGGACTGGAAGCCAAGGGACTTCTCTGTGCTGAGTAGTGGGAATGAAACTAGAAAAGTTAAGTGGGTGTCCAGTGATGGAAGGTTTTCAAAATGCCCAGCCTTGGTCTTTGGCAGCAACAAGGACTTGGTTGTTCACTGGATACCCAACGCGTAGACAGGCAAGAACAGGAGAATGGAACGCTATTCCCCGCAGTCACCAGCAGCATGGTGTGGATGGTAAGGGAGCAGTAGCCTATCCAGCCAAGAGCTAAAGAGAAAAGCAGTGGGGTCCAACCGCTCTTACAGGGAAAGGGAGGACAGGACACTCAGAACAGCACACAAACATGCACTCAGATGAATCAGAGGATAGATGCTGTACTCATGGGCTGTGACACTGTGTTCAGATAGTGGAGGAAACCTCATGGTTTAACGTCAACACTTCTTAACTCTCACGAGGAAACTTAGAACCAGGAAAACTCAAGACTCCACTCCAGCAGACAAGGCCTTCATTCAGGGCGGAACACTGTGCTGGTTTCTAAACGATATCTCACCGACAGCAGAGACAACAGAGGACCTCAAACTGTTGGCAGATTCTGACCTTCCATAGGCACGTGGAAGCCAGCGGTGTAACCCTTCCTAGGATTAAGATGAGAAAGATGCACAGCATCTACTTCTTACTTTCTATAAGTCTCTCAAGACAATGATAGTTCATCTCCAGCGAAATACCGTGAGTGTCCTCTCTAGCCTGGATGCTGCTAACACGCACACTCAGTGTCATTTGCATATGTCCTTTGCATGGGATTAACTTCATTTCTTTTACAAACTAAGCACATAGTCAGAACTCCATAGCATGATATACATTGAAATTTATTTCTTTTCCCTGAACACACTTTTTAATCATCAGTCGACTACAGGGACGTGTGCTAGGAAAGCTTACACATTAGCATTTGTCAAAAAGATTCTTTTCCAAATTTGTTTACGGAAGCTCAGGGATTTTTCTTAATTATTTTATTTTATATGCATAGGTGTTTTGCCTACCCGTATGCTTGTGTGACGGTGTCGGATCCCCCTGGAAATGGAGTTACAGACAGTTTTGAGCTGCCATGTGGGTGCTGGGAATCGAACTCTGGTCCTCTGGCATTCAGCACTCTTAACAGCTGAGCTGTCTCTTTAGCCCCTGGAAATTCCTTTTTTTACATTGACAAAATAGACACAAATACGTCTTTTGCCTTGTCGTTAAAGGCAGAGTCTTGCTCTGTATCCAGGCTAGACTACAATTTACTGTGTAGGTACCATGTCACTCGGGTCAACTTTGAACTCACAGCAATCTTCCTGCCTCCAGCTATCTCCACTGCTGGATCGAAAGCATGAACTTCCAAGTCAAGCGTTCAATTAATTAAAAAAAAAGTTCTTCAGTATTTTCTTTGGTATTATTCTTAGATTTATTCATCCAAAGTCTCTGGATTATTTGAAGAAAAAAAAATCCATGCTCTTATACAAATTTGGCCCCAACAACACACCACCAGGAATCCATACCGATTAGCTCTGAGTGAGACTCAACATGAAATTGTCCTGTGTAAGCAATTCTGATTAAAGTGCATGCCATCCGGTGGAAGGTTGACAATACACCCTCAGAGGATACCAGAGCTCCCTCCACACAACTGGCAATACACTCACTCACACCCACGCAGCTTTCGAAAAGATAGGGTTTTTTTCCCTAAAAAAAATTCTAAGTTTCTTAAAGCGGAATCTATTATCTGCACCAAGGCGATCACTCAGTTTAATTAGTGACACACATTCTCCGGGACTCAGCAGACGGCATATTTTGTGCGAGTCAGATGCGTTTGGGCTACTGCAGGCAACCGAGGTCAGAACCAGCACAAGGTGTCCCGGTGCAATCAGAGAAGGCAGCAAACAGAGCCCACACAGAAGCCGGTCAACAGCACAGTACCATGGGACAGCATACAGGACCTTCCTCAGTTACCTCACAAGCTGCTTAGCTAGTTTCAGGAAATAAAAGCTATTTTGTCCCTGGGGAAATGTCCCCTCCATGGCTTAGCGAGCTACCCTTGGCTGGACTTTCGTCATCTTTCTCTTACCTGCAGAAACATGAACAACTCAGCAGGGTTAACCTGACGACTATTAAGACATCACAAAAAAAAAAAAAAAAAAAAAAAAAAAAATGTCTTTAAAAGGGAATCGGTATGACTGTGAGAAAGAGAAAAGGGGGTTGTTTTGTTTTGTTTTGTTTTTTTTAATAATTCACACTGATTCTAATAATCCCTACACGTGCAGGGGCCAAGCAAGAGACAAAGCAGAACTGGAGCGAACCTTCTTCTTGGGGAAACAGATTTCTTAACGGAGTAAGTAGCTACTTGGGGGAGTGGGGGGGGGGGGTGTCTTACCTGTTGTCGGCTCCTTTACCCAAAGGTGTGTTGTTTCTCCGCTGGTTTATCCCTTGAAGAACCCAGTGGCTTCTCCCACTGCCCAAGACTGAGTCCTGAAAAACTAGCCAGCCCCAAAGACTGAGGGAAAACGCTTTTCCCACTCTGCTGAGACTAGCCAGTAGCTGAAGTCATACAGGAAACAGAGTAGCTGCAGCTTCTCCTTCAATCAGGATCAGCGGGAATTGGAAGTCGCCTATCTCCCACCCCGACTTTTGTTTCAAAGTTTTTTCAACTGTTGCTAGGTGTTGTTGGGTTCTGAGATTAGGTTTCTCCTCTGCTGCTCCCCGCACACTGTGAGCGCAGTGACTTTGTCGGGGCGCTGAGCTGCGCGTGCTATATTTAACCAGTGTTCTCAGCGAGGCCAGCCTGTCAACAGCTGAGAAGTTTGCAGCCGGCCCTGCTCAGTTCCTAGGCAGCTGGGTTATCAGCCCCGCATCCCTGCTCACCCCGGAAAGATCCCGGGCAGCCGGCAGACCCTTTAAAGGACCTCTGCTCATTTCACAGAGGTAATTACTGTTTGCAGACTGCGAAGTGGGGCTTGGCTTTTTAAATCTGAGAAGAAACAGAGCAGCAGTTGTTGTCCTGGGCAGAGCAATTTCCCAAGGCAATATTCTTCTCAATTAGACTGTTAGATAAGTGTTGGGCTTTTTTTTTTTTTTTTTTTTTCTTCTTTAAACGCATTTAATAGTGCGCTGCAACGGCTGAAGAAAGTCACAGTAAGAGATCATTTTTCCAAGTCGCTTTCATCATTGGAGAGTTATATTTATAGCTTGATCCCTTACTCTTAAAAGATATGTCCTGCTGTATATAGGAGTGTTTTTCAAATAAGGCTACCGTAAAGGAATGTCGACAGCACTAGGAATATGAAAGTCAAGGCAGGAAGGAAACTCTTACTATTTCCACCCAAGCCATTCATTCACAGCAGCGCATGGCAAACACCCCAGAAACACCAGGACTGGAGACCTCACTAGTGGTTGACAGCCTGAGTCATCATTCCCCAAAACCAGTGAGCGAACACCTCCAACTTAAACTTCAAGTCTCAGGATTTTTCTTCTTCTGTTTCCTCTACTTCATTCTGTATCATCGAAAAGTATGAACCTCCCAAGTTTAAGATTTATTAAAAATCCGTGGTTAGTGCTCTGACTTACTATGCACATACGGGAAATTAATGGTGCTCGGGGCTACCTCAGAGCCTTCCTAAAATATTGCCCGACAAAGCTCTCAACAATATCCTTTTAAATTTCTTTTTTTTTTTTCCGGGCTCAGTTTTCCTAGGTCTAAACTAGCTTTAATGTAACGGGAGGGAGAAGGAAGGAGAAGTGGGGGAGGGGAGAGCAAACAGGTGAGATGGCTCAGCAGGTGACTCGAGAAAGCCTGGCGACCCACAACCCACATAAATAGGACAGCAATAAGTAAAGTTGACCTCTGACCTCTACACTTGTCCCCTGGCACACACGCCCACATAGCATATACATACATTGACAACAAATAAATAAATAAATCTTTTAAAGGGAGAAACTGCTGTGAAAGCTTTTATGTGAACGTAGCTGTATCTTCCAGAACAATAATTGATACTTCAGTCACAGTCCTGACAATGGATTACCTATTCACTCTCCCTAAAAATAGGTTCTGATATGGGTGGAAATTATGAGACCAGGCTATGGATGAATCAGAGCCATCAGGGGAACAATGGTGGTGGTGGTTGTTGTTATTGTTACAAAGGCAGACTTAGCATTGAAAAATGCATACTCCTGACATTCATACCACACACAACAGTTCCGAGTTGAAACCTGCCAAAGGGAACTCTGGGAATGTATCATTTCACCTGTGTAGAGTTGGTGTGTGGATGACTCCACAGTGCAGCAATGAAGACTGGAAACAACCCAGTGTGCATTCCACCAAAGAACAATGTGCTAGAACATTCCAGGAGAAAAGCAGCCGGGCTATTGCTAACACAAATGTCCATAAAGTTTTGGGGTTGTTTTGTTTTGAATTGTGGAAAGTGAGTCCCCTGCTGTTATTTACTTTAGCCTTTGGATTAGCTGACCACAATAGCTATTAGTTTTCAACAATGTGGTGATAAGCAAAAGCATACAGGATATGACTTATCATCACTGTTGCTACCTTCAAACTACGTTCTTCTGGGTTTTTCTCCTGAGACAGGGTCTTTGTAGTGTTCCTGTTCTGGATGTGTAGACCAGGATGGTCTCTAACTCACAGAGCTCTGCCTGCCTCTGCCTCCTGAGCTCCTGTGTGCTGAAGGAAGGCCTGGGCCGCCACACCCAGTTGGTTAAACTGTCCTAGGCACACAAACATGGCTGATTAATATTCTACTTACAGCACATGCTCACAGGCTTCCTCTCTGTCAGTTGCTATGTTCCTCCGTCTCTCTGTCTCCCCGAGTGTGTGTGTGTGTGTGTGTGTGTGTGTGTGTATTGAATGTATTCCAGAGGCTTTCCCCTCGGGAACAGTTATTCAGAATAAAGCAGTTCCTGCATAACCCACAGAGGAAGCAGTGCCATTAAAAATTATTAGAAATGTATGGTTTGTGCAGTCGATGAGGACCTGATTTTCGGTATGTGGTGTTCATACATGACTGTTCAGCTGCATCCTTTCCCACAGTCTTAAGTGTGAGCACTCTGGGAACCTCTTGAAGTGTAAGCTTAATTTCCCAACTTCAAGGATGAGTCATAAGAAAGATTTTTTTTTTCGCAGATTGCTATCATTTGGAGAAAAAGTTAGTGAATAAAATAGCTGTCAACAGACTAACTCTAGATCATTTTTAAGACCAAATCTCCTCCCCCCTTGTTTATTTTTAAAACCATAATAATTTAGTGATTTTCAGTCATAAAAATTTATTACATTCTCCAGTACGTTCGTGACTAACTGGTATGTCTACATTGGCAACATACAGGACTAGGAAGGTGTCATTCATGATCAATTTTCCATACAGATATGCCCTGTCGATATTTAGTGCCCAACTCTTAAATTTGAGCATAAGCCTATCAGTAGCAGAAATTATCTTGTGTTATTTCCTGCTGAATATCCAATGATATCAGGGAACTCACTTTCCATATACAAAACAAAACAAATCCAAAAACTCTTTATGAATATTTGTGTTAGAAAAAGCCCCATTACTCTTCTGCTGGAATGTTCTAGCACATTGTTCTTTGGTGGAATGCACACTGGGTTGTTTCCAGTCTTCATTGCTGTACTGTGAAGTCATCCACACACCAATTCTACACAGGTGAAATGATACATTCCCAGAGTTCTCTTTGGCAGGTTTCAACTTGGAACTGTTGTGCGCAGTATGGATGTTGTGATTATGTGTATTTTTTGAAGCTATCTCTGCCTTTGTAAAAATGAATGAATGAATGAATGAACCAATGCACTCCTGGTGGTTCTGAAAAGATTTTTCAAAGAAAAAGGAAAGTTTGGAGCACACAAAAGTGCTTCCAGGCTCTGTGCACACAAGTAGATCACATTAGGCACAGAGGCACATGGTGGAAAGACAGTAAAGTGTTCTATACGTGACTCTCCTCTCAGCACTCGGATGGCTAAGGCAGCAGGATCAGCAATTCAAAACCAACTTTAACTACATACTGAGTTTGAGGTCAGCCATGGCTACCTGAGTGAGACTAGTCTCAAAACAACCACAAAATAATAGCAATAATAATTATAAATAAAATGACAAAAAAGAGACTCTCAGATTATAAATTAAACATTTTTCATGTTGAAATTTTCTGAAAGAACAATAGATTTCAGGATACAAAAAAAAAAAAAAAAAAAAACATCTGTAATGGCTATCCTGGTTGTCAACTTGACTGGAATGAACCACACACAGTCCAGAATTGGAGGGCTCACCTGTGATCCAGATCTTGAGGCTAAAAGACACATTTCTGACCTGGATCTTGGCATGGAGATCTTGAGGCATAGTGGCCATGAGTTTAAACTCAATTAAGGTAGTACACCCCTTTTAATCCCAAGAGACTGAGGCAAGGAGATCACTGAGTTCAAAGTCAGCCTAGGACAAGCCTATGACAAGATTAAAGGTGGTGGTGCACACCTTTAATCTGGGCCATACCTTCTGCTGGAGGCCTACATAAGGACATTAGAAGAAGGAAAATTCACTCTTCTTCGCCTGCTTGCACTTACTTGCCTGCACATCTGTTAGAACCTACTTCTACAGAAGACCAGCTGAAACAACTAGCCCCCCTGGGGCTGAACAACTACTAGATTCTTGGACTTCCCATTCACAGCTGACCATTGTTGGGTAGTTGGACTACAGACTTAAGTCATCACAATAAATTCCCTCAATAAAGAGAGGCACTCTATAAATCCTGTGACTCTAGAGAACCCTGACTAATACAGTCACCACAATGCTTATTTTTAATTATGAGCACAACACAGTCTAGAGTCACCTGGAAATAGAATGTGAATGAAGGACTGCATGCATGTCTGTGGAGGGCTGTCTTGATTATGTCAACTAATGTGGGAAGACTCAGCCCCTGTCTTGATTATGTCAACTAATGTGGGAAGACTCAGCCCCTGTCTTGATTATGTCAACTAATGTGGGAAGACTCAGCCCTCTGAGGAAGGTGCTGCCCCTGGAGCAGGTTGTATAAAAAGCAAGTCGGTAAGCACATTCCTCATGGTCTCTGCTTCAGTTCCTGTCTCCAGGTTCCTGCCTTGAGTTCTGTGCTAACTTCATGATAGACTATAAGCTAATCGCAGAAACCCCTTTTGGTTCCTTTTGGTTGTGGTGTTTTATCACATCGATAGAAAGCAAATTAAGACAGCCGCGGAAGATGGGGCGGGAAGTACATGAGAACCGAGAGACGGGTAGCGAGCTGTGAAGGGCCACTCTATAGTCTTGATTCAACCATTGTAATCAAAAGTTCCCATGAACTGTAGCTTCCTGCACCGAGCCCTCACAACGCCAGCCCCACTAACAATCAGTTAAAGAAGAATGAAGGGCTCCTGAACCACAGAGTACCTGTAGATTCTGGGAGACACAAGAACCCCAACCTTTAGTTGCCTATCTTCTTCTGAGTTGACCAGGTTCCAATAAATAGCACTGAAATTCTGGTCACATAGACATATGGGTCTGGTTCATTGGACCCAACTTTTGACCTCCAAGGGTACACACACACACACACACACACACACACACACACTCATAAAAACTTCAAAAGAAATAAAGTTCTAGTTCTAAAAACAGAAAAAGAAAAGTAGAGAACTATCATCTATTGAATGCTTGCAGAAGCTGAACGGAGGTCTGAGCACTTGATACGTGGTGACTTGCTTAAGTCTTACAGCGATCTTACGATGCAGGAATGAAAGCCTGCATGTGGTAGGCAATGAAATTTAGGCGCGGGGACACAAAATCATCGAGCCAAGGTCACAAACTGGTCGTTAAGTAGTGGAACCAGTACTTACGTCAGAGAATATGGTTCTGAAAATGTGTGGTTCCAACCTCACAGTTCCCTCCCGTGTTCAGTCATTACAGTAAACACAGTCTCGGACAGCCAACCCATATGGACTTTACTCTCTCTGAATACATATACTTTTTAACAACAAAAGATATGTTTTGTTTTGTAGTACTGGGGCTTGAATCCAGGGCACATGTGTTGTTAAACAAGTATTCTATCCTCAGCTATGTCTGAAGCCCTAAAGAAGTCCACTCAAAATCCCATAGCTCTGAAGACAGAAATTGCAATAATTTCATTATAAGCATAGTTTTTTTTTTAAAGAAAGCCTCATTATAACTGTATTACTGTTGAATACCAAAGAGGAGAAAACTGCACTGAAGAGAAAAAATGGCTTTAGCTTAAAAAAAAAAGAAATGGGGCTGGAGAGATGGCTCAATGGTTAAGAGCACTGACTGTTCTTCCAAAGGTCCTGAGTTCAATTCCCAGAAACCACATGGTGGCTCACAATTATCTGTAATGAGATCTGATGCCCTCTTCTGGTGTGTCTGAAGACAGCTACAGTGTACTTATATATATTAAATAAATAAGTATTTTTTAAAATGTGGAGAGGTAACCAGGAAGGGGGATATTATTTGAGATGTAAACAAATGGCATGATTAATTTTAAAACAATTTAAAAAAATAAATGTGTATGTGAGAGCTATTTAGCGCCTTCTCTTAAAAGAGCAGTTTGTGATGGCTTGGAAAGGAACCAGTTTACTGCTCAGGGAAATTTCAAAAATGTCTTCCAAAAATACACTTTGGGTCTGTGGTTTGATAAGAATTGAAAAACATTTGTGAGCTATGTGTTTATAACCAAAACCTCACAAAGACACAAACAACAAGAAAAAACGAAAAGGCATTGGAGAGAAAGTCAGGTTTGGTTATTTGTGTCAGAACAAGGCTGGTGGGCTGCTTGTTTGTTTGCTTTCTGGATATACTCAGGTTTTCCATTTTCTGTTAATGTGGTCCTCGTGCTGTTAAGACTTTACGGGACTTGGGGCTGGAGCAATGGCTCAGAGGTTATGAGCGAGGCCTGCTTATCCAGAGGACCAGGTTTCAGGGCAGTTACCTGTAACTCCAGTTACAGGGGATCTGACTTCCTCTTCTGATTTCTCACCAGGAACACATGTGGTGCACACACATGCATGCAACCGAAACACTCGTACACAAAAGAAATAAAATGGTTTTGAAAAGAGGTGACAGAACTCTGGGTTCAGAGAGATGGCTCGGGGGCAAAGGCACTTGATACCAAACCTGACAACCTGAGTCTGATTACCGGGACCCACATAAATATGATCCAGGTATAAACATAAATATGATCAGATTTTTTCTTCTCTCCCCTTAGTATTCCAAGTTTAAAAAGGAAAAAGGGTGGAGAGTGGGGTGAGAGAACACAGGCAAGGAAGAGAGCAGGGCTGGAGAGGCAGCCCAAGGGCCCAGAGCACTGGCTGCTCTTGCAGAAGACCCAGGTACAGTTCCCAGCACCACGTGGTGGCTCTCAAGATGTCCGATTCCCTCTTCTGTCCTCTGCAGCAAGTGCCATGCACACACACAGTGCACATACATACATCCAGGCATATACACACTCATGTATGTAAAACATTTATCATTGGAAACAAAAGGAGCATGAGAACAAGAAAGAGGGGCACACGAATGCCGTGACAGGATCATATCCCACAGTCACAGATGCCAGCATCCCACTTCCAAGGAGCTCAACAGCCCTGTGCAGCATATGCTTCCCGCACCTCTCCTCACACCACAGCCATGCCCCTGTGTACCTGAGGCAGGCCTCTGTCCATCCTCCTGTCTCCTGAGTGCACTACCGCTCCTTGGTCAATGCCTTTTGAAAGAAAGTGGAATTTGTACTCAGTCCTTTGCTCCTTTGTGGGTTCCTCTTTCTTCCACCCTCCTCCACCCTTTCAACCTCCAACTCTAGAAGAAAAAGGGGTAACATTATCTTTACGCTACTTCCTGCTGATTAGGGGCGTTCAGTTCCCTGTAGCAAATTTGATCTTTGCAGTCAAAATATCTAACTTAGACCTTCTTCACAAACCACAACCAAGAGCAACAGGAACCAGCAACAACCAATTACAAGCTCCCCAAGCCTCCCTTGGCCCTAGGATTTATATGCCCTCTCAAAGGTCCCAAGAATTCCAAATGTCAAGCAATCACAGAAACTATCTGCAGCTGGCAAAATCACACCCCTGCTAAAGCATGAGGCAAATCATAGTCAGCTGCTGTGGACAATCTGAAGCAGCTCAGTATCCCACACATGGGATTAAAATGAAAACACATTCTTATAATAGTTTTGTGTTTTTTAAAGAAACCAAAATTACACAATTGTGCAGGGACTTTCTAGGAAATAGAGGAAAAAAATTCTGAAAACTGAGAACTGTATACACAACTCCACATAATGATCGTATTTTTTTTCTCTACAGAACAAATAGGTTCATATAGCAGAATGCTATGTTGATACCTAGACAAACCCAAACAAATAAACAAAACCAGTTTTGGCTTGGGTGAAGGTAGAGCCATTAGTATTCCTGATTCAGGAGTCAGACAGAACTAGCTTGAATGTTCAAATGCCACTACCTGTGGCCTGTATAAATTTAATAAATTATTTTCTACTAACCCTCATTTGCATATTCTATTAGATGAATACGGAACTTGAGGTCATGCATTAGGATGCTACCAGAAAGAGGTAGATTAGGACAGTCACAAAGTTGCATACTCCATAGCTCTGAGAATAATATTTATCTACATGGTTTCAGTAGCCTCACAGATAAAATCTGTCAAACAAAATATGAAAGAATCTACACTGTGTGACTTCATCCACATCAAGCGCACAGCCAGACCATGAGAATCTGCAGCATGGGAAACAAGGATGCATTGGGCCTTTGGAAGGTAGGACACCAGTGGAAGTGGCCAGGAGGAAGGTTCACATGGCGTGAGTATTGTTCTTACATGTTACACTGGTAAGTGAAACCACTAAGATTAATCAAGATGATTCATGAGTTTTTTTGATTATAGGCTTTAATTCAGTGAAAAAAAAAACCCAGACACGTGAATACCTGAGGGTACTTGCCCTCTGAAAAACTCGCAGAGGAAACAAGATTTTTGTCTGAGATTTGCTTCTAACCATTCTACTATGGGAAGAGGAAACAAAATGGCCGTAGATGCTGAAGGCAAGAAGCAGCTACCCATGATGCTGCTCTACAGACTCTCATAGAAACGTTAGGTTTTCTCTGACATAATGCATTTAAATACTGATAGCTGTTGGCACAAAAGTACACAGTCAACAAGTGTTGAGTATAATATCATTCTGAACATCAGAGTTGAATGTGGTGGTGCACAACTTTAATCCCTGTACTCAGGAGCTGATGATGGGAAAATGGGGAAGGGGTATCATTCAAAGCAATAGACTTTCTTGTTACTACTCGGGACTTCAGTGAGTTTGCCTCAGAATAAAGTAATTAAGAAAATGAATATCAATATTTTTATGGTGTGGGTCTGGATTCAAGTTCACTAACTTAAACCCTCTCGTTTTCTACTTTTACTGCCCCAGATAATCTTACTGTGTACCTCTGGCTGGTCTCTGCCTCCCAAGGAGAAGAATTGTCAGCTTGCACTGAGAAGCCAGGTTCATTCCCCCAACTATCTGCTCACAGAAGAAAGAGGTCGTCTTATAGTTTTGTTTGTTTGTTTGTTTGTAGTTTCCTTTGATAACTATGCATGGGGTGTGGGTTTTCTGCTCCTTTATCTCCAAAGCATATTAATTCTCACAGTCCCACATTTCTGCTGTGGCTCCTACTGCAACATTTCCTTCTAAGCCATGACCTGTGTTTGGAATCTACACAGAAAGTTTTCATGGTGTGGGAGGACATAGTTTCTCATTTGGGGTTTACCTAAGGAAAGGGTGTAGTCATTCTGCTGCAGTTGACCTTAAGAGGGTGAGGAATTTTCTTTCCTTTTCTTACTAAGAACTAGAAAGTGACATCACTATCTGGATATGTTACATGGTTACAAAGAGCCTTGGGAAGAAGTGACCATCTGACCCCACTAATGGGATGACATTTCTCCAGTTTGATGGGGTTTTACCTCCAGAGCTCTCTCTCCTTCACCACCTCCTCTGCTTCGAGCTGTGTTCCTGTGGATGACAGGGCATCAGTGCCCTGAGCTTAAGGAAGTAGCACTAGGGGATTGAGGACAGTGAGCTGTAGCTCAGTGCAGCCAACTTTCATTACCTAAAATGTGTTACTTGTTATAAGCTCTGTTTCAACATAAACATCTTTCTTCGAAAAACATGTTTCACTGCGTAGGTTTTTCTACATAATTCTAAACTGTTGGAAATACTGTCAAATATGTGGCTATAACAAAGGACAAATGTTTCTTTAAATAAAAAAAAACTCACTGACTTAATTATCTGTAGCTTTACTAAAGAAGAAAAATATGTTACAGTTTCCAGGCCAATTTTTTTTCTTGTTTATCGCTACCACCACCCCACCCCCACCCCACCCAAAAATACTATTTGATTCTTTGGTGTCTCTGAACGCCTGGAAACTCAGTCATCTGTAAAACAAGTACATCTGAGTGTAAACTGACCCATGACATGTATCAGAAAATAAATCTACACATTATGGAAGCAAGGAGGCTTTATCTACACACCAACACTGTAAAGCTACAGACGTTCTATAGCTGACAGTGAGTGGAGTCAGGAACACAGCTCATCTTAGTGTTGGTCCTCTGCTGACAGGACTAGTCCAACACCAGACTGGTGTCCCCCAAAACCCTGAAAATCCCACACTGTCTTTTTGTGGGATTCAACTAAAATCTGCCTTAGAAATGATGTCATAAATAGATGTGAACACAAACTCAGTGCAAGGTTCTCGTGTGTAGTGCTTCTGAATCGAGAGAAACTTCGCCACCCAGCAGCTACTTGGCAATGTCCAGAAGCATTTTTCAGTGTCTCGTGGAGGACTGGGCTGACATCCAATACCAGGACAGCCCCCAAAGAGGAATTATACTGCCCAAAATATCAGTAGTGCGTGGGCTAACAAACTTTGCACTAGAGGACTAAAGTGGTAATAGTAATCAGACAAAATGACCAGCAAGAACTTAGAGTCTGACAGCAATAATGAGATAGAGACATAAAAACCAGGCAAACCACAAAGAACCAGAGAATATACAAATAGGAGGCTGCAGATAGGACTTGAACCAGGAATGGATGAAACCCCACGTTTGATCCCTAACACCACCACCAAGGAGGGGAAATGTTAAGAACTTACGTGTTCTGTGGAGAAAAGAAATATGATCATTATGTGGAGTTGTGTATGCAGTTCCCAGTTTTCAACCATCTGTAATGGGATCTGATGCCCTCTTCTGGTGTGTCTGAAGACAGCTACAGTGTGCTCATAATAAATAAATAAATAAATAAATAAATAAATAAATAAATAAATAAATAAATAAATAAATAAATCTTTAAAAAGAAAGAGAGAGATTTAAACATACTTTTAGCTTTGAGGTCAGGAAATTTTTAAGGAAAAAAGTACTCTTAACATCCATCTTAGTAGGGTTTTGGGTTTTAAGGGGTTTTTTGGTTTTTGGTTTTTAGTTTTTTGAGTAAACTTAGGTGTCAGTGGGGGAGGATATTGGTGGTTTCAATGGTGTGTTTGGTTACTGTTTGTTTGTTTGTTTGTTTTGTTTTGTTTGAGACAGGGTCTCCCTACATAGCTCTGTCTGGCCTGGAACTTGCTATATACACCAGGCTGACTTCAACTCACTGATTCACCTGCCTCTGTCTCCCCAGTGCCAGGATTAAGGCATGTGCCACCCACACCAGGCACAGTTGGTTGGCCTTTCAAGATGGAGTTTCAATACTTATTCCCATTTCTGGAACTCACTACATAGTCCAGGTTTGCCTCAGATTTGCAGTGATCCTCCTGCTTCTTCCCCTAGTTTGTGCATCACACCCTGCCAAACAAGGTAAAGACACCTGTAGTTCTTTTTAATCTAAATAAACTAAGTAAGTGCAGAAATATTTGCTCTGCTCTACAATAGCAGTGGATCCTGTGAGAAACAAAGGCCAGCAAATCAAGCCCTAAGTTCCATTCTAGCAGTCCGGAGTAACACACACACACACACACACACACACACACATTGACTCACACTCATACTCCCCACACACATGTGCACATACACTGACACGCATGCACTCACTCACACACATGCACACTTACACACACACATACACACATACAAATGCACTCACACACATATGCACATACATACAGAAGATTAGAATCTCAAGCTCAACTCTCTGGATAACACTGGGATCTTTGAACTAGAAGAAGAAGAAAATGATAAAGGCGAGAGACTGAAAAGGATGCCTGCCCTTCTTTCGCTAGTTCTCTGTGGGGGTGGGGTACCACTAACATCCCTTCTTAAGGCCAGGGTTCAGCACGTTTGGTGAGTACATAAGTGCCACCATGTTCCCAATACAAGACATTGTGGTCGGGAGCTCCTCATTGGTAAGTGGTCAGAATACCTAGTAGAAGACAAAGAAATGTCGACTTTTCAATTTTATTTATTTTTGAGAATTCCATACATGTATAAAATGAAACGTGATCTGTCTACACCATCTCCCTATCCAGTTTCCCCACATCATCCCACCCTTCCCCCTCTACAGTGTTGAATTTTTGTCTGTCTGTCTGCCTGTTTTCAAGACACACTTTGTCAAGTATCTGATTGACCTTAAACTCTGGACCCTCCTGCAGCTACTACATATAGACAGATGAAAATATCTTTCAGATGTTCCGAACCATGTAAGAGTTGTGTCTCTTCATGGCTGATCCTGGAGCATGTCACAGGACAGGACTCCTACCCTCTGTTCTTCTGCACGTCCTTGGTGTCTCTGGTTTTTCTGTGCTGAGATTACATTTCCCGGATAACAGCTGATAATGAATAGCCGTACTGTCTCAGTTCAACCCTTGCTCACAGGGTACCTGAGCCCTAGCTAAAGACATCTTCAAGAGAAGGTCTACTTACATTTCTGTCTTTCCACAGAGATGGAAAAGAAGGCTATGCAAATTGTACATGGAAGAGGAATTCCAGCAAAGGCAATAATCTGTCAATGGGCTGCACAGTGGGAGAGCACAGAACCTTGGGAAACATAAAGATGGTAATAGAGGGCCAAAGGATAGAGAAGTTTGGAAAGATTGAGCCCAGGGGTGCAGAACAGTCGGAGACCTTGATCTGACCCACAGCCCTCTGTGTTTTGTAAAGTTTCTCTATTTTTGGTTGAAGTGCAACAACACCCCCCCCCAAAAAAAAAAAAAAAACATTAAGTTGGTTTATATAACTAAAGTGGAGAGTTTGTCTACACGCTTGCCCTCCCCATCCTTGTAGCTGACTCAGACACAGCCTGACTCATCAGCCACATGGCCTGAAATGTGCCCCCTTCCTGACCCCTACAAAAAAGGACTCACACATACATTGTACCACATGCCTGAACCTATGAGCCCATGCCATACTGCTATTTGTCTTCGGTGATGTTAACTCTTCCAGTAAACACCTTCCAGTAAATACCTTATCCCAAAAGACAATCCACCCCCCGTTTTCCCCCTTGAATCTCAGACTCAAAACCTTTCAGAGAATAAGTTTATTATTACACAGCAGAGTAACCAGGTGAGCCAGAACAGTGCCCAAAGGGAACAGAGAGCAAGACCACTGATCTCAACTATTGACTGCTAGCTTGCAAGTTCCCCTCCAGAAAACTTGGTTTCTTTTTAAGATGCAGGGATAAGGAGAGGTCCGTCACAGAGCTAATCCTTGAGAAAACCTCCCAGTCACACTGCAGGGTCAAGTTGTTGTGGATGAAGCCTGGATTGTTTGGGGGGGGGGGTCACCCAATCTTTCTCATACAAAATTGATATAGCTTTCTACACAGCTATTCATCGTGCCTCCTGCTGCTCAGACCAAGGCTCACACAGAAAATTTTCTGGAAGCCAGAGGAAAGGCTGTGCACCCTCTTCCCTATGGGAGAGCTCCTATCCCCTAAGCCAGGTATTCAACCTTGTTGCCTTGTTAAGGAGACTCACATGGTCTTTCTTCCCATTCTTGGATCCATATAACCTTCAAGACTCGCTGCAGACGTCTGTTGGGGAATATGGTGCCCATGCCTGTAATCCCAGCACTTGAGGCAGGAGGACTGTAGAAAGCTGAAAAGCAGCCTACAAGGAGTCTGTGAATGAGAAGCAATTTAAAGGAGATGGGTAGAAATAAATAGTGTGCTTAACAGGTTTGAAAAATAGAATCTCTTTTAACACCTCAGAAGCCATCCATCCTTACTCATGTTCCATCAACGGTAAAATGATATTCAAAACTAATATTTTTGACACTTCTTTGTTGTTATTTGTTTCAGATGGTATCTTACTCTGAGACCAAGGCAGACTTAGAACTTTTTGGGGGGAGGGGAAATAACCTCAAACTACAGCAGTCCTTGCAAGTACTGAGTTTACAGGTATCTGCCACCAGGTCCAGCTTCTCCATGGTGTCTTTTAAAAACATTTATTTTACATGATGTTTAAGTATGTGTGTCTGTGGGGGGAGGGGGATATATGCAGTGTGGGTGCCTCTGAATGCCCAAGGTTGCAAGTCCTCCTGGAGCTGGAGCTATAGGTGGTTCTGAACTTTCAACTTGAGTGCTGGCAACCAAACCTGGGTTCTCTGCAAAAGCAGTAAGTGCTCTCAACCACTGATCCGGGTCCCCTGCCCTTTTGTGACCTCCTGAACTTGTTTTCATTAGGATGGAGCAGCTAGAACTAGCTGTGCTCCTACGAGCGGTTTCCTTTTGCTAAGTCCCAGTGAGTCTCAATGTATCATCACAGCTGTATTTCTGGGAACATGCAGTTGTGTAACACAAATTCCCAAGAAGTTATCTTGGAAGCTAGAGGACTCATGTTCGGAGAGAAGAGCTTAAGGAGTGGATGGAAATTTTTGTAGCATGTTGAATTTAGCCTTTAATTCCTTTCTGAATAATGTGGGAACATGTGTGTGGGAAGGGGTGATGAGATCTGCCTTACCTCCATCCTGGACGTGACCCTGCTTGTAGAGTTTTGCTAGTCTTTGAAAGGCAGTTGTTCTATAGTTCATTATGAACATTTCAGAGAGACTTCTGACATTTGCCTTCAGTTTATTAATCATATAAGCGAAATAAAACCTTTCCAGGGAAACTCCACCTGGTTTCTTCTTTGCAGGTACGTGTGCAGCCTGAACTTTCTGCATTTGTACGCTTGTTTGCTTCTGTTTGGAAACTGCACCTTGATGTACAGAGGTTCTGGTTAGACTCACTCAAAAGCAGTCAAAGTAACATTATGCATTTTGTTGCTACTGTCTAGCAACACTAAATATAATAACTCCAAAGGCAAGTCCATTTAAATGCATCAGGAGCTTGACAGTCTCTGCTGGCTATTAGAAAATCATTTCATACCACTCTAAAACATTAAGACTCATGGTTCTGTTTGAGGAACTCTAAAGAGCAAGCAAAGCCCTAAGTGGAAATATGATGTATAATAGGTTTTGGCCTCTTCATAGTTAAAAAGGAAATCACAGAACCATACAATGGGGAGAGCTTTTTTCTGCCACTTGGCAGGAATTTGATGTTGGGCCTGGACAAGGAAGTAAGCTCTGGTAGAATCTGATTTTAGGCTAGAATAAAGAAGTAGGCTTCAGGCAAGAATATGACTTTGGGCTAGGACAGGGAAGTAGGCTCAGATATCGATGATAAGCCCTTAGAAACAGTGATCACAGGACTCTCTTTATTGCCTTGCCTGTTCCTTGACTATTGGTGTTTATTGTCTGGCTTGTTCCCTTAACCTAGAACCAACCTTATTACTTACATGTAATTAAAATGGTATAAAGGCAGATTGGAAAAAAATAAACCTGCCTCAGCCTCAAAACTGACTGAGGTCATGCTACAGTGTTGTCTAATTTTGTCTCTCTTTTCTTTTTAATCCTCAATTCTGCCCCAGAGAACATGCTGACTGACTGAGCTGGCTTGGTCAATACAACATCAAGAACAAGGCTTTTAGAACTGTAGAATTGGACCTTCAACTTCTGAAGTCTAACAATTCTGTCTCATGAAGGGCAGCTGTTTACTTGGCTTACCAAGAACATGTAGACCATATATAGCAAATCAGAAGTTTAAAGTCATCCTTGGCTAGATAAAGAGTTTGATAAAGGCCAGACTGAGCTACATGAGACACTGTGTTTAAAAATTAAAGCCACAGAAATAAAAGAGTAAACCATTACTTTCGTACATCCCTTGAGTACCAACATGAACAAGGCTTGTTCTTAGAAATGAGAAGAATGATGTTGTCTCTCACTTCTGCAAATAACATCTAGTAGATGTAATGAACATATAAATCAGGATTTATACAAATTGTAATTTGAGCAAAATAAAACTATAATGATGTAGAATCAGGAGCACTTCTATTCATTGCAGGAGCTTTTAGGGAAGAGAATCCTTCCTTGGAAGGATCTGGATAAATCAAAGATGCAGACAAAGAATATATGACATACATAAAATGCAAACTAGCCATTCTCAATTACACATGATTATAAAGACAGAAAGTGTACAGTGATTAATATATACAATACAAATAATATACATTACTATAATACATTAAAATCTCAAACGTCCCAAACTTTTATAGATCATGTATCAACCTAAGACAAAGGACCTAAAACAGAATCTTGTAAGTCAGTTGACTAAACATTTGGGTGCTCACGAGGTGGTGCCATGTACAAGCTGTTGTCTAGACAAGATGGTCTGGCTTCCATCAGAACAGCAAGCCATGAACCAATCATTCCTCTATGCCTGCATCCTGCAGGTTTACCACTGATACCCCGTAGCTGACAAAAGTCACAATCCTGAAGTGAAAGTCTACAGAAAACTAGAACCAATTACATAGAAGAAACAGATTGGATAGATAGATGAGTGGTAGGTAGGTAGATAGATAGATAGATTAGATAGATAGATAGATAGATAGATAGGTAGATAGATAGATAGATAGATAGATAGATAGATAGATAGATAGATAGATAGGAGACAGATGGATGATGGACAGATCGTAGATTCACAGATGAGAGAAGAGAATTAAGACATTACTATGAAAATTGGTTCACATCATTATAAAAGCAGAGATGCCTCCAATCTGTTGGCTGAGGTAGAAATCTGGAAAAGATGGCTGGCAGTGTAATTCAGTCCCAGTTCTAAGAGCTAAAGAGTGGGAAAGAAATATTGTAAGCCTGGCTCAAGTCCAAATTCTGAAAACTAGGAGTGTTTTCTGGAAGGAAAAGATGGAAGTTCTATTTGTGGGGAGGAGCTTCCCATGAGCTTTGTCTCTACAGGGGCCTCATTATATTAGATGGTGCCTGCCCACACTGGCTGAGGAAGACTTCCTTTACACACTTTACTGACTCAAATGCTAATCTCTTCCAAAAGCAGCCTCACAAACACAATGAAAAGTAATGCTTTCCAGATATCTGAATATCCTTTAGCTTTGCAGTTCACGTAATCTGTCATCTCCTGGGAAACATAAGACCCATCAAACCTATAGTGTTATATTGAAGGCCTTTGAAGATCTTTATTCAGCATCTAGTTAACTTAAATATGGGGTGGGCAAGCAGTATTAGACTAAAGTATATTTTTGGGTAATATGGGTTATATCCCTAAAAAATAGGCTACGTGCATATATTGAAGACCTTCAGCTACTGAAGTTTTTATCCTTGTGTTTTGAGGAAAGGTCTCATGATACAAGCAAGGCTGTCCTGGGACTCATTAAGCTGGCTCCTGGCTCCTGATCCTTCTTACCCCTCCCGGCAGGTCACATACTGTCTTTATGAGATTACTTACTATTTGTGGGAGCATGGGACACCCACCCTACAGTGGCTTTTGGTCACTCTCTTTTCTCCAATGAAACAACAGAACTTATTCAGTAGAGAAAGGGGGAAATTAGGCAAGCCTCAATCTGAATTCTTACTATAACGACTCAAAACATTAAAACACACAAATATACAAAAATACGCGTGTAGTTGCATTTCTTAGCAAGAATGTGGTTGGGTGAGGACAAAAGAGGAGTAGAGACCTAGAGTGTCCTCAAGTACATGGGTAGGAGGAGACCAGGAAAGGTGACAGGTTCACACTGTCTCTCTTTCTGGAGTAAGATTTGTAAGAACTTGAACTGAGCCTGAAGTACATGTTACAGTACAATGTACAACAACGCGGTTCAGAGTGACGGGCATCCACCAAAGCCAAGTTCAGTTTCGTTGGGCACAATTACAATTGCACTAAGCTTTGTGGCTAAGGTCTGTCCTTCTGAAGAGAAGTCTGGTGTGCCACTCGGGATCTCGGCCCGAGATAACCAAAGCACATTCCTCTCTGTTCTCCCTCCCACTGACCGAATCTTCAATGTATCTGTCTCAGTGTTGTCCTGAAGCATTGTCCCGGCAGAAGCAGCAAGGTAGAAAAGACTTGGGTCCCCAAATCGCCATGTGGACCTACCATGCTGATCAAGATGGCTGCATTCAGATTACTCTTTCAGCTACTGTACGCACGGTGTCGGATACAGCAGCTTAGCCTTTATAATGACTAATGAAGGAAAACTTTCTTTAAAGCTTCTTTTTAATGCAGACCCATGATCCCTTCTTTAAAATGTTTTGACTAAAAGCTTTCTTTTTTTTTTTTTTAATGTTTCCTTTTTGGGGAATATTTATATACATGTAGTGAAATATTTGGGAGACAGAACTCAAGCCTACGTGTGAAATTTATGTTTCACGTGCATCTTACGCACCTTAGCCTGAAGGTGATTTTATTCAGTGTTTTTGGAATGTCTGTTCTAACTTGCCGTACCGGTTGGGTGTAGCATCCCATCAGTCCTCTGGTGTTGGCACACCTGGTCTCAGCCGGTGATGCTGTTTGGGAAAGCTAAGGAACCTTTAAGAGGTGGTGGAACCTCTCTGATGGACATGTGTGGCTGAGGGTGAGCTTGAAGTCTCTGTAACCCAGCCTACTTGCTTTTCTCTCTGATGCCTGTAGTCGGATGTAGTGGGCTCAGCGGGCTCCTGTGTGATTCTTGCCTTCTCTGCCTGTTGCTAGGATGCACTCCTCTGTCCCTGTGGAGGTCCAACCAAGCCTTTTTCCCCCTTAAATTGCTTCTTCTCAGGTTAATCTGGGCATCAGAGGCAGACACTAGAAAAACACAAATCTTGATTTTTCTCAGCTACTTTACATTCACCATCCCAGCCTAAATCAAATCTCAATAAGGCCACCATTATGGATATACTAGCTAATACTATAAATGGGCAAATATAATTTCTAAGTTAATTAATTTGACAAGGCTGCAAGTCAGAACGAGAAACAATGCCAGTGACACTCAGAAGTTTCTTTTTTCTTTAATTTTATTTATTTATTTATTTATTTTATGGATGTGAGTACACAGTAGCTGTCCTCAGACACACCAGAACAGGGCATTGGATCTCATTACAGATGGTTGTGAGCAACCATGTGGTTGCTGGGATTTGAACTCAGGACCTTTGGAAGAGCAGTCAGTGCTCTTAACTGCTGAGCCATCTCCCAGCCACAGAAGTTTCTACACCCTCCAGAACAAGTAGACTTCCCACCAAAAGTAATTTTCCATTTTCTACTGAGGTAACCCTCTGTCAGTGGCAATGCTGACAGTTTCGTAGAAAATTAGACAAAATTGACTGTGTTAGCCTAGATACACTATACTAAATAAAACTCTGATCACACATTTGTTTAGCAAAACTTTTATTTAAGCCTGAAAGAAGAAAGAGGCGTGATCAGGGAATTTGCTAACACGACTTTATTTTACATTATTTAGTCAGTCAAACTCTTGGCCAACGCTAACTCTGTTGAACAAGTCTACTTAAGATAATTCCTGTTCCTTCCTTCTGACAGGATCCTGGCTCTGTGCACTTCCTGTTGAGACTGTGTAAAGAATATGACAGGTGACTATACGTGGAGATGTAAGTAATTCATAATAAGACATAAAGTGCACAGCTTCATATATTCATTTGAGCAAAGAATTAAGACTGGATCTATGGAAGGCCTAGAATTTTGATTTTAGAATTTTAGTGATTAGTCAGCAAATAGAATGTAAAGATTCTTAAAGAGATAAAGGTACCTACCTTGTGCCTTTTGGTTTTATATTTAAAAAGACAAGTATCCTGGGAGGACAGAAAAAATCTTTATCCTTACTTCAGAAATGGTTTCATCTATACAATGTTTCATAGTTTAAGGTAATAACCTAGCTGGGGAAGCCCTGTGAACCTGTCACACACAGGGAATAGTCCTTGTTAAAATAATAACCATAGAGCCAGAGAGATAGCTCAGTGGTTAAGAGTTCTATTGTCCTTCCAGAGGAACCCAGTTCTCTTCCCTTCGCCCACACAGTGGCTCAGAACCACCTGTAACGATAGCTCAGAGGACCCAGTCCTGTGGTAAATATTTTAAAAAGCGGGGTGACCAGTTCCCGCACGTTACTGTAGCTCTCACATTAGTTCCAGCACTGTAGGGCCATATGAAACTTGCACTAATTTATCTCAGTGGCTCCACACTGGTCCCCAGGGTACTCTCTGACCCGGGTGATCTGCGAGCTGTTCTAGCAAGGCACCTCACACCGCTGCACCCACTCATAATTCTCTTGGGGAGTTGTTACCACCCCAGGCCCACACATCCCAATTCCATGGCGAGCTTAGTGCTTCCCGTCATTACACCTTCTCTTGAACTCAATTAAGGCCCAACGTGAAGGAAAACACCACACAATAACCTCTGATCTTATAAATTGATATGATATAATTTACTCATCTAGACAACACAAAATCCTGTACACACCCATTTTTATAAAATATTCATAGCAGGGGTGGGGAGATGGCTCAGTAGTTAAAAGCACTGACTGTTCTTCCAGAGGTCCTGAGTTCAATTCCCAGCAACCACATGGTGGCTCACAACCATCTGTAACAGGATCTGATGCCCTCTTCTGGTGGGTCTGAAGATAGTGACAGCGTATTCACATATATAATAATAAATTTTAAAAATCTTTAAAAAATATTTATAGCAACTCATATCTATGCACAGAGAAGAATGTTTACATCTGCTTCCATGATGTTCTCGGCTCCTTCTCCCTCTTGCTCCTCCCTCCCTTTCTAAAACTTTGTTCCTGCCCATCCTTCCTTCTTGTCCAATGGCATGCCTCCTTTTATCTTGTAACTGCCTTCCTGCACAAAGGCATCATCTTACAACCCAACACCCTCTTCTGTCCTCCATGGGTACCAGGCACTCATGTGATACACATACACACACTCAGGCAAAACACACATACACATTAAAAGATGGTTTTATAAACAGCATGAAAGCACGTCACCATCTTAACAGGGTGGGAGGCAGATTTCTGCTTATTCCTTAGTACCTTCGAATAGAATTTCAAGATCATATTCCCAAGTAGACACTCAGTGTCACTCACGTTCAACCCTGGAAACTGCATTCCTCCTGTGGTCAGCTGAGCTGTGTAATTCGATCTTGAGCTTTGGTTATTTGAGGTAAAGGAAACCCATGGTCATGTCTGCTTCAGTCTCGTCTGATGGGCATGGAGAGAATACTAAAGCCCGATTGTCTTTAGCCGAGACCTGAGTCAGTTCCCAGCCTACTGATGACAGATTTTTGTAAGGAACACTAAGTCTAAACAAGGGTGAAGACCAGAGTGAGAGAAGCCCGCCCTCTGAATGTCTTAAGTAGACACACAGTCTAGCTAATGTAGTTACAGTCAAATGAGCCTTATTTACTAGACTCACACTAAAACACAGTGTGCAGGTTAGACCTCCACACTCACTCAACCTAGAAGCAGAAATAACTACACTGGAACACACTTCCCTAACCTAAAGTAGTATACAAATGTCACATGAGCAATAGAACCTAGTCAGTCTCCACAAACACATGATTTTCATCCGTCCAAAGTCTCACGCGCGAGGTATGTAAAGATATATAAACTTTAATTAAATAATGAATATTTACACACTAAAAAAGCTTTCACCTTTAAAATCTGCCTATTTAGCCCCCACCCCTTCCTCATGCATTTATCCTTCTACATATTCTTATTTTAAAATTTCAAGATTAAGGGCTTTTCCTTGAGGATGCCAGCTGCCTGGCTGAGCCTTACACAGCTACTCATTCTGTTCTCCAGAGATCTGCTGTAAATGCATGGGGGAGGGGAGGGCTGGGGTTCTCTGTTTGCTCCACAAATTTGATGTTTATGAGCAAATGATAGTTCCTACTGGATTTTCAAAAAAGAAAAAGAAAAAGATTACAAAAGCTCCAAATACTTTTGGGGAATTAAGATTATAAGTCATAGAATAGTAACACAGAATTTTTATATCACCAAAGCTGACTGATGCTCATGTGTTACTGTTTCCTTGGTGAGTATGTAAGCTACACTCTAATAGAAATATAGTTTAATATAAGTAAAAGTGATATTTTAACTTTATGCTTTAAAATGATCGTCTTTGCTGTTTTGTGGTATTATCAATCCAATGGAAGTCTAGAAGATTTTAACTGCCTTGGTAAAATTGCAATTTTTTCTTCAATATATGAAAAACCTATCTTAAAGTGTGTATTAAAGATTAGGGCCAGCAAGTCTGCTTACTGAGTAAAGGCACCTGCTGTACAAACTTGGTGACCTGAGTTTGACCCGCAGAATCCACATAAAAGTGGAAGGAGAGACAGGCTCCACAGGGCTGTCCTCTGAACGCCACAGTGTCCTCTCTCCGTCTCTGTCTGTCTCTGTCTCTCTGTCTCTCTGTCTCTCTCTCTCTGTGAGTGTGTGTGTGTGTGTGTGGTGTCACACCACACACCAAATAAAAAAATTAAGGTGTACATTTAAAAGTGTGAGAATAAAAACATAATTTTCTTAGAAAACTAGATATTTTCCATATTTTGTGAGGTTGCTGGCTTCTTTGGTGGTTTTTGGTTGTTGTTTGGTTGGTTTTGTGTTTTTTGGTGGGGGGGAGATTGTTTCGTTTTGTGTTCCTTTGAGGCAAGGTTTCAATATATTGCCCTGTGTGTTTTGGAATTTCTCCTGCTTGTGCTTCCTCAGGCTGGGATTCAGGTGTGAGTACACACCTACCTACAATGGCTACTTTTTCATTTCATTATTCTTTTGCAATTATTACCACTCTTCTGTCAAGAAGAGGTTTTTTTCTTCCCTCTCTCTCTCCCTTTCTTTTGCTTTCCTTTAGTCTCAAAATCAGGATCGATTCGAGCTCTCCTCAAGTCCCCAGCACTCCCGGACTTCAGGTTTTCAGGACTGAGATCACAGGTGGGCACACGTCTCCTCACCTCGCCTTTTCTTCTGAGTGCCGCTGTGGACTGTGTTTGTGTCTGATGCACTATAGTTCTTTGGTATCTGTAGTTTTGTCCCTCCCCCTACCCCCCTTTTGAAGATAGGGATGTGTAACACTGGATGATCTAGAACAGTGTGAATAGTGCATGAAAGGGAAAAAGCACGAGAGACAACTGATGAAATTTTATTTTCATTTAGATTCATTTTAATAATGGGTTTCTTTTCAATATCAGAGTTCATCCACATATGAAATTAAAATTAAGTACTCTCTCAACAAAATAGATTTTTTTTACACCAGTGCACACCAGTGCTCTAACCTGAATACATTTGTCCATCAGTGCATGGTGTCCGAGCGCCATCTGGTGGCTGTGTTGCTCTCTGCAGCATGGGATTTTATCAGCTATGACAAGTTCCTGACACTGCAGATGCTGGGTAGAGCACCTGCTTAGAGGCTGTAGAATACCAAAGCACAAAACACATGCTTTGGATACGGAGATGGCTTCTTCTCTGCCCAGTTACTCCAATAATAATGAGAAAATGAAAGTAAAAAGTTAAAAAAAAAAAATCCAGGGCTGGTGAGATGACTATTTGTTAAAAGCACTGGCTGTCCTTCCAGAGGACCTGAGTTCAATTCCCAGCGCCCACATGGTAGCTTACAACTGCCTGTACCTCCAGTCCCAGAGGATCTGGTAGCCTCACACAGACGTGCAGGTAAAACATCAATGCACATAAAAAATAAATAAAACTTTTTAAAAATAATTTTTTAAAAAATCCAAAACGTAGCTGGCTATAGCTCAGTTGGTAGAATGCTCGCTGCCTAGCATGCATGAAACTCTGGGTTTCGATACCCAGTAATATCTAAAATGGGGCATGGTGGCCCACAGCTGTAATTCCAGCATTCAGGATTATAAGGATCCGAAACTCAAGGTCATGTTGCTACCTAAAGAGTCTGAGGCTGCCCTGGGCAACACGAGACCTGCCTCAAATAAATTAAACAAACAGACACATAAATATCAGTAGTGCTTTCTTAATTTTTAAAAGTTAAGACAGAAACAAATTTCTTTATGGCATTTTCATAGAAATTTTGATGTTTGTGCCGATCCCGCTGTCCTTCCCCCATCCCTGCCCCCCACCCCCTCCCTGCTTTCTTTTGTTAATCTCTCTCCTTTTCTGCTTTCATGCCTCAAGCATTCCATTACTCTGTCTTTTACCCCCTCCACCCTCCCTTAATCTCATCTCCCAATCAGAGGTCAGCTGAGGTCAGCGGGCCGGGCATGGGGGCGGGGTTTCGGACTGCGGGGAGGGGAGGGGGGGAAGCTCACCTCTGGCTGCTATCCTCACTGTAGTGCACTGGTTCCAGAGGCCACTGCTCCAGCCCCCCCCCCCCCCCAGGCTCGATGCTGGAAGACAGCGGGGCACCTCAGCAAGCACTTGTGGGCTTGTTACCAGGACATGTCTAGTCTGGTGCATAACCCTCTGCCCCAATGTCTACAGATTCCTCAACCCAGCATCCATCCACGCCAACAATGACATCAGCCAGAGTGACTCTGAAGTCTGTGGCTTTGACTATGACTACACACGGACCCAGAATGGGGTTGTGTTTCACCCTGAGATCGTCCTATCCCGATAGAGCACGCATATACCCCGCCAGAATTCAGAATTACGATGACCCCAGCTTTGCCATCTGTGGCCTGCACTATGACATTCATAAGAGTTCTCTAAGATTGATATTTTTCATTATGTACAACTGGGAGCAGCCTATAGGGGCTTCCAGCCTGTGCTGGATGATCAAGTGCTGGTGGCACGCAGCATATGCCACTATAACAGATGAGCGACTTTGTGACAAGAGACTGTCCATCAAGTAATTCATGGACATCTTGGCACTACCAGAGATGCCACCGCCACGGCCTGGAGTCTGACCAAAGTTCACCTCTAAAAGGTTGTGAGAGATGGTGCCAAGGATGCGAAGGGCCTCCTGTACCAGTGGATAGAGCAAAGTACATGCTGAGAGGGAATAAAACATTTGCAGTCCTGCGCCGCATGGTAGCCGTGTCAAACAGCAGCTCCACGTCACCAAAAGTCCCTTCGGCTTTGTGGGCAAAGGCGTGCGGCACATGCTAGGTCCTGATTGGTCCCATCTCTTCAACGCAGTCACCATCCAGGCGGACAAGCCCCGCTTTTTCACGGACTGGCAGGATCTTTTTGGAAAGCGTCATGAGCAAGGCTCTCTCCCCTGGGACTGTTGTCACTTGCCTGGAGAAGGGCAATATCTATCGGCAGGGAAACCTTTTTGACGTCCTTCGTGTGACAGAATGGCAAGCGCTGCGTGTGTTCTACTTTAATGGCATGGCAGATCGCATGCTGCCGCCTGGCAGGCACCCAGGAGCCCTCATCGCCGAGCTAGAGCCTGCAATCAGCATCATCAACAAACAACGGTAAGTACGTGCACTGTTGGCCCGGCTGTGGGTGTTCCCTGGGTGGCTCGAAGGGTTGCAAACTTGCCAGGATGCAAAGTCGCAGCAGGTTCTGGCCGTCTGGATGAAAGCGCTACAAGAATGGAGATGCATCACCCTATCCAACGCTCGACTTGTAAGCATCTCTCTTACATAACCCACTTCTCCAGGAGCCGTGTATGCTTCTCTGACCTGTACCTGGCCTCCCTCAGCTGTTTGCCCACTAGCCGTGCCACGTGCCCCTGCAGCCTGAGGCACCCCTCTGGATGGACCAGCTCTGCACATGAAAATGGTTCTTGATGAAAAGTGGCCCACATCCATTGGAAACACTTTTAGCCTCAGCCACTCTTCTCCCATGGTCCAAAGCTTCATGTCTCTGTCTCTCTCTGTCTCTGTCTGTCTCTGTCTGTCTCTGTATCTTTGTGCCTCTCTCCATATAGAACACCCACTTCACAGGAAATGTGGTATTTAGTACTCTGAGTATTGGCTTATTGCACTTAACATAATGATATCCACTTGCATCCATGAATTTCATGTCAGAGGACCGCTTTGTGGAGTCTATTAGCTTCCTCTGGAAATTCTTCATCAAGAACCTCTACCTTGTTAGCCATCTTGCCCAGTTTACATATTTTACATTTGAATAAAATTCCATTATGCACGTATCACATTTCCTTCCTTCACTTATCTGTGAATAGAGCAGCAGAAAAAAAAAAAAAAAAAAAAAAAAAACGATATGCAAATATCTGAGGTAGGATTAAGAGTTCCTTGGCACATACCCAGGGGACCTGCAGCTGGGCCACGTGGTCTCGAGGTCACGTGGCCGGTCTATCTTGATCTCCATAGTGGCTGCTCTAGTCTGTAAGGATTCCTCTGTCACCACATTTCAACTATTTGTTACCATTTGCTTACTTGATAGCTGCAGTTCAAACTCGGGTAAGATGGCACCACAGAGCAGTTTTAACATGCATTTCTCTGACGGCTAAGGAAGATATGCATTTTTTCAAATATGTACTGGCCATTTGTAGTTCTCTTAAAGATGTCTGCAACTGGAGAGATGGCTCAGCGATTAGGAACACTGACTGCTCTTCCAGAGGTCCTGAGTTCAATTCCAACAACCACATGGTGGCTCCCAACCATCTGTAATGCCCTCTTCTGGTGTGTCTGAAGACAGCTACAGTGCACTCATATATAATAAATAAGTAAATCTTTTTTAAAAAATGTTTAATAAGTTCATTAGCCCATTTATAGATTAGATTACTTGTATTTATATTATTGCTTACATTTGCTGTTTATTTTTTTGTTTTTTATTTAAATAACTTTATTTTTAAAAACAAAGATAAATGTACAGATTTTTTAAAGCATTTTTGCATGAACCTATATGAATATATTTTATCAGTACTTGATATTTTTTAAAGGTTTGATAGTATGCATTGAAATCTTTTTTAAAGATTTATTTATTTATTAGATGTAAGTACACTGTAGCTATCTTCAGACACACCAGAAGAGGGCATCAGATCTCATTACAGATAATTGTGAGCCACCATGTGGTTACCGGGAATTGAACTCAGGACCTCTGGAAGAGCAGTCAGTGCCCTTAACCTCTGAGGCATTTCTCCAGCCCTGCTGTTTAAAGTTTGCTGTTCTTTACATATTTTAGATAATACTTCCCTGTCCAGAGTGTAGCTGGACAACATTTTAATCAAGTGTATAGACTGTTTCTTCATTCTGTACACTTTGCCTTAACTGTGCATAAGGTGTGTGTGTGTGTGTGTGTTTGTGTGTGGTGTGTGTGTTACATGAGAATCAGAGTGTGTATGAGGTCAGCAACAACTTTGTAGAGTCAGTTCTCTTGTCCCACTTTTACACGGGTTCTGGATTTACCTCAGGTCTTTGGGTTTGTGCTGCAAGCCATTGTACCAGCCCAGAGCTTAATCCCCTGTGTCTGTCTCATTTGTCAGCCCTTGAGGAACTGTGCTACTGAAGTCCTCTTCAGAAAGCTGTTACCTATGCCTATATCCTGAAGGATTTTACCTATCTTCGAGCATTTTCATTTTTTAACACTTAAAGTTTTTGATTCATTTTGAAATGATTTCTGTGTGGAATAAGAGATGGGGTCTAGTGTCATTTTTCTAAGGTAGATGTCCAGTTTCTCCAGAACCATTTGTAGAAGAGGCTCTTTTAGTCCCATTTATGGTTTTATCTATTTTTTTTCAAATATTATGTAGTTGTTATCATGTGGGTTTATTCTGAGTTCTCTCTTCCAGTGGTCTACAGGGTTTGGGGTTTTAGGTTTTATTTTGGTCTTTTATTTTATTTTATTTTATTTTATTTATTATCTATTATTTATTTATTTATTTATTGTACTAGCACTATCAGTCCGCTCTTATGAATAATTTGGTATCTTCTTTTCTCATTTCTTTCCTACCTGTACCTTTTCTACATCTTTTGAGATGACCCTGTGGTTTCTGTTGTCCATGTGCTAGATTACACTTGATTTATTTGTATATGTTAGACCAACCCTGCATCCTTGGAATGAAACTAGCTTGGTCACCATCCTCTTAGTGTGTCTTTGAATTCAGTTTGCAAGGGTGTTACTGAGAATTTTTACACCTATTAATTGTGGGAAATTGGTCTATAGTTTTCTTCATGTTGTTTTTTGTCATTATCCAGTTTGGTATCAGGGTAACACTAGGATCACAGAAGGAGTTTGGTAGTGCCCCTTACCTTTCTGTTTTGTGGGATAGTTCAAGAATTATTGATGTGGGGCTAGAGAGATGGCTCAGAAGTTAAGAGCACTGTCTGCTCTTGCAGAGATCCTGAGTTCAAATCCCAGCAACCACATGGCACCTCACAACCGTCTATACCTGGATTTTATGCCTTCTTTTGGTGTACATGTAGATAGAACACTAACATACAAAAAAGTAATAAGTCAAAAACACTAATGTTATTTCTTTCTTAAGGTTTAAGAGAATTTAGTAATGAGTCCATTCTGCCCTGACTTACAGCTCAGGCAATTCCACTAGGCTCCTCTCGGGAACCTAGCAACCGCTTAGGTAATTGCCACAGCCACAGTCAGGTGCGCCAGCAGCCAGGTGTGGGCTGTGTAGAAAAAGACTGCCGGCCACCCCAGTTCACACCACCCGTGTGTGTGTGTGTGTGTGTTGTCATGTGTATGGTGGTTCCAGAGGCCAGAAGATGCTGTTGGATCCCCTAGAGCAGTTGTGAGCCACTTGACTGGGCACTGGAACAGAACGCTGGTCCTCTGTAAGACAGCAAGCTCTTCTTACTGCTGAGTCAGCTGCGTAGCCTCCATCTGCTCTCTACAGTATGGACATTCTTTCTGCTTCGCATGGATGCAACATTCACTTTGCTTTTTCGGCTCCTTTTCTAATGTCCTCATATTAATCGGTAAGAAAGTTAAGTCAAACATGCAAAAACAAGTCCTTTCTCAGTGTGGCTTTAGCTTACTCAGCGCTTGTCAGAGCAGGTCCCTAATGAAGTGCCACATCAATTCCACAAACTCTTTCTGTGACCCCAGTGTCACCCTGACACCAAAACTGGAGAAGCACAAAAAAAACAACGCTGAAGAATGACATCCCAGACTTAAATACTATGTCTCCCCATTACCAAGATAGAGAGACAAGCTAGTGAGCTTCAAAGGTTCAACTTAAAGCACATTGGAATTCCAGGGTAGGTGGCTGTATCTTACTCTATCTCTTGAGGACATTCTGGAGCTATTACTTAGGTGTGAAGGCTGCAGCCTTTCTATTAGTAATTGGCTTAGTCTCCTTAACTACAAGTCTGTCATGCAATCAGCCTAGCCTTCTCAATAACACTGAGCAACATAGTCCACAGGGCAACATGAGGGTCTGACTCTAAGAGCTAGCAACGTTCAGATCTAGTGATTTGTAAATGCCCTTCCACTGATCACTGGGCTTTGATCTTCCGTCATGTGGAAATCAGAAATGTCCTGAGGAGGTTAGGGTGTAGAGACTGCTGTTTCCAAAAGTACACTGTTTTTGTTGTTCCATCAGGTGACCAATATTCCCTGTTATTTTAAGAGTATGAGATGCTTTTCTGCCCCCATTGTCCCCACAGTCTTGTGTATCATGCACAGCCCAATTGTTCTTGTCCAATTTTTCGTCATTGCCAAAACCATTTTCATCACTGGTTCCCAGTACTGGGTATTGAACACAGGAACATACACACATTTTTTTTAGGAAAATACTTCACCGCTGATATGTTCCCAGCCTTTTAAATCTTTTTGTGTTGAGTCAAGGTCTAACGGAAACCACTACAGAAAACCACACTGGTCAAAGTGCAACAATCCATTGATTGTGAGTGTCCAGCCCCAACAGATACAACAGAACTCCTGGACCTAAAGCTGAGGGAACACTGAGGAAGAGGGCAGCAGAAAGACCAGGGAATCTGCTGTGACAGTGTATCTCCTAGACTACACATGCGCCATCTCAGCAGTACAGTTCCAGAACAAAACCTAAACAATGACAATAGCAGGAGACATGCTAATGTGGAAGGGAAAATCTCAAAGACCTACAAGTAACTGATGACTGCAAAGGGAGGGAGAATTTCTGTGGGATGAGCCCCCTGACGGGTTACTCAATACATAGTGGTCAGCCCAGAAAAATACACACAGAAGCAACACTAAATGGACTCGGCGGGTTGCATTTATATAGTTATGTGCATATTCATATCATATGTAGCAACAATAGTCAAAGAAATAAGGCCATCCATTTGAGAGGGAATGAGAATGTGGGGAAAGGAAAACAAAGAGGAGAGACTGTATAATTAATTACATTTTAATTACAAGTTAAAAAAATAATTTTTGATCCTCCTATGTCAGTCTCCTGTAGCAGGGATTACAGGCCTGTGCCTCCTACGTGTCAAGTTCAAGGCTAGCCTGAGACACATGAAATCCTGTCACCAAAAAGAAAAAAAAATGTTAGTGTCTCTAAAACATGCTGCCTTGGAAGCATGAGGACCTGAATTTCATCTCCTGAATCCATGTGAAAAACAAGACAAATGAGCAAGCAGTGGACACAGTGATCACATGCATGATCAGCAAGCAGTGGACACAGTGGTCACATGTATGATCAGCAAGCAGTGGACACAGTGATACACATGTACCATCAGCAAGCAGTGTACACAGTGATGCACATGTATAATCAGCAAGCAGTGGACACAGTGATCACATGCATGATCAGCAAGTAGTGGACACAGTGGTCACATGTATGATCAGCAAGCAGCAGACACAGTGATCACATGTATGATCAGCAAGCAGTGGACACAGTGATGCACATGTATGATCAGCAAGCAGTGTACACAGTGATGCACATGTATGATCAGCAAGCAGTGGACACAGTGATGCACATGTATGATCAGCAAGCAGCAGACACAGTGATCACATGTATGATCAGCAAGCAGTGGACACAGTGATCACATGTATGATCAGCAAGCAGCAGACACAGTGATCACATGTATGATCAGCAAGCAGTGGACACAGTGATACACATGTATGATCAGCAAGCAGTGGACACAGTAATACACATGTATGATCAGCAAGCAGTGGACACAGTGATGCACATGTATGATCAGCAAGCAGCAGACACAGTGATGCACATGTATGATCAGCAAGCAGTGGACACAGTGATGCACATGTATGATCAGCAAGCAGCAGACACAGTGATCACATGTATGATCAGCAAGCAGTGGACACAGTGATACACATGTACCATCAGCAAGCAGTGTACACAGTGATGCACATGTATGATCAGCAAGCAGTGGACACAGTGATCACATGCATGATCAGCAAGCAGTGGACACAGTGGTCACATGTATGATCAGCAAGCAGCAGACACAGTGATCACATGTATGATCAGCAAGCAGTGGACACAGTGGTCACATGTATGATCAGCAAGCAGTGGACACAGTGGTCACATGTATGATCAGCAAGCAGTGGACACAGTGATCACATGTATGATCAGCAAGCAGTGGACACAGTGATCACATGTATGATCAGCAAGCAGTGGACACAGTGATACACATGTATGATCAGCAAGCAGTGGACACAGTGGTCACATGTATGATCAGCAAGCAGTGGACACAGTGATCACATGTATGATCCCAGCACTGGAAAGACAGAGGCAGGAGGGTCCCTGGGGCTCACTGTCCAGCTGGCCTAGCCTAAATTAGTCAAACTCTACGTCAACTAGAAACTCTGTTTCAAGAGGTAAGGTGCAGACTGGAGAGAGGGGTCAGAGGCTAAGAGCATTTGCTGCTCTTGTGGACCAAAGTTCTGTTCCCAGCACCTATGTAACGGCCTGCAATGTATGTAACTCCAGTTTTAGGAGCCTGCTACCCTTCGTTGCCTCTGTAGGTACCAGACATACATGCACTGCACTTCCATACATGCAGGCATAAATGTTCACCCACATAAAATATGAATTAATTAACACTTAAAAATAAATCAAATTTACTCCTGAGCTTTCCTACCTGCCTCCAGGGCATACCAAGTGTCATTGCGCGTGCAGAGAGCACAGAAACTTAATTATTCTGCTCTTGATGGAGTATTTCCAACCAGGAAGGGTAGGGAGTAAGAAAAACAAACACAAATCATCAATGTACATGGACAAAACCTAAAAGAGGCCATGCAGGCAAGAAAAGAAAGGCTGGTTTGTGGTGGTGTCTGGGTGGCTCTAAAATGGTTTAGGTTGAAGTTGTTGCTTGAGGGGTAATGAATCAGGGTTTCACGAGGCCAGGGCTGACTTCGGATTCGTTGTGGGGCTGAGGCTGGTCTCGACTCTCTATCCTCCAGCTCTGGCTCATGAGCACCGGCTCTAGGCCTGGGCTGAGCACCAGTGGTATTACCTGGTACCAGTTGTGAGGCCTTCCTCAGTTCTTTTTCCCTCTCAGGCTGTTCCCTCGAGGGACTGTGAGAATAAGTCACTGCTTTCTGTTCTGCTGCCTCAGGAAGTGAGCAGAGCGTCTGACACAGTGCCGAGCACTGAGGAGCAGTCAGTGCGGATGTAGGATTCCAGATGTCCGTCTCTGTCTTTTTAAGCTGTTTCTGCCTGGTTAGTGCTAATTCTAGCCACATGTTCGGTATGAAGGCGTGCAATCCCATGTCACAGTCCTAATCCAAAAGATCTGGAAAGAAATCTCAATTCTGAGGTGAACGATTCCTCAGTCTGTGATAATGTTGCATCTCTTCGTTTTCTTTTAACCGAGTCATAGCCTAATTCCAAAATCAAACAATCTCATTCAAACTTCTGCTACCAACTTCAAGACTCGAATCGAGCCAAATCCACACACAATACATATGCATCAGGGGTCATTAATGAACCAACAGCAACAACCAATTAGAGAAATAATGCGATATGAAGGAGTGAGACTTACCACAGCCACTGTCACTGCCTTCCAGAAGCTTCTGGGCATTGTAGTTTGCTAAAGACTTAGGAGATGAAAATCTGTAGTTGTTTCTCTATTTTCAGGTCTGTGGCTGAAAATTGTTTTCAAATGTCTTTCTTTGGTGAGCTCAGAGGCAAAATAAAAACCAGTAGTGTGCAAACATCTCTCTTGTTTGCAGTGTCTCATTATACATTAAACCTATCTCAGAATGCTGCTCTAATTATACATCTGTGGGGGAAGTATTGTCTTCCACCAAGGCATGCTCTTTATTTGGTCAGACAGGAGATTTGGGGGGGTGGGGTGGGACCAGAAAGACAATCTTTGTTTTCCTAGTGGGAGTCAAGTGCGCACTGAGGAAATATTTGTCGTGCTTGCTACATTTTTGTCATAGCCTTGTCTAACGGAACCAGGGGGACCAGCCTAGATGGGAGAAGAATGGTCACTGTGTATGGCAGCGGGGAAGGTCCCCCGGCTGCCCAATTCTCCTCCTCCTCGAGGACTGCCAGGACAATCTGAAAACACAGCTTTGCTGCTTGTTTGTTTGATGTTGATTCTGTTGTCATTGGTTTTCTTTATTTCTGAGGCAAGGTCTCTTGATGTGGCCGAGGTTGTCCTCAAACTTAAGAATCTCTTGAGGGCTAGGTATCCAAGTGTGCACCACCATACCTAAACTTCCCATTTTCTTGAGATCTTAGACTACTTCTTGACATTCATGCTTTCTAGGGTTTCTCCTCCCAAAGCACCCATCTTAGGGTTTTACTGCTGTGTGAACAGACACCATGACCAAGGCATCTCTTATAAGGACAGCATTTAACTGGGGCTGGCTTACAGGTTCAGAGGTTAAGTCCATTATCATCAAGGTAGGAGCATGGCAGTGTCCAGGTAGGTATGGTGCAGGAGCTGAGAGTTCTACATCTTCATCTGAAGGCTACTAGGAGAAGACTGGCTTCCAGACAAGTAGGACAAAGGTATTAAAACACAGGCCCACAGTAACACATCTACTCCAACAAGGCCACACCTACTGCAACAAGGTTACATCTCCTAATAGTACCACTCCCTGGGCCTAGCATATACAAACCATCACATTCCACTCCCTGGGCCCCATAGGTTTGTTCAGACACAATTATGGGAGTCATACATATAATTTTAAAACATTTATAACATTTATTCCAACTTCAAAAGTCCCCATAGTCTATAGCTGTCTCAATAATGTTCAAAGTTCAATGTTCAAAGTCTCTTCTGAGATTCATGTAATCATTTAACTGTAACCCCCAAAGCAAGACAGGAAACCAGCTGGGCAAACTCCAAACTCTGCATCTCCATGTCTGATGTCAAAACTTTCTTCAGATCTCCAACTCCTTTTTCATCTTTGTTGACTGCAACAGACTTCTTTCTCCTTGGCTGGTTCCACCTCCTGTTAGCAGCTGAGGAGCAGACAGCCTGTGGCTCTAACATCTTTAACATCTTGGGACCTCCAAGTCAACTTCAACTTCACAGCTTCTGTTCCAATATCTGGGATACACACATGAGCTTCTGGCTCCTCCAAAGAACCTGGGTCACATCTCCAGCTCTGTCCTCTGTAGCTCTAGGCTCTGGTTGACACCACTCCCCTGCTGCTACTGTTCTTGGTGATCATCCCATGGTACCAGCATTTCCAATCTACTGGGGTCTTCAACTACATCTAGGCTTCACCAATAGCCTCTTATAGGCTCTCTTTATAGTGCCAAGCCTCAGTTTCTTTGCAATAACCCCCTTCAGTCCTGGGCTATTAACTGTAACTGAGGCTGCATCTCACCAATGGCCTTCCCTGGCCTCTCACAGTGCCGAGCCTCAGCTGCTCTCCACGGCCCCTTCATGCCTTCAAAAGCAGTACCACCTGGGTGACTCTTACACATCACCAAGTCCAGCCTCAGCATGAGGTACAACCTTGGCTATCTCTGGAGCACAGCTTCTTTGTGCTCTCAGAAAACACTTCCCAGATTTCACCTCAGTGATGCTGGTCTCTTCTAAATCACCACTAATTTCTTAGCTCCAGCTGACCAGCATCGATTGTCCCAGTGGTCCCTTCTATTTTTTTTTTTTTTTTTAATGTATGTGAGTACACTATAGCTATCTTCAGACACACCAGTAGAGGGCATCTGATCCCATTACAGATGGTTGTGAGCCACCATATGGTTGCTGGGAATTGGACTCAGGACCTCTGGAAGAGCAGTCAGTGCTCTTAACCACTGAGCCATCTCTCTAGCCCAGTCCTTTTTATTCCTAACTCTAAAGCCAGAGCTACATAGCTGAAGTTGCTGTGTTCTGCTGCTTGCTGGAACTGGAACATTCGCCCCCCCACACACACACACACTTTATTCTATTACCACTCCCTCACTTCATAAATTTGGATGTCCTGGACCTTGCTCTGTATATTGACCTTGAACTCAGAGATCTGCATGGCTCTGTATCCTGGGATTAAAGGTACATGCCATCATGCCTGGACCTAAACATAGCTGGGTGAGATTTTGCCCCAAAGTCCCACTCCCTGGGCCAAGCATATACAAACCATCCTAGCACCCCAATAGCAGGGTTAGACTAGTCCAATCAGACTAGCCCAATCCTGTACCTTTTGTACCTTGGCACTGTTAAGAATTTATCTATATCCTCATTGTCTCTCAACATACAGCGTGTGGTAGTCTGAATGTGAACTGTCTCCCATAGGCTCAGGTACTTGATTTTGTTCTCGGTTGGTGATGCTGTGTGCTGGAGGAAGTCCATCACTGGGTGTGAGATTTGAGAGATCACAGTCTTACTTCCAGTTCACTCTCTGCTTTGTGTGTGGCATTATATGTGTGATCTCTGGGCTTTCTGCTTTGGCCTCTGCCACCATGCCTTCCCTGCCTTACTGGACTCTCCCTCTGGAAACAGAAGCCAAAATAAACTGTTTCTCCTATAAGTTGTTTTTGGTCATAATGTTTTATTCACAGTAAGAAAAAGTGATGGGCACACAGCATAAACAGTTCCTTATTTGTGAAAACTCTTCCAGATTTATTGTCCATAATCTCTGGATACCCCCCAACTTTTGCCTGAACTCCTCTCTGGGCGCTTAGTCAATACTCCCTTGTACTTCTGACATTTCAAGTCTTGAAGGTGAGGATGTAATCCATGGTAGAGTAATTGCCTAATATGTCCATGCTCCTGTTTCAACCCTTATATGCTAAAAGACTACATATATATGGTTTAATTAACTACGTCTTTTTTATCCTACATCTCTTCCAGTTGTTAGAGATAGCAGACATTGTATCATAGGAACAAAAATTATGAGTACGGCTGTTGTTCGTTGTTTTATTGTTTGCAACTAATCATTTCTTCCCTCTGACAAATAGATTTACAAATCCCCACTGACTTAGGTCTTGAATACATTACTTTATACATGGAATATTCACAATGCATCATTTCTAAACAGAAGCTGTTAGACAAGTCCCAAGATTCACAGAGTCCCCTAGTTCTTGTACCATTTACCATAAGAAAAACATGAAAAGGACTGTGATGGTTTAAATATGCATGGCACAGGGAGTGGCTGTTGGGAGGTGTAGCCTTGGAGTAGGCATGGCCTTGTGGGTGTGGACCTTAATATTCTTGCCCTAGCTGCCTGGGAGCCAGTATTCTGCTAGCAGCTTCCAGATGAAGATATAGAATTCTCAGCTCCTCCTACACCATGCCTGCTTGGACACTGCCATGCTCCTGCCTTGATGATAATGGACTGAACCTCTGAACCTGTAAGCCAGCCCCAATTAAATGTTCTTTTTAAGAGTTGCTGTAGTCATGGTGTCTGTTCACAGCAGTAAAACCCTAACTAGGACAAGGACCAATACTGTAGTTCAGTGGCGGAACATAGCTTAGCATGTGTAAGGTTCTAGACTTTTTCTTCAATACTAGAGGAGGAAGGGGAATGAAGAGGGAACCTGTGAAGTGAACCCTGGAAGAAAGTCTCACATATAAGCAGTCTATAAAGCATGTCTGATGGGACTGGAGAAACAGCTCAGCTGTTAAAGACTCACTGTTAATCCAGAGGACCTAAATTCAGTTTCCAGAACTTGTGCCAGGAACGCCAGCTATGGAGCTCCCAAAGCCCTCTTCTGGCCAGCACTACCTACAATCACAGAAACCCATGCCATCTCTCTCTGTCTCTGTCTCTCTCTCTCTGTCTCTCTCCCTCCGTCTCTCTCTCTCTCTCTCTCTCTCTCTCTCTCTCTCTCTCACACACACACACACACACACACACACACACACACAGACACACACACAGACCACACTTGTATATACATATAAAAATAAATCATAAGGAATCCTGGTGAGGAAGTGAGACAAGGAATAAGAAAAGCCATTGGGTTAAATAAGTTCCTATTGGGAAGACAGGCTCAACTGCACTAAGATAACTTCTGGAAAAGCCTCTGATGCCTAAGGAAGATCTCACGAGGCCTAACCCTTTCTCAAATAAGAAGTCATGCTTTCTACAAGCTCTAACCAGAACAATAAACAATGCAAGCAAGTGAAAGCAGTGGCCTGAAGCCACTACAAAAGGGGCATAAAGCATGCATACTCTAAATAAAGTCTAAAGACCAGAAGAAGGTGGGCTCACACCGCTCCGGGTTTTCATCTGAAGGTCATGTGTAAGCAGCCCCATCCCATTTGACTGAAACTAATGGAACTCAGTTTTTCTACTTGAGCGAATAGAGAATGAAGTTCAGATCAGTTACATAACCCAGAAAGTGTCAAAAAGAGTCCAAGAGGAATCCAGGAAGGGGGATACCTGAACTGTGTTTATAAGTCTACCCAAATCACTGTCCTGTGCAGGAAGAAAGCCAACTAGCACATCTCACCTAAGGACCAAAAGAAGGAACAGACGTCTGAGCTGTGGTCATAGTCAGTTCACCTTGACAATGAACAATCTTTGGAGAAACAGAACCTAGCCTCTTAAAGACACAACATTCAACAGCACGCAGGAAGTGAGTGCAATTGCTCAACCGTCGAGAACCCAGAAGATGTTGCAATTTTCAAGAGACAAGACCAGTAGCAAAGATCAGCACTCAAGTAATCCAAAAGAAGATGTTAGTAGGCATGGATCTGTCTATCTGTCTATCTGTCTGTCTGTCTACAGTGCATGAAGATCAAACCCAGGGCTTTACACGTGCTCAGCAAGTGCTCTATTATATATACTCAGCAGACATCAATTTTCAAAGTCTGCTCGATATAATAAAAGGAGATATGATTCTATTGATGAAAACACAGGTGAATCTTGGAAAAATTATGAAACCATAACATCAAGAGTGAGTTGTTGTGGCCTTTTGAGGCAGACTCTCACTTCGTAGCCAGGGTGTTTTGAAACTGACTATACAGCCCAGGCTTGCCTCACACACACAAGTGCTGGAACGGCAGGTGTGAGCTGCACTACTTGGTTCAAAAGGAAATTCCTAAACAACACACACACACACACACACACACACACACACACACACACACACACACAAAAGCGAATTTGAAGATAAAACATCTTGGGACTTAGCAGCAAATTAGCATTATTTAAAAGGACTCCGGAGTTTAAATAACCACCAAGATAAACTGAGAGGGCAAACAGGAGTTGGGAGAAGCTCTCTGATCTGGTAGACAGGTTTTTGTTTGTTTGTGTTTAAGATCTTGAAGCATCATTAAATTGGTGAGAGAATAACAGAGGATGTTGATATACATGTAGTTAGGGGGAGAGTAGGGACAAAAACATTTAAGATATCACAGCAAAAAATTAAACTTAGTGGGATTTAATATATAGATAAACTCAGGATGTTTAAAGATACAAAGAAAGCTACACTTGGATACAAAACATTTCAATTGCTAAAAGTAAGCTCTTTTTAAAAAATTTGTATTTAATATTTTTTTCACACTCCAGATTTTATTCCCCTCCCGGTCCACCCTCTGACTGTTCCCCATTCCATACCTCCTCCCCAACCCCATTTCCATGAAGGTGTCCCCACCCCCACCCCAACCTTCTACCCCACCAGACCTCTAAACTCCCTGGGTCCTCCATTCTCTTGAGAGTTGGGTGCTTCTTCTCTGACTGAACCCAGACTCAACAGTTCTCTGCTGTAGATGTGTTGGGGACCTCATATTAGCTGGTGTATGCTGCCTAGTTGGTGGTCCAGTGTCTGAGAGATCTCAGGGGTCCAGGTTGGGACTTCTGGTCCTCCTACAGGGTCACCCTCTTCCTCAGCTTTTTCCAGTTTTTCCCTAATTCAACCACAGGGGTCAGCAGCTTCTATCCAATAAGCTCTTAAAAGTAGGCAGAGAAAAACGTGTGTGTGTGTTCAGATACTCACAGATTTCTCATCTGAAACTATGGCCGTCAGAAGCTAATGAGTGATCTCAAATGGACTGGAGAATTGGCTCAGCACTGAGGAGCCCTTGCTGCTTTTTGCAGAGGACCTGGCTTCGGTTCTTAGTACCCAGCCACTTGGAATTTTAGTTCCAAAGGATCTGATACCCTCTTCTGGCCTCTTCCAGCTCCTGCACACAAGTGGGCACATTAAGACCGCTCTAGCGCATACTCACATACATATAAAACGTTAAAAGTTAATAAATACATAAATATCGTAAAGAAAAATAAACATATCTCTATAGTTCTTGGGAGAGAAAGATGTCAACTCAGAATTCTACATTCAAAGAAAGGATTCTCTCATAAGCCTGGGGCTGTGGTTTATGCCTGAATCCCAGAACTTGGAAGGTAGTAGCAGAAGAAGTAGAAGGTTAAGGTCATCTTCAGCTATATAGCATCTCTAAGGCCAGTCTAGGTTGCACGGAACCTCATCTCAAAACAAGCGACAAAAAAAAAAAAAAAAAAAAAAAAAAAAAATTATAGTCAAGCTGACAACAAAGATATTAAAAACAAAAGCAAAAACAAAATTAAGTGTCAATCAAACTGAATTGTGCCGAAGTGAAGACTGCAGGTGAGCAAGAACAGACCTTGCAACTCAGCAGACCCCAGCTCTTTTGTTATTCATAAAGGAGTTGGGTCCTAGAATTCTGCATCTGCCAATACTGAGGGTCTTGCTTCTTATTCCTTGTCTAGGGCCCTGTTCCATAGGAAAGAGCTCCTGTGTTCTGATGGTTTAGTTTTGTTGTTTGCCGCTACCGTCTCTGACCAGCAGAAAACGCTCCTTTCTGTTTCTATTTCCCCCAAGCCTGCAGTCCCTTTTATCCTCTCTCAACTCCACCTCCCCAGTCCATGTTGCGTGGCTGCAGTTCATAGGTCCGCCTCACCTGGCCTGATCTCCTGCGCAGCTCGCATGGTGGGAGTGGCTAATCTGGGAGAGGGGCAGGAGGAAGTCAGGTGCTAGTCACAAGACTAGAGTCCCAAGCGCCATCTTTGGACTGCCGCCACACCTGCTCTTCACAGTTGTTCCTGCTGTAAGACTATAAAGATGGATTTCAGGTGACAGAAGGTGGGTGTTGGCTGGTGTCTGTACCTGCATCTTGGATGGTTTTGTGTCGGTATGATCTTTCTCTTTCAAATCCCTTCTATTGACTTTTGTCATAAAGATCTTTTCCAAAGCAAAGCATAGACAAGTTTATGTTGTTTTTAATTGTTTGTTTTCCAGCAAATAGGAAAGCTTTGCTTTTCCTTTTTTTTTTTTTCTTTTCTTTTTTCATACTTGAACAGAAGTACTGGCTGAGATTCTAATCAGTGCAAATGTGTGTGTCCATTGCTAAGCCAATTACTTAGGAAATCTAATATTCTGATTTTCCAGTGAAATCGCCTTCTCATCCTGGAACACAAAGTGAAATCGATATTTCTAAGAAACAGACTCCGTCCCTGTGCTACAGCCCTCCTGCGTTTCTGCCCAGAGCTGCTGTCACAGTGTATTCTGTGCATGCCAAGCCTTCCCCAGCCACTCTGGGGACTTTGCCTCACCGGTAGCTAGCTTACTTCTGCCTCTTCAAAGTTTTATACTCTTTCCATTTAGGTAATCTCCTCTGCAAGGAAATTCTTGCATTCCAAAAGGGTTGGTCTTCCTTTTTAACAGGAACAACAAAATAACCACCTGTTTCCTGTTTACATTGATCTATCTATTATACATATATTATGGATCATAACTAGTCTGTCATATGCATATGTGTATACATACAATGATGTGACCATCTTGGCCTGGTTCTAAATCAACTCAAACTGTCCCCTCAAAAATATTAAACTGATTAGCCCAAAAGCTTGGATTACCCAAGATACAATTCACAGACCACATGAAGCTCAAGAAAAAGGTCCTTCATAGAAGATGCTTCAGTCCTTTTTAGAAGGGGGAACAAAAATAGTCACAAGAGGAAATACGGAGACAAAGTTTGGAGCAGAGACTGAAGAAAAGGCCATCCAGAGAATGCCCCACCTGGAGATCCAGTCCATATACAGACACCAAACCCAAACAATATTGCTGATGCCAAGAATACATGCTGACAGGAGCCTGGTATGTCTGTCTCCTGAGAGGCTCTGCCAGATCATGACAAACACAGAGGCAGATGCTCACAGCCAACCACTGAACTGAGAACAGGTCCCCAATGGAGGAGTTAGAGAAAGGATTGAAGGAGCTAAAGGGGTTTGCAACTCCATAAGTACAACAATACAAACCAACCAGAGTTCCCAGGGACTAAACCACTATCCAAAGATACACATGGATGGACCCATGGCTTTAGCTGCATATGTAGCAGAGGATGGCCTTGTTGGGCATCAATGGGAAGAGAAGTCCTTGGTCCTGCCAAGGCTCAATGCCCCAGTGTAGGAAAATGTCAGAGCAGGGAGGCAGGAAGAGGTAGGGGGTACCCTCATAGAAGCAGGGGAAAGGGGAATGGGATAGGGGTTTTATGGAGGGGAAACCAAGAAAAAGGATAACATTTAAAATGTAAATAAAATATATCCAATAGGAAATTAAGGGCTGGAGAGATGGCTCAGTGGTTAAGAGCACTGACTGCTCTTCCAGAGGTCCTGAGTTCAATTCCCAGCAACCACATGGTGGCTCAAAACCATCTGTAATGAGATCTGATGCTCTCTTCTGGTGTGTCTGAAGACAACTACAGTATACTTACATATAATAAATAAATAGATCTTTAAAATAATAAATAAATACAAAAATATGTAAACTGCTGGCTTTAAAAGGCTTCCAAAACCAGGCAGCAGTGGCTCCTACACCTTTAACCCCAGCCTTCAGGCAGAGGCAATTAGGTCTACAGAGTGAGTTTCAGAACAGCTGGGGCTATGCAGGGAAACCATGCTTTGGAAACAAGATAACAAAAGACCAACAGGCATTCAAATACACAAACTCAACACCCGTGTTGTAGAAGGAATGAGTCAGCATAGCTATAAAGGCCCAAGCATGCACAACAGCTGTATCAGCAGTTTACAACCTTAAGATCTGCCTGGTACATGGAGACAAATGATGACAGAGTGTATGACCTGGCCAGTCAATCAGATGCTGCCAGCAACAAGGGTCGAGATGCCATGGACCAATGGGCATAGGTGGAGGGTGTAATGCCACTCCCCAGTTCTGCAATAAATGAGTCGGATTCCACTGCTCACCTGACTCCTGGATCCTGTCATTGACTCCAAGCCTTTTTACCTCCTACCCCCAGGGACCATCTCCAGGAGCTGAGGGCTAGGACAACACCAATGTGATTACATCTCATGTCTCAAAAGTCATCACGGACCGAAGCCTCATTCCAGACACAGAAGACACTTATCTCCGGCGGCACTGCCAGGTGATTCCCCCGGAAGTCATTCCAGCAGAGCACACACTCCCACAAAGGGTTTCCCTCATAAAGGTATTAATCAATGAATCAATGCAAAAAAAATCTTTTGATTTATTGGGACATTCTGGGACAACAAGAAAACTGTGACAGCCAGTTAAGAACAAAAGGAATGGCACAGAAATATACACAAGCAATCAAGAATGGTGAACAGATTTACCAATAGATGCTGTGCTGCCTTCTAGAAGTGAGCTCATTAGCATTATTATGTTCTCTATTATTTTGTAGTTGAGAAGCAGTTCAATTAGAGAACATGAAAGGCTGAAAGTATACCTCAATGGCAGAATTCTTGCTTATCATTGCAAGACCCTGGTATGCTCCTAGTGCCTGCACATCTGTACACATGGGTTCATATGCACGCACACATGCATGTGTGCACACACACAAAGTTAAAATAAGCCCTTAAAAAGAGAAAAAGAAAGGAAAGGAGAAAAGGAGGACGAAGTAAAGACCTTTTGGCCATCTATTTGCAAAGCTTTCGCTGTTGGCTTTGCTTTTATAGTATCCCAGTATGTTTATGGAATAATAACCTCGCAGTTAATGCAGTACTCGTGAAAACAGTAATGTTCTTAGTTAGTTAGGCTTCACTTTCTACTTCGATGCAGCATGTGTGAGTTAACAAATTCCCCTTCTAGACACTGGTCTTTGAGCCTGGAATTGTATTTGCTAAACATGTCCTAAGACTAGCTTTAACTTGTGTCTGAAAATCTTCCTAAGGAGTCTTGAACTGGACCTTTAAGACGATCTCATAGCTAGCCCAAGGATAGGAGCCAGGCCAAAAAATTATTCTCACAATGTATCTATAAATTTGAATGCTTTCCCCCCCAAAACTGGGAGTAGTCATGACACCAAGCTGGTTATCCTGCTGCATTAGCTTCCTATTCAAATTGTCAATGGTTTTCTAGTAAAGATGTTAAAAGAAAAAAATAAAAAGAAGTGTGTTCTTACTGAACATGTGTGAAATCTGTTGCCAGGAAGAGTGAGGCGATTCTCATCCCAGAATGCTCCTCTCAATCTCTGCTTTCTGTCTGTGACCAGGCAAGCATCTGCCCCACCCCACCCTTCCATCATGATGCTCTGCCAGACCCACAATGGAACTAGTAACTCCGGGCTGATACTGCGCATCAAAATAAATATTTCCTTCTGTAAACTGCACCTGCAGCATTTTGTCAGCGTCAGCGGGGAGGAGATTAACTAGAACACCCAGGTTAAGACTGAGAATCTCCTCTGGTTGAAAACATGTCCCATGGAATTAGCATGCTGGTCAAGGGTAAACAATCCAATGGTTTTATATATACTGCTTTAAAAAGAAAAAGAATCAGGGGCTGGGGAGCTGACTCAGTGGTTAAGGGCACACATAGACCCAGGTTTGGTTCCCCAAACTGGCTTCTGGTTGTTCATAATTGCCTCAAACTCCAAATGCAGAGAATCTACCACCCTCCTCTGGACTCCACAGGCAGTCCATTCATGTTCACAAGCCCATCACAGACTCACTTAATTACAAACAAAATATCCTTTGAAAAGAGTGCTTTACTGCACTCCCAGAGGCAGTGCTGTGCAGCAAACAGCTCTTACGTGACAAGTGGGACGGTGAGCCATTCTGACTCTGGCAACTGCTCCAGTTCAATGGAAGCTGCAACACACCAAAGCATTTTTGTGGTATGCCCAGATCGCAAGTGAGAAAAGACCATACACCAATTTATAAAGCATGTGATGTGACTATATACTATATTTGTGAGCTCACCAATTAAAGGTAAAAGGGAGCTCTTTCTTAACAGTGGCAACTGCTGAATTTTTACCTTGTTGGTATAATGAAGAAAAAAATATATCAAAACCAGTATCGGATTAGCGAGCTTCCATAACCTTTGCTAATTCGTCAAATAACAAAACAAGCTCCTTTGCTGGTTTGCTGTTGGCCCCGCGTTGACATGGCTGCTGTCTGTGAAGCTTACCACTGTCAGAAGCGTCAGGCTAAGCCACTGGTAGGGTTGCATTGACAGATGCTTATCCTATTTATTAGCTAAATGGCCTGGGGCGGCCTTGAACTTGCTGTGCGGCTAAAGATGGCTTTGAACTTCTAATCCTTCTGCTTCCACCTCCCAAGTGTTGGGATCGGAGTTATGGCGTTGCTGTAAATATTAAATAAATCTTTATCAGCCCCCGTGGTCTCACTCTGCGGACACAGCTCTAGTATGGAGCCAAGCACACGCTCAGTCCACAAACCCTCTACATCATAAGATTACATCAAATGGACAAAAACACAAACTGCCCTTCTATATGAGATAAAATGATCTACCCAAACCCTTGAAATATTCATATCTTACCTACTGCCAATTATGGCCACCAGGATCCAGGTCTGCTTTCCCCGGCTCCATCTTGAATTTCCTTCTGTCCCCTTCTCCTCCGACCCTCTTCTCCACCTTCCCTTCCCCTGCCCAATCACTGGCTCTTGCCTTTATTTGGCAAATTAAAATGGGAGGAAGGTTCTGATGAAGTCCTGAGTATGTGACTAGGCAGCCCTTCTTGGGGAAGTAGAATTAGCATCAAAATACAAACAGCTGCAGGACCACCCACACTGTGGAACCCTGACTACACCTGATGTTTTTAAATTTCAAAATCTAAGTTTGCTCTCTGGTCTTCTCCTAGGACAAAGGGAGATAGGAGGCCAGTAACCACTGGCCACTTTAACAAGTGCCCATCTCATCTGACCTTCAACTCAGATTAGCTTAAGCTCATCCACTGTGACGAACCCCTTTCTCTCACACCATTACTAGCCACACCTGGATTCCTTAGCTGCCCAAATCTGTCTACGATGCTTCAGGTGCAGCTTTTATGCCAGCACTTCTCCAGGCATGATCCCTGACAGCTTGCACTCCAGGAAGCTTTTGGCACGCCTTCTACCATTGGTGATTCAGAACTTCTGGGCTCGGGGGTGGGGCCTGGGCTGTGGGGAGGCCCGCAGAAACTGCAAGTGCCCAAATTATTTCTGAAAACTTTAAGTAGTGTAACTGAAAGAACAGACCTTATGACCTTATCTGGGAGCCTTCAAGTATAGTATACAGCATCAAAGAGACCTTAGTCATTTGTTTTATCTTTCTGTGTGGCACGTGTGTGCATATGGACATCCATATGGAGTTCAGAGGACAGGGTTCCTTTGTTCTACAGCAGCATACTCCAGCTAGCTGGCCTGTGAGCTTGCCAGGATACGTGTGTTTATCTCTCAGTTCGTCATATGAGCACAGAAATTACGGAGTCATGCCATTGTACCTGACTTTGCATGGTCTGGGAACGTGAACTCTGGCCCTAATGCTTGCTCAGAGAGCACGTTACCTTAGCAATCTCCTTAGCTTGATAATTTTGTTTTTCTTTTATTTAGCAAAAAAATCAATAGATGTCAGAAAAGATTTGGATCCTTGATTAAGACTGAACCACAGCAAAGCCGAGAGCACAAGGAGCTGCAAGTCGATGCTTGGCCGGCTCCTTAATCAATGACAATGAAGTATTTAAAATAGACACAAAATAACATGACCAGACCAAACCTTCGCCCTCAGTAAACAAAGAATGTGGCTTTCTATTTTTAAAAGGACATATAAAATCAATATAAATTACTGAAAAATAAAAAAAGGATCTGTAAAAGCTTAGAAGCCGGGCATAGAGACACATATCTACTCTGGCAATTGGAAGGAAGGTCAGTTCAAGATCACTCTGTGTTACATAGTGAGTCCAAGCCAGCCTAGGCCACAAGGGCATAGCTGGGAGGTCTGAGTGTTTACAGTGTGTCTGTCCCTTGCCCTTTCACCCTATTGTCAACATCCATAAGGGGCAATGCTGGCTCTACACTCAGCAAGAACATCACACACAGTCCAAAAAAAAAAAAAAAAAAAAAAAAAAAAAAAAAAAAAGCACAGGAAATGATTCTGGGAAAACAGAGAGCTTGAGATAAGGTGGGGAGGTCTGCTCCCCAGGCAGATTGCACAGAATGTAGGGGTAAAAGGCTGTAACTATTTGTCAGTGCTGAGGGTCATGCCCAGGGCTTTGCACATATTACATAAGTCAGGCAAGCACACTCTATTCTCTTTTGTTTCTTGTTATACTCTTGCTCAGATTAGTCTTGAATTCACAATATAGCTTAGGTCTGTCTCACTTTTGATTCTCTTGTTTCAGCCTCCTAAGATGGGGTTATTAAGCACATTTCTGAAGGCAACACTTCATTTTGTAGATAAAGCACATTTCTGGAGGTGACACTTCACAATGTGGGTAAAGGCACCAATGAGCAATTTGGTGGGGCGGGGGACTGCAGGGGACAGGGGAGAGTCCATCAAAACCGAGCAAAGTCTGCCAAAATGTTAAATTATTGTGTGCATTTTCCCCAGATTGACGTGCCAGAGCCAAATTCACCTCCAAAGTTTCACATCCTAGAATAAACACTTCAGAATTGATTGCCTTTTATACTCCTGCTCTTTATAAGTGTGTGATGAAATTCTAAAGCTCTACATGGTATTAGTATTACATACATTCAGACAGTAATTTGACACTAAAGCTCTAGGTTCAGCTGTTTGTTTGTTTTACCAAATGTGATGATTTGCATATGCTTGGCCCAGGGAGTGGCACTAGTAGTAAGGTGTGGCCTTGTTGAAGGAAGTGTGTCACTCTGAGGATGGGCTTGGAGACACTCCTCCTAGTTGCCTGAGGTGCTGTCTGTTCCTGGCTTCCTTTGGATGAAGATGTAGAACTCTCAGCTCCTCCTGCACCATGCCTGCCTGGAGGCTGCCATGCTTCTGCCTTGATACTGGACCGAACCTCTGAACCTGAAAGCCAGCCTCAATGAAATGTTTTTATTTATAAAACTTGCCTTGGTCATGGTGTCTGTTCACAGCAATAAAGCCCTAACTAAGATACCAAAATATAAGGGATATACACAGCTTTAAAGCAATGCAATTCATACAATATTTTTTAACATGGCCTCAGTATGTGTCCCTGGCTGGCTCAAACTGGTATGTAGACCCCGCTATCCTGGTACTCATAGAAACATATCTACCTGAGCCTATCTAGTGCTGAGATTAAACCAAAAGCCACTATTCCCAATCTACACTTCATATGATTTCAATTTCTTTCATTATTTTAGTCTGTGGGGCCTGGCCAGGGGGCATATATGCTACAGTGAGTATGTGAAGGTCAGGTGGACACTTTTGGAAATTGGTTCTCTTTCTACAGTGGCTTTAAGAACTGAACTCTGGTTGTCAGATCTGTTGCAGCAAGCATGGTTTTGATTTGGATTTGGTTTTGGGTTGTTTGTTTTTTATTTTGTTTGCTTGTTTAACCTATTGGGTCATCCAATAGTAATATATATATATATATATATATATATATATATGTATATATATATATATATATATATATCCAAAAGTATGATCTACTTTTTAATATAATTAATTTTTACTGAATATGTTACAATCATTGTTACTTCACAAAAGAATCAATTGATTTTCACTTCCATTGCAGTCAGTGTTGCTTAATAAGACCGGTGTAAACAAGATGTCTTCAGTGCCCTTCAGTAGCTGGGTGTGGTGGCACATGCCTGGCATCCCCACACTCAGGAGGTGTAGGCAAGAAGATTAAAGTTCAATGCTGTCCTTGCTAGGTAGGAAGCATAGGCCAGTGGGGCAAAGTGAAACCCTGCTGTAAAGAAAACAATGGCCATGTTGGTGGCACACATGATCACTTTCCAGGCAGTTGCCAGCCTGAGGTAGCATAGTGAATCCCTGCTTCCAAAATAAATAAATAAAATTTTAGGTAATAAAGGGATGCTAAAACCAACAGACTTGAGAATATCTACAGTGCAATAAACTAGCCTCAGCTAATTAATTAATTAATACACAACAATTCCACTTCTCTAGCACCTATATCTACAGTATAGCCTCAGTCACCCACATTACTACTTTTAATTACTTTTAATCTAAGTAGGCAATGTCTGCTTCACATAGAAGGTAGAGAGAGAGCTGCTTACTAAAGAGCAGACGCGAAAAGCTACATAATCTCTTCCAGCTATGCACGCCGCTCTTACATCCTGGAATGGCAAAAATATAAATGGATGTAAAAGGATCAAGACCGCAGCCCTTCTATAACACACACTAAACATAAAAGAGCACAGAGATACAGTACAACATCCAGTCATGAGAACCTCAGAATAGATTGCTCACATACTACGTATTTGTTAAAGATCTTTGTGTTACGGTTAATATCATCAGCCTCGTAGGATTTTGAATCACCATGAACATAAGCCTCTGGGCAGGTCTGTGGGAATTGTCTAGATCAGATTAACTGACAAGATAATAAAATACTGATTAGATATGTACAGTCAAAACAAAGACAGGAACAAAGCCAGAAAATATTTATGGAGGGGTGTGGGAAAATATCTAAGACTGTTAGGTTGGAGGGGCAGTAAGAAGCAGAGATGCCCACATACAGTAAGAATCAGTATGCCAGTATTGAACACATGTGTGTTGCTGTTCACGTGAACAGTCTGTGTGTTTATATTTTGAAATTCAATTACAATCCTTTTTTTTTTTTTTTTTTTTGCTTTTGTATGTTTGTTTGAAACAAGGTCTTCTATATCCCAGCTGGTCACAAATGGGCTATAAAGCTGGGATCACAGGCATGTGCCCATATGCCAACATGGGTATCCTACCTAGGCACCTGGAACCAAATAACCACGGAAAGTTTTGAGACCAGGAACAAAGTGAATCCTTCTGGCAAGTATTTGGTCACAGTAACAGAGCTAACTGACTCATTTTCCAGGCTGCAGTTAACCTGAACATATCAGAGAAAAAGTGAAACATACCTCTCGATTGATTTTACCAACACCGCAGTCACGTTCTCAAATGCCTTTAAACAGAACAAAACCCTTAAAACCCACTACTAAGGTATTCATTCATGCAGCGCAACCCTGACACCTAGTGGTGAAAGTCAGACTAAACACTGATGGAACCGACACTGGGGTCGTGTTTCTAAGGGGAATCTGACATGCTCAGCCTCCTTAAATCTCCTTAATCTGACATTAAGCCTTATCCTTAAAGCTCATTGCTAAGACAGTCTCTCATTTAGTATATATTTATTTTAAAGTTCTTTAGTAGAGGTGATGGAGCTTGCCTTTAATCCCAGCCTTCCAGAGGCAGAGGATGCCCTCGAGTTCAAAAACAGCCTGAACCACTCTAGAAGTCAATCTGGTGGTTCCGCAGGAGATTGGAAATAGTTCTACATGAAGACTCAGCTATATTACTCCTGGTCATATACTCCAACATATAACAAGGACACATGCTCCACTATAGTCATAGCAGCCTTATTTATAATAGCCAGAAGCTGGAAACAGCCCAGATGTCCTTCAACAGAGGAATGGATACAGAAAATGCGGTACATTTATACAATGAAGTATTACTCAGCTGTTAAAAACAATGACTTTTGGGCTGGAGAGATGGCTCAGTGGTTAAGTGCACTGGCTACTCTTCCAGAGGTCCTGAGTTCAATCCCAGCAGCCACAAGGTGGCTCACAATCATCAGTAATGGGATCCAATTCCCTCTTCTGGTGTGTCTGAAGACAGCTACAGTATACTCATATAGATATAATAAATCTTTTTTAAAAATGACTTCATGAAATTCGAAGGCAAATGGATGGAGCTAGAAAATATCCTCAGTGAGGTAACCCAGTCACAAAAGAACACACATTGTATGCACTCACTGATAAGTGGAAATTAGCCCAAAGGCTCAGAATGCCCACCATACAAATCACAGACCATATGAAGATTAAGAAGAAGGAGGACCAAAGTGTGGACCTAATTCTTTTTAGAAGGGATATCAAATTAATCTCAGGAGATGGAGGGAGAAAGGAGGGGGAGGGGAAAGAGGGCAGGATCAGGTATGGGAAGAGACTTGAGAGAAGTCTAGAGGGTCAGGAAATTGAATAAAAATATGTAGCAGTGTGGAATGGGGACCTGGGGGTAGCCAGTAGAAAGTCCCAGACTCCAGGGAAGCAAGAGATTCCATGACTCAACAGGGAGGACATTAACCGAAATACCCAAAAAGGGGAGAGAGAACCTGTAGAGACTATATCCAGTGGATAGGCACAGCCCCCAGTTGAGGGATGGGGCCACACACCCATCTCAAAAATTTTAACCCAAAATTGTTCCAATCTAAAGGAAATGCAGAAACAGAAAATGGAGCAGAGACTATCAGAAAGCCCATCCAGAGAGTGCCCAACCTAGGGATCCATCCCACCTGCAGACACCAAACCCCAATATTCTTGCTGATGCCAACAAGTGCTTGCTGACAGGAGCCTGTTATGGCTGTTCCCTGAGAAGGTGACAGTACTTGACGATACAGACGCAGATGCTCACAGCCAACAGTAGATTGTCCTGAAGCTGTTTGTATGTTAATGTTAACTCCACTTCCCGAGAACCGAACCTTCCCATTTTAATTAGTAAAACAAAGAAAAGCCTGTGACTGGGGGGGGGGGGGGGGGAGGGGGAAGTAAAGAGGGCTGGGAGGTCTTTGGAGGAGGTGAGAGGACAGAGGTTAGAGGTCGTGGCAACGCAAGGACCAGTTGGACCCAGGTGATATTAATTGGCATTAAATAGCTATGAACATTAAGGATTTTATAGGTCTAGCATCTTCTATGAAGGGCAGTTTGTATCTTTGTCTATTTGTAGAGAGTTTGTGGATTGAGAGTTGGACATATAAACCTGTATGAAAAGCTATCGGGTTGTAGAGTTGTGTTTGGGTGGGATTTTGGAGTACAGAAATATCCTGGGACAGAGGCGGAGAACAGGCAGTAGTAAGCCACCAAGAGAAGGGAGTTGTGCGGACAAGTTGTGCCATGGTGACGGCTCAGACTGGGCTCCAGAGGAGTGCATGGCTCCAAACTAAAATCGAGCCTGAGGACTGTTTTGTTTTTAAACATTTCTTCCTTTTTTATTTTTTTTTAAGATTTACTTGTTTATTTTATGTATATGAAGTACACTGTCTTTAGACACACCTGAAGAGGATGTCGGATCCCATTACAGATGGCTGTGAGCCACCATGTGGTTGCTGGGAATTGAACTCAGGACCTCTGGAAGAGCAGCCAGTGCTCTTAACCTCTGAGCCGTCTCTCCAGTCCACTATCAGGTTTTTAAATAACTCAAATGCCTCCCAGTAAGAGCTTAATAAACTATGGAACTTTCCTATAAAGGGCAGTGAGGCAGTTGGAGAATTGTAAGCTCCACCCAATGTACGGCACTACATCTTGAATATAGTGGCTAAATGAATACAGTTCTGAGAGGAAGGAAGGACAAAAGAGAAAGGAGGGGACTGATTCTGTGTACTCTTTAAGATAAACACTGTTAAATGGACAAGATTCAGAATCTTAGTCCACTATGCTGTCTAAAGGTCAGCACAGCCCAATTGTTTGTTCTGCCCGTGTAACTTTTGGAAAATCACACAAGAACTGACGTGACCGCTTTGATTGGGAACCCAGGCATAGGAATGTACCTCTATGCATAATAAACAACATTCCCGCTAAGAATGTCTTCGTGACATTTCTGACTGGGAGGTAAGGAAGGTCCCAAGCCGTTTTGGGTGGAAAGCACAAACCGTATGTGTAGTCTTAGCATCTAAGAACGAAAGGCAAGAGGATCCGGAATTCAAGAGTACCTGAGCTTCTCGGGACCATCTCAACAAAACCAACGGCAGGGAAGGAGAAAGACATTAAGGCAGAAGAGGGGCTGTCTTAGGTTTTTTGTTTTGTTTTGTTTTGTTTTGTGTTAAAAAAAAAAAAAAAAAAACAAAGTGTAGCCAGTGTTTCCTTTTGGTCACTTTGTGCATTCTCTTTCCCCCACCCTTTCAATCCCCTTACTCTAGATAGGAGAGTGGTAAGGATAGTTATCTTAGACTACATCCTGCTGATCAAGGCATCAAGTTCCTTGAGGCAAGTTGGATCCTCACTGTCAAAATATCTAATTTCTTCTTGTTTCTTCTTTTTATATAACTACGGTACAGACATCAACCGACCCACACCACGCACGGCCTCTTGAGGCCCTGGCATTTATATACCCTCCGAAAGGCCCCGGAACTCCAAAGACCACACACTCAAAATAAAGAGCACGAGGCAAGTCATAGTCAGCTGCTGTGGACAGTCTAAAGCAGGCCCCATGTCCTGAATGTGTTTTGTTTAAAACACAAACACATTTCCGTAGTATTTCTGTGTCTTTTAAGGAAGCAAAATTCTCATTACACCAAAGTAACATGGGAGGGAAGGGTTGATTTGACTTATGTACCCTGGGTCACAGTCCAGTGAGGAAAACCAAGGCAGTAACTCCTCCAGAGCAGGATCTGGAAGCAAGAACTGAGCCCATGGAGATTTGCTGCTTACTTGTGGGTTCATCATGGCTTGCTCAGTCGACTTTCGTAGATCAGCCAAAGACTACCTTCCCACAGGTGGCACCGTCCCAGTGGCCCCTCCGTATCAATTATTAATCATGAAATTACAGACTTGCCTACAGGCTATTAGATGGGGGCATTTTCTCAGTTGTGGTTTCTCTTTCTGGACGAATTCCAGCTTTTGTTAAATAAACAAAACAAAAAGCAAATATATAAAAATCAAAAAGACTGGTTCAGCTTAAGTTATTAAGTTATTTTATATTTCAGACTTGAATTCAGCCAAACCAACAAACTAGTATGGAAGCTAAAAAAAATATTTTCAGGGGCTAGAGAGATGGCTCAGTGGTTAAGAGCACTGACTGTTCTTCCAGACGTCCTAAGTTCAAATCCCAGCAACTACATGGGGGTTCACAACCATCTGTAATGGGATCTGATGCCCTCTTCTGGTGTGTCTGAAGACAGCTACAGTGTACATAATAAATAAATAAATCTTAAAAAATATTTTCAGACATTTAAGGGCTCTGTATATTATATAGTTTAATAATTTTTCCCTAACACCTAGCATTTTATTTTGTTTTGTTTTGTTTTTGGTCATGGGATCTTTTAAAGGCCACATTGATTTATAATGCTTGAATATATGTGTGGTGGCTATTCTTGGTTGTCAAATTGACTATCTCTGGAATAACTACAATGCAGAATTGAAGAGCTCACCTATGATTCAAATCTTGAGGCTGAAACACAAGTTTCTGACCTGGATCTTGGCATGGAGATCTTGAGGCATAGTGGTCACAGAAAGTTTAGGCCCAGGCCAGGTAGTACATGCCTTTAATCCCAGGAGACTGAGGCAAGCAGATCTCTGAGTTCAAGGTCAGCCTGGGACAAAGCAAATCCCAGATGCAGGCGTAGTGCTACACACTTTTAATCTGGGCCACACCTTCTGCTGGAGACTTACATAAAGGCTTTGGAAGAAGTAAGATTCACTCTTCTTCATCTGCTTGCACTTAAATGCCAGCCCATCTGTTAGAACCTACTTCTACCAGCTGAAACAATTAGCCTCCTGGAACTGAGAAACCACTAGATTCTTGGACTTCCCATTCACAGCTGCCCAGTGTTGGATTAGTTGGACTACAGACTGTAAGTAATCACAATAAATTCCCTCAATATAGAAACATTCCATAAGTTCTGTGACTCTAGAGAACCCTAACTAATACATTTTTTAATCAAACCTACCCCTCCCCCCAACTTCTCATCATACAGTTGTAGCATCTTTCGTTGTAACCGTAGCTGGCTTTGGTATTCATTACCCCCACTGCATGATTCTCTGTAGTTGGAGATACAGTTCAGTTCCTAGAACGCCTATCGAATATGTACAAGGCTCTGCCATGTTATTGAGTGCCTATAATTCCAGCACTCCAGACTACTAAGACCATTCACTACTACAGAGTGAAGGGGTGGGGTCCTTCAAAAAGGGGAGGGGGGTCTAAGCATCCTATCTCATGGTTTCAAGTCCGAAGGAAGTATCAGCTTAAGATTTAATGATAGTATAAGTGGAATATTTACATATATAGCAGCATATGTCAGCTAAAGACCTAGAAGAATTGAGCATGTCTTGAGAAAGGGAACTGTGAGTAGGGAAAGTGGCGAAAGAACAAACTGATGGCTTTCTTGAACTTCATGGGACGACTAGTTACGATGTATATTGGTGATCCGGTTGTTTCAAAAGACTTGCTTATTTCTACTTCATATGCACAAGTGTCTTGCTTGCATGTGTCTCTGTGTCCCACATGAGGACAGTGATTGAGAAAGGCAGAGCAAGGCATTAGAGTCCCTGAAACTGGGGTTACAGGTGGTTCTTAGCCACCTGTGGGTGCTGGAAACTGAGCCTGGGTCCTCTGGAAGATTAGTAAGTAGTGTTCTTAACGTCTGAGACATCCCTCCAGCCACTGTGATTTAGAGTCTCGAAATAATATTATTTTTATTTGTTAAATACAATGTTAAATTCAATTCAGTTTTACATCCAACATCAATTAAGTAGAACTTAATTTTTCTGACAATAATTTTGTTCCAAGGTAGATATTAGACTTCCCCCTTCCTTCCTTCATTCCTTCCTTTCTTCCCTTCTTTATTTATTTCTTTCAACTGAACCACATATAGCCCAGGCTGACTTCAAACACACTATATGGTTTTAAATGGGAAATTTACTCTTTCCTTATTAAAAAATACTGTGCAGTCCTTGTTAGCTGACTGCTTGCTATGTAGACCAGGCTGGTACAACACTTACTAAAAATGTGCCTGTCTTTGTCTCCCAGATGCTAAGATAAAAAGGTCAGTGACATCCTACTAGAGCTGGGAAATTATCTTGAGCTAAATTGTATTGTTTGAAGTGAATCCCAAAAGTGATAGGGAGTGAATTCCAACTGTAACATGATCCCAAATGTTTCTGGTTTGGAAGTCAGGCAGGACAATGGAGTAGGTTAAGAGATTTTTCTAAGTGTTACGTTAATGCTGTCATGGTTCAATCAAAATGGAGCAGCTTCACAAAACTTCTTATCCCTGGCCCACATTCTCCACTTTTGATTCTATTTGGTGAAGGAGACATGGCTATTGCTCTCACAGCATTTTCCTACTGGACAAGGGTAGTTTCAACAAGAGAGCCTTGGTGCAGTCTCTGGTAGAAATTTTAAAGGAGAAGAATACTGTGTATATATCTTTTGGCAGTATCCTGAATGAAAAGTCTAGTCTCTGGGATACAAGACTGATTAGGCAGTTAAGATGACAAGGCTTAAAAGTTGAGCCATTGAAGTTGAGGTTCAAGTCCATATAAAGGTTCAGTAGAGGGAGTCAGTCAACAGCTACATGACAGGCAAGCAGCCATATTGCAGAAAGCAGGGGGACTTCAGAGAAAGAGTGAGAAGACCTAGAGGGTCAGGGAAAGCATACAGAATTCACAGGGGAAGGATCATCCCTTAATGACCTCTAAACCTACTAATATCTGTGTAGCAATGTAACAATTTTCCCTTATGACTTGGTGCCCTAAAATTATTTAGCAAATGGATGGCAAATCACACTAGCTGCTTCTCCCTGAAATTTGGCCCAGAAAGGTTTAGGGTACCCATTTTTGCAGACATTAGGGTGTTGGAGGGTGATCAATCGGGCCAAGGTATATGGAGTTACGTTAGCGGATCATCTGAGAGTACAGACCAACTGTGAGATCAGATAAAATTAAGACAGCAGCGGAGCACACGGTGTCCTGAGATTAATAGCATGACTACTAAGGTTATAATAGGCACAGCCCATTTTTACTATATAGGTCCAAAGATCCAATTTCAAACATGCTGAAATGTGTTTGGCATAGTCCCAGTCTCATATTGACCTTTTAAAGCAAAGGGGAATTATTCGGAATATACAAATGGTGTTTTGTTTATGTTAGGAAAAGTATGACCACAGAAGGAACGACTGTAACTACCCCACTTGGCAGGCCTTCACAGCCTAGGTCAACTGTACTTTTCAAATCTAGTTTAGCTTTGTTGTTGTTGTTTGTTTTATACCATCGTGGATGTCTTAATCTTTGGTTGTACTTTCCTTCTGAGTGTAAAAGACCACGTGGCCAAATGAAAGTGCTTTACGAAGTGATGTGGCTCTGCCTAGCGACCATCGCACGCACTCTCTTTAAAAGTGATTGTTTCAAGGGGGCAGAGAGAGGTTAAGAGGATAGGTTAGCTCAGTTGCAAGCACCCAAATCAGATGGCTCACAATTACATGTAACAACAACTCCAAGGGATATGACAGGCCTTTTGTGTCCTCTGGGAGCAACTACACCCATGTTTGTTCACACACACACACAGACACACGGAGTAAAATTTTTGTTTTAAATCCTTAAAAATTTTGACAATATGACCACAGTTGGCTCAGAGGACTCACTCTTATTAACATACAAGCCAAGCTTTAAGCTCTTCCCTGAGTGAACATTCAGTGAGGAAAATAGCATCTAATAGTTCTTTCCTCTGGTGTTTATCTGTGTGGCACAGCCGTTCAGTTTCTTTTCAGCTGCTTGGCTGACAAAGCTGGGAGCAGGGTCTGCCCAGCGTACAATGACCAATGTGGAATTCATCTGCTTCGGGGAGCTGTGAGTGTCACATTATCTCCCTTCTCTTCATCTTGTGGTTGACACCCGTTCACCTTGTTTGTGAACAGAAAATCCTCCTTTTCCTCGACTTTTTCCAGGCCTGACAACAAAATACACAGACTGGGGAATTGCCCAGGATTTCCAAAAATATGCTTCAGGGGACCCAGCTGTCACAGCTGGGGACAGAGTGTGTTTGTCAGCCTGGTGCAGTGACAGGTGTGAACACCAGCCTTCTTCCCTTTTTTATAACACGCCAAAAGTTTGTTCCTGATACTTCGAAATAGTCACACTCTCTGCTCATCTTCTTGAAGGAGGATGCAGGGTGGGGAGGGCTGGCTGCAATATATGTCACCCCATTGATCACCAGAGTTTATTCAGATGTTCTAACTCGATAAGCAGTGACCTGTTCCTCCCTCACGTGCTCTTGGCCAAAGAGGATGGCATGCCAACACAGAGGAAGGTCTTCAGTCAGTTACATACAAGTAGCTCTGTTCCCCTGCTAGACCCTCCAAATGAGCTCTCATCTCCTGGATGTTACATCTCAGGATGTAACAGAATCTTCTGTCTATTCTGCGTGGTGGTTTGAGTAAGAAATGTCCCCTTGTGGGCTCACACATTGGAAAACTTGGTGCTCTGTGTGTAGCTTGTGGCACTGCTTGTGAAAGGTTGTGGAACCTTTAAGAGATGGAGGCTTGCTGAAGAAAGTATATCATGAGGGGAGGAGCACATTCTAAGAGTTCATAACCTCGTCCCTGCTCCCACTTCACATTCTGCTGGCTCTGTTCGCTGCTGAAGGACGGCTCCTAGTCTGCCTCCCCTCCCTAGTGTGCTGCCCTGCCTCCCCTGCCCGCCATGAGCTCTCCCCTCGTGGAGCCACTCTTCACAGGGTATTCTTGGTCATGGTATTTCATCACAGTAAAAAAAAAAAAAAAAAAAAAAAAAACGAAAAAAGTTAGCAAATACATTTGGACATTGTCTTAATTACTATTCTATTGCTGTGAGGAGATACCACGATCAAAGCAACACTTGCAGAAACGTGTTTAACTGCAGAACAGCTTACAATTTCTGAGGATTCGACTATTGCCATCGTAGCAGGGAGCACGGTGAGGAGGCAGGCAGCCGGACGCCGTGCCCAAGCAGTAGCTGAGAGCTCACTTCATGATGCAGTAAATATTAAGATGAAGGCTTAACCTTCTATCCCATGCTCTGTCATCTTCCGCTGGGCCATCTGCACTGCTGAGATCTCTAACTTGGCAGCCTTATGCTGTGTGATGCTTTGCTTGACCCAGGGAGTGGCACTATTAGAAGGTGTGGCCTTGTTGGAGGAAGTGTGTCACTGTGGAGGTGGGCTTGGAGACACTCCTCCTAGCTGCCTGAGGAGGCCCAGTCTGTTCCTGGCTTCCTTCGGATGAAGATGTAGGACTCTCAGGTCCTCCTGAACCATGCCTGTATGGATGCTGCCATGCTCCCACCTTGATACTGGACTGGACCTCTGAACTTGTAATCCTGCCCCAGTTAAATGCTGTTCTTTATAAAATTTGCATTGGTCATGGTGCCTGTTCACAGCAGTAAAACCCTAACTAAGACACGCTGCCTCTGTGAACTCTGGTGCAGTTCACTCTGCCACCCCTCTTGTTTCTATCCCGGGTGGATACAACCACTCCAGCATGTTGTTTTCACTCACTTTCCCATGGTGTGTTGTTGCCAAGCCTGACACACAAACCTCCCAACTCTGGTGGGCTTTATGCGTTCCATCAGTATAGCTTTTGAACTCAATTAAGTAGTCACATCAAAGAATACACCAAACTACTCTGATCCAATAGATATAATTTGCTAACCTTTATAAGTCTTTATAAGATCTTGTACAATTCCATCTCTAATGAAACATTCATTACAACCTTATTTATGAAGAGATATGCTGAGAAAGACATAAACATCTGCCTCCATCTTCGTTCCTCCTGCAATCTCCCTTCTCTGCCTCCTGCCTCCACTTCTGCTCCAGACCTTTCCCCACCTACCCCTCTTGTCCAATCACGTGTCACCTTTTAACATAAATCTACAACTTCTTTCTTTTCTTTAAGATTTATTTATTTTATGTATATGAATACACTGTAGCTGTCTTCACACACACACACACACACACACACACACACCAAAAGAAGGTATCAGATTCCATTACAGATGGTTGTGAGCCATAATGTGGTTGCTGGGAATTGAACTCAGGACCTCTGGAAGAATAGCCAGTGCTCCTAACTGCAGAGCCAAGAGCTCACTTCTGATCTGCAAGTTGCTGAGACAGAGGGGCAGAGGGAACAGAGGGGGAAGAGAAAAGAGAGAGAAAGTTGGAGAGACAGACAGACTGCCTGTTTGCCTGTCTGTTAAAGGCTTTTGAAACCCAGTGACACATCTCCAACAAGGTCACACCTACTCCAAGAAGACCACATCACCTAATGCTTTCGAGTTTCACCAACTGGGACCAAGCATTCAAACATATGAACCAATGGGATTTTTGAATAAAGTCTATATCAAGAGAGACAAAATAGCTGGCGTGGGGTGGGGGGTAGGGCAGAGACACACAAAAGAGGGAGAGTGGAAAGAGAGTAGTAGGGAACACATTTCAGAGACTCCAAATGCTGTGTGTAGGTTGGTTCATTCCCAGAGTTGACCAGGACTCCCTGACAGCCTGTTTTAATCAAGCCTCAGTAAATCAGAACTAGAGCAAAACCCACTAACCAAAATAAAAATATGTATAATACCCAAATGCTGCACTGGAACAATAGAAAGCAGTCCTGTAAGCCATCAAATTTTAGAGGCTAAGGTGGGGGTGGAGTTTGGAATTCTGGGGGGTGGGGCTGGGCTTATTTAATGAACAATTCACTCTGCTTGTTTTTTTTAATGCAAATGAAGACCTTGAGGGCTTCTGTCCCTTCCCTCCTGGGCTTTCAGGATACTGGGGTGTGGAGGGACTGTTGACCGGGTGCCTGAATAGGCAGTTCCAGGAGGGAACCTAGAGAGAAAGGGCCAAGGGAAGTTATCAGTGAGGCTAGCTGTCCCTGAGTGAAAGGAATGCTGAGAGATGAGGTAAGGAGATTGGGGGTCGCTGGGATGAGAAAACAAGCCAATCAGCTGAAACAGCGAGTACTTCAGAGGAAGCAGGTAAGAAGCAGAAGGCTCACTGCTGGAGAGGATTCTCACGGTACAGAGTAGAAGCCTGGATCTTCTGAATAGGTGGTCAGTCCAGAGGCACAGTGTCTGGGCTTCCTCCCACACAGCTGTCCTTATGCTCTTCTTCCCAGGGAGACAGTTGGTATTCAGGGCGATGGTGACAAATGATCTTACAGTACAAGAGGGATATTCCCCTCCTCTTTTCTCTTAGAGGCCGCAGAACAGAATACAAAGTTTAAAGGGACTTTAAATTAAAAAATACTTTAAGAAAAAAAAAAAAAAGAATGCAAAATGATTCCAACTTGTTCAATGCATATATAATCACGAGTAGTGATTTTTATGTCTGTTCAATATGTAATCATGTGTCAGTATTTCTCCCAAGCTATGGCAAATGTCATCCAAAATAGCCTGATTAATGCAGAGGAATGGCACTCAGTGGAAGTGGAAAGCAACATTCTGGCTGGTAGTAAGACTGCACAGCTGCCACCATTTTGGGGGAAAAGGGAAAAATAATTTTAAAGCCTAGTGGTATTTTTAGAAGGCTTTAAAAATAAAACCTAGTTTCTTTAAAAAAAATTTTTGTTGTTGTTGTTAGCAGGAAGCTTTCTTCCACGAGTTGAATAATCTTAATTTTCTAAAGTGAGTTTTACTTTAAATTTAAATAAAATGGAGAGTTAAAATTCTGTAGTCTATGTGAATAAGAACAAATAGCAGTGGGAGAAGAAAAAGCCAATGAATCAAATACATTATTTAAAAACTGTAATCTGGGTCTGAAGAGCTGGCTCTGCAGTTAAGAGCGCTGGCTACTGTTGCAAAGGACTATTCTGAACACCCACAAGGCTCTCTGTCACCCTAATCCCTGTCATGATGATAATGGACTAAGTCTCTGAAACTGTGATTGTCCAGTTAAAGGCTTTGTTACATAAGACTTCCTGTGGTCACTGGCATCTCTTCACAGAAAGAGAACAGTACATATGGCATAAACCAGGGATGGTGGCTCACCCTATAATCCTGTTCTAGAGGCAGGAGAATCAAAATTCAAGGTCATCCTCTATTATATCGTGAATTTGAGTTTAGACTGAAAGAGAAGGAGGAAGGAAAGGCGGGCAGGCAGGAATTGGGATGTAGAAAAAGCTCAGTTGGTAAAACGTTTACTATATAAGTGTGAGGACCTGAACTTGATCCTGAAAACTCATGTGAGACGCTGGGCATGGTGATGTGAACGTGTAAACCCAGCGTTTGAAAGAGAAGCCAATGGATCCTTGGAGCTGGCTCACTAGCCAGCCAAATAGAGCTATCACCTAACTGCCACAACACTCAAGGTTGTTCTCCTTTGCACGAGCTTGCAGTTCTGGGATTTTAAAAACAAGTGCACCAGCTGGTTTTGTGCATCAGCTTGACACAACCTTGAGTCATCAGAGACTAAGTAGCCTCCGTTAAAATGCTTCCATGAGATCCAGCTGTATTTCTCATTACATTTAAGCATGTTCTCAATTAGTGATCAATGGGAGAGTGCCCAACCCACAGTGGGTAGAGCCATCCCTGGGCTTGTAGTCCTGAGTTATATAAGAAACAGGCTGAGTAAGCCATGGGAAGCAAGGCAGTAAGCAGCACCCCTCCATTTTCTCTCTCTCCCTCCCCCACCCCTCGCTCTCTCTGACTCACTTAAGCAATCATTAATGAAAGTCTTGAGTCTTGTATGAAATGCCTCTACTCCTGCATCTTCTCCATATCATTTCTTCCTTGTATTTGCTCTTCTCTTTTCTTACTTGTCAGAACTTGGCTTTCCTTTCCAGGATCTTCCTGGGGACCTTGTCCAGCGATAGCCTAGTGATACTCACCTTGCTAGGTGGGTGCCCACATGGCAGTTGTGCCACTGGCCTCTTTTCACTAGACTTGTTCCATGTAGATGACGAATTTCTTCCTATACACTTGGACCACTTTGCCAATCTGCTGACTTTTATCGTGTCCTCAACAACCCTGAACTTCATCTCATTTCTATATACAAGAGCAATTCATTCTACAAGTTCTGTTACTATACAAAAATAAAAACCAAACATTAAATATTAGAGTCTTCTTGGGGTTTTATTGCTGTGAAGAGATACCATGACCAAGACAACTCTTACAAAGGCAAATATTTCATTGGGGCTAGCTTACAGAGGTTCAGTCCATTGTTATCATGGTGGGAAGTATGGCATCATGTATTCAAACTTGTTGCTGGGGAAGCTAAAAGTTGTACATCTAGATCTGTAGGCAGCCAGGAGACTGGAATTCCACAGTGGGTGGAGTTCAAGTGTAGGAGACCTCAAGGACCACCTCCACAATGACACACTTCCTCCAACAAGGCCACACCTTCTTGAACAAGGCCAAATGTCCTAATGGGGCCACTCCCTGTGGGCCAAGCATTCAAACACATGAGTCTATGGGAGCCAAACCTATTCAAACCACCCCAGGAGAAACCAAAGGAGAAACAAAAACTGATTGTGTTGCTCCAACATGTGATGAAAACTATTGATTATAGTATTGATGGTAGAAGAATGCTACACATATGTACCTGGAAAGACTATGACATGGAAGAAAGAAATGGTGGAACTCTAAAGTAATGCTCTAGGTCACAGGGATGGAGCAAAGTAAGATATATTTAGTGTAAAACAAATAATCTTACTCTGAATCTATTGAATAATCTTGTTTTGAGATTCCCCAAGAGCTAGAGAGATGGCTCAATGGTTAAGAGCACTGACTGCTCTTCCAAAGGTCCCGAGTTCAATTCCCAGCAACCACATGGTGGCTCACAACCATCTGTGATGGATCTGATGCCCTCTTCTGGTGTGTCTGAGGACAACTGCAGTGTACTTACAAAAGAATAAATAATAAATAATTAAAAAAAAAAAAAGAAGAAGAAGAAGAAGAAGCCACTAAGGAGTCTGGAGGGATGGCTCAGTGGGTAAGAGCACTTGCTGCAAGTGCTCTTTTCCCAGAACCCATGTAGTGGCTCACATGTAACACCAATTCCAGAAAGTCTTAACGCCTTCCTCTGGCTGCTTGGGTACCATGGATGCACATGGCCCACATACATAAATGTAAGCAAGACACTCATACACATAAAATAAACCTAAATCCAAGCCAGCAGTGGTATGTACTTTTGATTCCAGTTCTCAGGTGGCAGAGGTGATAGGATCTCTGAGTTCAGGGCCAGCCAGGCTTACATACTAATACCACCTCAGCAGCAGCAGCAACTGTCAAAAGGCTCGCTAAAGACTGAGATTACACTTCAGTGGTAGAAGGACTGCTTAGGAAACACAAGGCCCTAGTATTTGGTTTCCGGACCGACAAGGGCCTGAGGCGCATGTTTTACATACCAAAGCAGACCTGGCTTCTGGATCTCCCAGCATCCTTCAGGTATTGCATACCATGCCCTCAACCTTAAACTTTGCCTCCCAGGAGTTGGGCTACCCTTCTCCCAGAGGCTCCTCCCTATACAATCCAGACATTTTGATCTTTCTCCCTCTCATTCTCTCTCCCTCTCCTATTCTCTCTCCCTCTCTCTCTCTCTCTCTCTCTCTCTCTCTCTCTCTCTCTCTCTCTCTCTCTCTCTCTCTCTCTCTCTCTCTCTCTCTCCCTTAGCCTCTCTCTCCCTTCCCATGGCGACTCGTTGCCTCAGTCCTTGAAGCCACTTAACATGCCCCAGAACAGCTTCCCAACAAACCTGCATCTAATCTCATCTGGATTGAATTGGCTCATTTCACCCATGACAGAGAAATAACTTAGCAATGCCCTTGTACGGAAATGTTTTTATGGAAGCTGTCACTGTGAACAACGAATGCATGTCAATTAAAAGGAGTGTGGTGAGCTGGACTCATGGGTGAGGGTTCTTGCCCAGCAAGCCTGTCAACCTGAGTTCAACCCCCAGAACCTGTAGGGGGAAAGCGAATGTGGTTACACATATCTGCAATCCTACATCCCTTCTCCGAGATGGGAGGCAGATCACCCTGAAGCTTACAGGCCAGCTAACCTGGAGTATTCTGGATACCAGGAACAAGAGAAGGTCTGCCTCAGAAAGGTGAAAGAGAGAACTGACTCCTGTCCTCTAACAACCATACATTCACTTTAATAAGAAACAGTCAGATGCAGAGGCCCACACTTGCAACCCCAACAGTAGAGACTAATGCAGGATTACTGAAAATTTGAAGCCACCCTACATAGTGACACTTTGTCAAAACAAACGAAAAAAAAATGGCTGGAGAGATGGCTCAGTAGGTAAAGGTGCTGCTTTCAAATCTGACAACCTGGGTTTCATCCCTAGGACCTACATGGTGGAAGGAGAGAACTAACCCTCACAGGTTGTCCTCTGACCTTCCCTTGTGCTATATGTACCACCAAATAAATAAACAAAATTTATTTTTAAAGGAAACGTGAAAGGAAACTATTGGGTATTGATATAAAATTCAGGAGACCAGGGCTGGAGAGATGGCTCAGCAGTTAAGTGTGCCTGTTGCTCTTGCAGAAGACCTACATTTTGAGCATCCACATGGTGGCTCACAATCATCAGTATTTCATGGTGGTTCTGTATTGAGCTCCCAAGTTCTCTTTAAACCTCTGAGGTCTAGGATAACAGGCTTGCTTCACTGGATCTGGTTCTGGATGGCCTTTTTATCAGTTTGTTTTGCGGGTTTGTTTTGTCTGACTGACCTTTTGAAATAGGCCTTTAGCCACACTTGATTTAAGCCTGTAATCCCCGGTGCTCTGGATTCTGAGACTGGAGCATTGCCAATTCAAAATTTGCTTGGGCTACAAGTGCGTTCAAGGCCAGTATGGGCAACTTAGTAAGAACCTATTGACAGAAAAATGTCAAAGCTGGGGTTGGAGAAATGGCTCAGAGGTTAAGACCACTGACTGCTCTTCCAGAGGTCCTGAGTTCAATTCCCAGCAACTACATGGTGGCTCACATCCATCTGTAATGGGATATGATGCCCTCTTCTGGTCTGTATACATAACTAAATAAATCTTTAAAAAAAAAAAAAAAAAGTCAAAGCCAGGCCTGACTGGCAGGCCTGTGGTCTGAGCACTCTGGGGGCAACAGCAGAAGGATTGAGAGTTTGAGGGCAGCCTAGGCTACATGGAACCTGGTCTCTAAAACAAAAGAAAAGGGGGCATGACTAAACACGTGGGTCAGTTGGTAAAGTTCTTACCTTTCATATGTAAAGACCTGAATGCAGATCCTGCTAAGTCACTGGTCTACTCTATGAAGAGACACTGCAACCAAGGCAACTCTTTTCAAAGGAAGCAACTGATCAAACTTCGAGGGTTAATCCATGATCATCATGGTAGGAAGCAGGCAGGCATGGCAGTACAGCCGCAACTGAGAGCTTTTCAACCTAACTCCACAGGCGGCAGACAGAGAGGAGAGGAATCTTTCCCAAACAGTTCCACTAACTGGAGATGACTCACCCACTCAAGAATGGGAGCCTGGGGTGGGGGCAGGGTGGGCATCTCATTCAAACTACCACAGATTCCCAAGAACCCAAGCATGGTTTGATATCAGGGGGGTACCCAACACCTTTAATATCAGGGGTAACAAACTGGGAGGCAGGTTTATATCATCAGGAAAGTTCCAGGTCAGTTAAAGACCCAGGTTCTCTGATATTGTGCAGACCTGGAGCCACATAAGCTTTCTCCCATCCCAGACAGAAACATAAACACAAATCAAAACACAAACATCTGTGTTGTTACTGTTCATCCAGCGTGCAGTAAGCACTGGACTCCATCTTAAGAACTGGTGAGACTCTAGCTCCACAGAGCTGGGCAGGGAGGAGCACAGGAGAGCACTGGTAAAGAATGAATGGGACACACCGACCCACACTACAATAAAATCGCATCCCGGTTTCAGTACACGGGTTTTTAACAACACAATTATCAATCTTGGCTGTTTGTTTTCACCTTTTTGAGACAGGCCTTCATTATTAGGATAGCCTGGAACTCACTGTGGAGAATTCCACCAGGAGTGGCCTTGAACCCCCGGGTGGCTCTCCTGTCTCCCAAGCGCTGGCGTTAGAGGACGGCGACACCATACCCAGCTTCCCATGCATGCTTGAACAATTTAAGTGGGCTGGAGCTATGCTTGCCCCCTTTCTGCGAAGCTCTGAAGTATATGTGGTGAGAGAGCATCCTAAGGTTATAAACAGTAATGCTTTCTGATACAGAGAAGATATAATCTAATAGACTGTGGAGAGAGAACATGTCTACTTTAAGTCAGGATATCAAAACTAGAATAGATATGTGCACAGGCAGACGATTCTGGTAAGTGAAGAGACCACTCCGCTTGTGTTTTATTTTAGAGTACAC